>NC_092090.1:11883895-12118895 GCF_045679555.1 Salvelinus alpinus | reverse complement strand
CATAGACAGACACTGGTTTATGACAGGTTGGGTACATAGACAGACACTGTGGTTTATGACAGGTTGGTTACATAGACAGACACTGTGGTTTATGACAGGTTGGTTACATAGACAGACACTGTGGTTTATGACAGGTTGGTTACATAGACAGACACTGTGGTTTATGACAGGTTGGGTACATAGACAGACACTGGTTTATGACAGGTTGGTTACATAGGCAGACACTGTGGTTTATGACAGGTTGGTTACATAGACAGACACTGTGGTTTATGACAGGTTGGTTACATAGACAGACACTGGTTTATGACAGGTTGGTTACATAAACAGACACTATGGTTTATGCCAGGTTGGTTACATAGACAGACACTGTTGTTTATGACAGGTTGGGTACATAGACAGACACCGTGGTTTATGACAGGTTGGTTACATAGACAGACACTGTGGTTTATGACAGGTTGGTTACATAGACAGACACTGTGGTTTATGACAGGTTGGTTACATAAACAGACACTGTGGTTTATACCAGGTTGGTTACATAGACAGACACTGTGGTTTTTGACAGGTTGGTTACATAGACAGACACTGTGGTTTATACCAGGTTGGTTACATAGACAGACACTGTGGTTTATGGCAGGTTGGTTACATAGACAGACACTGTGGTTTATGACAGGTTGGTTACATAGACAGACACTGTGGTTTATGACAGGTTGGTTACATAGACAGACACTGGTTTATGACAGGTTGGTTACATAGACAGACACTGTGGTTTATGACAGGTTGGGTACATAGACAGACACTGTGTTTTATGACAGGTTGGTTACATAGACAGACACTGTGGTTTATGACAGGTTGGTTACATAGACAGACACTGTGGTTTATGACAGGTTGGTTACATAGACAGACACTGTGGTTTATACCAGGTTGGTTACATAGACAGACACTGTGGTTTATGACAGGTTGGTTACATAGACAGACACTGTGGTTTATGACAGGTTGTTACATAGACAGACACTGTGGTTTATGACAGGTTGGTTACATAGACAGACACTGTGGTTTTTGACAGGTTGTTACATAGACAGACACTGTGGTTTATGACAGGTTGGTTACATAGACAGACACTGTGGTTTATGACAGGTTGGTTACATAGACAGACACTGTGGTTTATGACAGGTTGGGTACATAGACAGACACTGTGGTTTATGACAGGTTGGTTACATAGACAGACACTGTGGTTTATGACAGGTTGGTTACATAGACAGACACTGTGGTTTATGACAGGTTGGTTACATAGACAGACACTGTGGTTTATGACAGGATGGTTACATAGACAGACACTGTGGTTTATGACAGGTTGGTTACATAGACAGACACTGTGGTTTATGGCAGGTTGGGTACATAGACAGACACTGTGGTTTATGACAGGTTGGTTACATAGACAGACACTGTGGTTTATGACAGGTTGGGTACATTGACAGACACTGTGGTTTATGACAGGTTGGTTACATAGACAGACACTGGTTTATGACAGGTTGGGTACATAGACAGACACTGTGGTTTATGACAGGTTGGTTACATAAACAGACACTGTGGTTTATGACAGGTTGGGTACATAGACAGACACTGTGGTTTATGACAGGATGGTTACATAGACAGACACTGTGGTTTATGACAGGTTGGTTACATAGACAGACACTGTGGTTTATGACAGGTTGGTTACATAGACAGACACTGTGGTTTATGACAGGTTGGTTACATAGACAGACACTGTGGTTTATGACAGGTTGGTTACATAGACAGACACTGTGGTTTATGACAGGTTGGTTACATAGACAGACACTGTGGTTTATGACAGGTTGGTTACATAGACAGACACTGTGGTTTATGGCAGGTTGGGTACATAGACAGACACTGTGGTTTAAGACAGGTTGGGTACATAGACAGACACTGTGGTTTAAGACAGGTTGGTTACATAGACAGACACTGTGGTTTATGACAGGTTGGTTACATAGACAGACACTGTGGTTTATGACAGGTTGGTTACATAGACAGACACTGTGGTTTAAGACAGGTTGGGTACATAGACAGACACTGTGGTTTATGACAGGTTGGTTACATAGACAGACACTGTGGTTTATGACAGGTTGGTTACATAGACAGACACTGTGGTTTATGACAGGTTGGTTACATAGACAGACACTGTGGTTTAAGACAGGTTGGGTACATAGACAGACACTGTGGTTTATGACAGGTTGGTTACATAGACAGACACTGTGGTTTAAGACAGGTTGGTTACATAGACAGACACTGTGGTTTATGACAGGTTGGTTACATAGACAGACACTGTGGTTTATGACAGGTTGGTTACATAGACAGACACTGTGGTTTATGACAGGTTGGTTACATAGACTCTTGCCTAAGGTTCCATGGGATGTTTGATAACTAGTGCCAAGATCATGATGGGGCCCTACAGAACACAGTAGCTTGGTGGGAAGACTAACGCACCCATTGGTGGGTTGACTGGCCCATCAACCCCACTACCAACAGGGACAAAAACTGTTCACCAAACAATCTTCCATCCAAACACTCCGTGTCAAATCCGGCCCCATGCTTGGCTTCAATTGTCAGCTAGCAGAATGGCGCCGGCAAGGGCAGTTGATTGGCCGCTAGCCTAGCTATAGATACCGTTAGCGGCAGTGCTATTAGCTGCTGGCAGTAAGAGGTTGCTGAAGCAGCAGTGGTATTTGGAATGCGGGGCACCAGTCATTCATTTAATGAATTCAGTTAATTAGCCCAACGACCACTGCCAAATAAATGTAATCAAATATCCGGGGACCTTGGCAGACCAGGGGTTGCAAATAGCACAAACCATCATCCGCAATCAGGCCCAATTAAACAGAAAATTGAATCTTTTCAACTGTAATGGGCCATTCCCGCCCATAAGGTGGTTCTCTGCCATCTGAGAATGAAGCAGAAATGTATAAGTCTATTTGTATGAGGGGCCATTTTCAGGGTTGCATAGCATTTCTAAAAAGCCAGCGTCACTCTGAAGTGTGGAATAAGGTCATGTGTCACTTCTTTCCCCAAACGTAGGAGGAGCAGTGCATCAAAGTTGTTGTGACATTCGTCACTATTTCCCCAGACATTCACTCTGCTTGAGTGGAAAAAGAGATCATTAGAGGTTTTCAGTCTGCTTGAGATGCCATATAAGTCAATTATAATTTATTTATCCACATGCGGTGGCTTTCAGAAGCTAATTAATTTGGATACAAACAAATGCTATTCAGTTTCACGAGTGGTAATTCCTCTGTAAACAACCATTTTTTCTCAGTAACTGGAAATGTATTGAACAATTATCTTAAAATGTTGTTTTACCCGGAACCCATTAGTAGTTTCCACAAAGTGTCAAGTGTTTATTGTCACGTGCACTAGTACAGTGAAATGCCTTTCTTGCTCTTTCGCAACAATGCAGTAGTACTATAAAACATTACATAGAAGACAAGTAGAGTAAAAACACATGAGAAATAGAAATAAGAAGAACAGGAGAGAGTAAGTAAGCTATATACAGGGACAGTTCCAGGGTCAGTAGCTATATACAGGGTCAGTTCCAGGGTCAGTAGCTATATACAGGGTCAGTTCCAGGGTCAGTAGCTATATACAGGGACAGTTCCAGGGTCAGTAGCTATATACAGGGCCAGTTCCAGGGTCAGTAGCTATATACAGGGTCAGTTCCAGGGTCAGTAGCTATATACAGGGTCAGTTCCAGGGTCAGTAGCTATATACAGGGTCAGTTCCAGGGTCAGGAGCTATATACAGGGACAGTTCCAGGGTCAGTAGCTATATACAGGGTCAGTTCCAGGGTCAGTAGCTATATACAGGGACAGTTCCAGGGTCAGTAGCTATATACAGGGCCAGTTCCAGGGTCAGTAGCTATATACAGGGTCAGTTCCAGGGTCAGTAGTTATATACAGGGAGAGTTCCAGGGTCAGTAGCTATATACAGGGTCAGTTCCAGGGTCAGTAGTTATATACAGGGAGAGTTCCAGGTTCAGTAGCTATATACAGGGTCAGTAGCTATATACAGGGTCAGTTCCAGGGTCAGTAGCTATATACAGGGTCAGTTCCAGGGTCAGTAGCTATATACAGGGACAGTTCCAGGTTCAGTAGCTATATACAGGGTCAGTAGCTATATACAGGGTCAGTTCCAGGGTCAGTAGCTATATATAGGGTCAGTAGCTATATACAGGGTCAGTTCCAGGGTCAGTAGCTATATACAGGGTCAGTTCCAGGGTCAGTAGCTATATACAGGGTCAGTTACAGGGTCAGTAGCTATATGCAGGGTCAGTTCCAGGGTCAGTAGCTATATACAGGGTCAGTTCCAGGGTCAGTAGCTATATACAGGGACAGTTCCAGGGTCAGTAGCTATATACAGGGTCAGTAGCTATATACAGGGTCAGTTCCAGGGTCAGTAACTATATACAGGGACAGTTCCAGGGTCAGTAACTATATACAGGGACAGTTCCAGGGTCAGTAGCTATATCCAGGGTCAGTAGTTATATACAGGGTCAGTAGCTATATACAGGGTCAGTTCCAGGGTCATTAGCTATATACAGGGTCAGTTCCAGGGTCAGTAGCTATATACAGGGACAGTTCCAGGGTCAGTAGATATTTACAGGGTCAGTTCCAGGGTCAGTAGCTATATACAAGGTCAGTAGCTATATACAGGGTCAGTTCCAGATTGTAGGTTGTAAATAGACATCAGAGGTGAGAATTTGACCATTAAGCAGTTCTCTTTCTTCGTACCACTTATCATAACGTTCACATTTGGAAGCAGAGCTGCTCATTCAAACAGAATGCAGTGTGAGACACGTCGGTGTGGGCCAGACGCCTGCAGGCTGGCAATGATGAATGAATTCCATCACTGTCATTGTGGGAAGCCGGTTGGTCGCTGGGAAGCTGTGTTGTAGCTCTCTCTAGAGTCTACACAGTGTTCAGTGTGCTCTTGTAGGCCTAACGGCAGAATGTGCTGTAGGTCCACATCTGCGTCATGCAAGGAGAGATAATGAAGAATGGATATGAGTTACTATCGATGTCATTAGGAAACAAGTGTTAACATTCAACTTGAAAGACAATTAGCATAACGCCATAGAAACATTGAAAACGTAAAATGTAAATGTGTAAAATGTATGTATGCATGACTGTAATTCTCTTTGGATAAAAGCGTCTGCTAAATAAATTATAAGAATTAATTTGACTACCATCACTAAACACGAATGATAGTACCCTGGCATTATGTGGCTGAGTGATAATAGTACCCTGGCATTATGTGGCTGAGTGATGATAGTACCCTGGCATTATGTGGCTGAGTGAGGATAGTACCCTGGCATTATGTGGCTGAGTGATGATAGTACCCTGGCATTATGTGGCTGAGTGATGATAGTACCCTGGCATTACGTGACTGAGTGATGATAGTACCCTGGCATTATGTGGCTGAGTGATGATAGTACCCTGGCATTATGTGGCTGAGTGATAATAGTACCCTGGCATTATGTGGCTGAGTGATGATAGTACCCTGGCATTATGTGGCTGAGTGATGATAGTACCATGGCATTATGTGGCTGAGTGATGATAGTACCCTGGCATTATGTGGCTGAGTGATGATAGTACCCTGGCATTACGTGACTGAGTGATGATAGTACCCTGGCATTATGTGGCTGAGTGATGATAGTACCCTGGCATTATGTGGCTGAGTGATGATAGTCCCCTGGCATTATGTGGCTGAGTGATGATAGTACCCTGGCATTATGTGGCTGAGTGATGATAGTACCTTGGCATTACGTGACTGAGTGATGACAGTACCCTGGCATTATGTGGCTGAGTGATGAGGAGAAACTGAAATGTGTTTTGTCCATTGTGTATTCCCGTTTGCGGAATATTTAGATAAAGGCTGGAATAAAAGAAAAAGGGATACCTATAATTAAATTGTAAAAATATTTCGCTTCTATGTGGTAAATGGTATGTGTGTATATAGATTGTGTATAGGCTTGTCTCCCATATTTTTTTTATATATTTTTATTTTACCTTTATTTAAATATGTATATATATTTTTTTAAGTGTCTATATATAATACAAATCGAGGTGAGGGCGGTTGAAATGCATTTGGCGGTTGATCTGCTTCTGTTATGTGGGTGGCACCGTGTGCTCTTTTCCAAGGATGGGTCCCGGGCATTGGGATGACAACCCAACTCGGGATGAGGAGGGGTTTTAGCGAGTGGAATAATGGGGACCAATTGGAGGTTTACTTAGTAGCAATGCAAATATCATGGTACAGCTATACAGACACTCAATCATCATGTTACTTTTTAATGGTATGTTTACAAACATATATTTGATAAATATAATTGAAACTTGTGGTGAAATAAGTATTTATAATTGTAATGGCTAAGCAGATAATAAGAAAAGACGATCAGTATTTACCTGGCTAAAAAAGAAGGAATATAATATCTATTGTTTACAGGAAACTCATTCAACAATTTTAGATGAAGTTTTGTGGAAAAAAGGACTGGGGGGGTGAAATATATTTCTCCCATAGGCAAAGAAATTCAAAAGGGGTGATGGTATTAATTAACTGTAATTTTGATCCAAATGTTGAAATTGTCGAAACAGATCATCAAGGTAGATGGATTATTTTAAATATGTTATTGGACAATAAACAGATATGGCTTATTAACCTATACGGTCCAAATAATTTTTATTTTTATTTCACCTTTATTTAACCAGGTAGGCTAGTTGAGAACAAGTTCTCATTTGCAACTGTGACCTGGCCAAGATAAAGCATAGCAATTCGACACATATAACAACACAGAGTTACACATGGAATAAACAAAACATACAGTCAATAATACAGTACAAAAAAAGAAAACAAAAAGTATATATACAGTGAGTACAAGATAAGGTAAGGTAAGATAAGGGAGTTAAGGAAATAAATAGGCCATGGTGGCGAAGTAATTACAATATAGCAGAAGATGAATGTGCAAGTAGAGCTACTGGGGTGCAAAGGAGCAAGATAAATAAATAAATACAGTATGGGGATGAGGTAGATAGATGGGCTATGTACAGGTGCAGTGATCTGTGAGCTTCTCTGACAGCTGGTGCTTAAAGCTAGTGAGGGAGATATGAGTCTCCAGCTTCAGTGATTTTTGCAGTTTGTTCCAGTCATTGGCAGCAGAGAACTGGAAGGAAAGCGACCAAAGGAGGAATTGGCTTTGGGGGTGACCAGTGAGATATACCTGCTGGAGCGCGTGCTACGAGTGGGTGCTGCTATGGTGACCAGTGAGCTGAGATAAGGCGGGGCTTTACCTAGCAGAGACTTGTAGATAACCTGTAGCCAGTGGGTGTGGCGACGAGTATGACGCGAGGGCCAACCAACGAGAGCATACAGGTCGCAGTGGTGGGTAGTGTATGGGGCTTTGGTGACAAAACGGATGGCACTGTGATAGACTGCATCCAATTTGTTGAGTAGAGTGTTGGAGGCTATTTTATAGATGACATCCCCGAAGTCAAGGATCGGTAGGGTGGTCAGTTTTACGAGGGTATGTTTGGCAGTGAAGGATGCTTGAAGGAGTGAAGGATGCTTTGTTGCGATATAGGAAGCCAATTCTAGATTTAATTTTGGATTGGAGATGCTTAATGTGAGTCTGGAAGGAGAGTTTACAGTCTAACCAGACACCTAGGTATTTGTAGTTGTCCACGTATTCTAAGTCAGAGCTGTGATGCTGGACGGGCGGGCAGGTGCGGGCAGTGATCGATTGAATAGCATGCATTTAGTTTTACTTGCATTTAAGAGCAGTTGGAGGCCACGGAAGGGGGGTTGTATGGCATTGAAGCTCGTCTGGAGGTTAGTTAACACAGTGTCCAAAGAAGGGCCAGAAGTATACAGAATGGTGTCATCTGCATAGAGGTGGATCAGAGAATCACCAGCAGCAAGAGCGACATCATTGATGTATACAGAGAAGAGAGTCGGCCCAAGAATTGAACCCTGTGGCACCCCCATAGAGACTGCCAGAGGTCCGGACAACAGGCCCTCCGATTTGACACACTGAACTCTATCAGAGAAGTAGTTGGTAAACCAGGCGAGGCAATCATTTCAGAAACCAAGGCTGCCGAGTCTGCCAATAAGAATGTGGTGATTGACAGAGTCGAAAGCCTTGGCCAGGTCGATGAATACGGCTGCACAGTAATGTCTCTTATCGATGGCTGTTATGATGTCGGTGGTAACAGTGTTTCCTAGCCTCAGAGCAGTGGGCAGCTGGGAGGAGGTGCTCTTATTCTCCTTGGACTTTACAGTGTCCCAGAACTTTTTTGAGTTTGTACTACAGGATGCAAATTTCTGTTCGAAAAAGCTAGCCTTAGCTTTCCTAACTGCCTGTGTATATTTATAATGATGATCCAAGCCTCTTTGAAAATATATATAAGAATTTATCAACTCTACAAGCAACACTAGATGCTATTATTTTGGTGGGAGATTTTAATACCTCTATGGACCGTAAAGGAAATCACACTACAAACTATCACCCTCAGGCACTTAAGGAAGTCCTGAATGTCATGGATATATTGGAATTAGTGGATATATGGAGGCTTAAATACCCTGACGTAGTGAGATATACATGGCGGAGGCTTAATCAAGCTAGTTGTCTTGATTACTTTCTTATGTCATTCTCTCTGGCACCAAAAGTTTAAAAGTGTTGATAGGGGACAGAATGCGGTCGGATCATCACATAATGGCATATATATTACTGTTACAGAATTTCCACGTGGGCAAGGATATTGGAAATTTAATCAAAGCCTACTATATGATAAATTGTTTAGAACTAGGACAGAAGAATTTATAACTGACTTTTTCAGACATAACATAGGTACAGCAGATCCCCTTATTGTATGGGACACTTTTAAATGTGCCTTTAGAGGCCATGCAATTCAGTACTCATCTATAAAACAAAACCAATTTAGGTCAAAAGAGTCCATATTAACAAAGGAAATTGAAGGATTAACAGTACAGCTAAGATAGCAATAAAAACTGTACCGTAGAGGCACAGAATAAGTTAGAGGAAAAACAAAAAGAAATGGAGGTACTTGTTCAAGAAAGATCCAGTGTAATATATTATAAAAAATAAAGCGAACTGGATGGAATATGGGGAAAAATGCACCAAATTATTTTTCAATCTTCAATATAGAAATGCTACCAAAATGTTTTTATTGAAACTTGTTACAAATGATGGAGTCACGCATGATTCACTGAATTATATTTTGAAAGAGCAAGTAAAGTACTTTAAGAATATGTTTTCGTTTCAGTCTCCTCCATCTCCACTAACCGAAGCTAATTGTATGGATTTTGTCCCCTATTAATAATGTACAATTAACATCTGTACAGAAAGACTCATGTGAAGGCCAAATTACAGAGGAGGAACTTCTTGACACAATTAAAGCCTTTAAGTCTGGGAAAACTCCAGGGCTGGATGGCATACCAGTGGAAGTATACCAAACGTTTTTTTGATATACTCAGAGGACCGTTATTAGCATGTTTGAACCATTCCTATATAAACGGTAGATTATCGGGCACGCAACAAGAAGATAAAAAAAATTGGCGGCCTCTTACACTTCAGTGTTGTGATCCAAAAATTTGAGCTAAATGCTTGGCGCATAGAATTAAAAAGGGATTGTCAGATATTATTCATCCTAATCAGACAGGTTTTTTACATGGACAATACATTAGAGCTAGTATAAGACAAGTACTGAAAACAATAGAATACTATGAAGTATCGGGGAAACCAGGCCTGGTTTTCATAGCTGATTTTGAAAAGGCTTTTGATAAAGTACGACTGGAGTTTATATATAAATGCCTAGAATATTTCAATTTTGGAGAATCTCTTATAAAATGGGTTAAAGTTATGTATAGTAACCCTAGGTGTAAAATAGTAAATAATGGCTACATCTCAGAAAGTTTTAAACTGTCAAGAGGAGTAAAACAAGGTTGTCCACTATCGGCATATCTATTTATTATTGCCATTGAAATGTTAGCTGTTAAAATTAGATCCAACAATATTATTAAGGGATTAGAGATCCGTGGCTTAAAAACAATGGTGTCATTGTACGCTGATGATTCATGTTTTCTTTTAAAACCACAATTAGAATCCCTCCACAGCCTCATGGAGGATCTAGATAAGTTTGCTAACCTCTCTGGATTAGAACCAGACTACTATATTACGTATTGGATCACAAAAATATTCTACTTTTACATTACCGTGTAGGTTACCAATAAAATGGTCTGACAGTGTTGTGGACATATCCCAAAAGAAAGAAATGATCTCACTCCAATACATTTGTATAGAAAGTAAGCAAAAATAGATAAGATCTTGCTACCATGGAAAGGAAAATACCTGTCTATTTGTGGAAAAATCACCCTGATTAACTCTTTAGTCATATCACAGTTTAACTGTTTGCTTATGGTTTTGCCTACACCTAGTGATCTGCTTTTTAAATTATATGAACAAAAAATATTACATTTTTGGGGGGATTGGCAAGCCAGACAAAATTTAAAAGACCTATTTATATAGCAAATATGAATTTGAAGGGCAGAAATGATTAAATATTAAAGCATTAGACCTCTCACTAAAGGCATCAGTCATACAAAAGTTATACTTAAATAGAAATGGTTTTCTAGTAAATTAGTAAATTCTCACACCATGTTCAAGAATGGCCTTTTTCCCTTTATTCAGATTACAACTGCTCACTTTCGGTTATTTGAAAACGAAATCATCTCCAAAATATTGTTATTTTTTAAACAAGCCTTAGAAAGTTGGTTGCAATTTCAGTTTAATCCACCTGAAAAGGCAACAAATAATACAACAAATATTGTGGTTAAACTCAAATATAGTAATCGATAAAATAAACGTATTTTTCAATAACATTTTTTTTAAGTATAATTTTTGTAAATTATATCATAAATAGGACTGGTGGAGTTATGTCACACATGTAGCAAATACAGACATATGGAAATGTCTGCTCTACCTAAAATTACAACCAACTAATTGCAGCATTTTCACAAAAATGGAAGAGGCAAGTAGAAGGGGGAAAAAGTAAGAAACTTGTCTGTCAGCCCTGCATTAAAAACCATAAATGGTTAAATGGTTAAAGAGAATTGTGATAAATAAAAGCATATACCAATTTCATTTAAGGACCAAAAATTGACAGCTGTGCCATATAAATAGTTGGGAAGAGATTTTTGATGTACCAATTCCATGGTTTTTGAATTGACATGCAAAACAACGCCGGATTCAAAACGTCAAATTTTTCCATTTAAATTATTATACAAAATTATTGCAACCAATAGAATGTTATATATATTTGGGGGATACAATCTTCCCAGTGCTGCAGATTTTGCTGCGAGGAGGCAGAGTCATTAGATCGTTATTTTGGTACTATCCATATGTAGCTCGTTTTTGGTCACAGGTCCAGGAATGGCTGAATAATTGCAACATTTACCTAGAACTAACTCTGCAGATCGCAGTACTGGGTGATTTGAAAAGTCATAGTCAATCGATCAATAATATAATAATTAATTTCGCAAAAATGTTTATCTTTAATTTACAATCTGAGAAGCTATGAGAATAGAAAGGTTCAGTACTTTTGTGAAGCATCACAGCACAGTTGAAAAATATATGTCAAATAGAAATACAAAATGGATGGTGTTAAAGGATAGATGGGAGGGGTTTAATGGAGCTGAAGGGTGGGACTGAACAAACAGAATATAACTATTGTAAATTGTATTGTGTCTGTAAAATGTGTAAAACATGTATAAACTGAAGGTCGAAGCCTAAGTGTTATTGTTTATTAGTTTACTCCAATTGGGGGAGGGGTGGTAGGGTTTGAAGAGGAATAATAAAGGTATATTCTAAAAAAAAGTCTGTATATGTATGTATATACAGTTGAAGTCAGAAGTTTACATACAGGTTAGCCAAATACATTTAAACTCAGTTTTTCACAATTCCTGACATTTAATCATAGTAAAAATTGTCTTTTTTCTATTTTAAGAATGTGAAATGCCAGAATAATAGTAAAGAGAATGATTAATTTCAGATTTTATTTCTTTCATCACATTCCCAGTGGGTCAGAAGTTTACATACATTCAATTAGTATTTGGTAGCATTGCCTTTAAATTGTTTAACTTGGGTCAAATGTTTTGGGTAGCCTTCCACAAGCTTCCAACAGTAAGTTGGGTGAATTTTGGCCCATTCCTCCTGACAGAGCTGGTGTAACTGAGTCATGTTTGTAGGTCTCCTTGCTCGCACACACTTTTTCAGTTCTGCCCACACATATTCTGTAGGATGGAGGTCAGGGCTTTGTGATGGCCACTCCAATACCTTGACTTTGTTGTCCTTAAGGCATTTTACCACAACTTTGGAAGTATGCTTGGGGTCATTGTGCATTTGGAAGACCCATTTGGGACCAAGCTTTAACTTCCTGACTGATGTCTTGAGATGTTGCTTCAATATATCCACATAATTTTCCTGCATCATGATGCCATCTATTTTGTGAAGTGCACCAGTCCCTCCTGCAGCAAACCACCCCCACAACATGATGCTGCCACCCCCGTGCTTCACGGTTGGGATGGTGTTCTTCGGCTTGCAAGCATCCCCCTTTTTCCTCCAAACATAACAATGGTCATGATGGCCAAACTATTCTATTTTTGTTTCATGAGACCAGAGGACATTTCTCCAAAAAGTATGATGTTTGTCGCCATGTGCAGTTGCTAACTGTGGCTTTTTTATGGCGGTTTTGGAGCAATGGCTTCTTCCTTGCGGAGCGGCCTTTCAGGTTATGGCGACATAGGACTCGTTTTACTGTGGATAGAGATACTTTTGTACCTTTTTCCTCCAGCATTTTCAGAAGGTCCTTTGCTGTTGTTCTGGGAATGATTTGCACTTTTCGCACCAAAGTACGTTCCTCTCTAGGAGACAGAACATGTCTCTTTCCTGAGCGTTATGACGGCTGCGTGGTCCCATGGTGTTTATACTTGCGTACTATTGTTTGTACAGATGAACGTGGTACCTTCAGGCATTTGGAAATTGCTCCCAATGATGAACCAGACTTGTGGAGGTCTACACATTTTTTTATGAGGTCTTGGCTGATTTCTTTTGATTTTCCCATGATGTCAATTAAAGAGGCACTGAGTTTGAAGGTAGGCATTGAAATAGATTCACAGGTACACCTCCAATTGACTCAAATTATGTCAATTAGCCTATCAGAAGCTTCTAAAGCCATGACATCATTTTCTGGAATTTTCCAAGCAGGTTTACTTGGCACAGTCAACTTAGTTAATTTAAACTTCTGAGCCACTGGAATTGTGATACAGTGAATTATAAGTGAAATAATCTGTCTGTAAACAATTGTTGGAAAAATGACTTGTGTCATGCACAAAGTAGATGTCCTAACCGACTTGCCAGTGTGGTTGAAAAACTAGTTTTAATGACTCCAACCTAAGTGTATGTAAACTTCCGACTTCATCTGTATGTATGTGTATGTTTGTATAAATAAAATTAAAGATGACTGCAAGAGCACAGCGCAGAATAGCGCAGAATACTTAAGAAGAATCCTAGAGTGTTAGCTAAAGACTTACAGAAATCTCTGAAACATGCTAACATCTCTGTTGACGAGTCTACGATACGTAAAACACTGAACAAGAATGGTGTTCATGGGAGGACACCACAGAAGAAGCCGCTGCACGTCTGAAGTTCGCAAAGGGCACCTCGATGTTCCACATGTTCTACTTGCAAAATATTCTGTGGACAGATTAAACTAAAGTTGAGTTGTTTGGAAGGAACACACAACACTATGTGTGGAGAAGCTTTAGCCAAAAAGTCACAGCACACCAACATCAAAGCCTCATCCCAACTGTAAAGTATGGTGGAGGGAGCATCATGGTTTGGGTCTGCTTTGCTGCCTCAGGGCCTGGACACCTTGCTATCATAGATGGAAAAATGAATTCCCAAGTTTATCAAGACTTTTTGCAGGAGAATGTAAGGCTATATGTCTGCCAATTGAAGGTCAGCAGAAGTTGGGTGATGCAACAGGACAACGACCCAAAACACAGAAGTAAATCAACAACAGAATGGCTTAACAGAAGAAAATACCCCTTCTGGAGTGGCCCAGTCAAGGTCCTGACATCAACCCGATTAAGATGCAGTGGCATGACCTCAAGAGAGCGGTTCACACCAGACATCACAAGAATATTGCTGAACTGAAACAGTTTTTATGAAGCGGAATGTTCCAAAATTCCTCATGATCATTGTCCAGGTCTGATCCACAACTACAGAAAACATTTGGTTGAGGTGATAGGTTCACCCTGGGGTCATGATAGGGGCTGCACCAAATGATTGATGTATTATAAGAATTGAAAATGCTTATGTTGTATTAATAGAAGGGAAGGGCTATAAGACCCCTCCCCCACTACATTTATAGAGTTCTGGACTACAGATTAGCAATATATATATATGCATTATAAGGTTTAATATTGTTCCACAGTTCTTTTCTAGTCTCTGCTTCTTATAAGAAACAGTCTGAGAGATGTGTGAGTTATTGCAGTCAAAACAGGGTGTCTGTGAGAAAGCGCCTCAAGGCTAAAAGAGATTCGTAGACACAGAACCCTGCAGGTGAGTGGAAGAGATAAGAGACAAGTCAGACATACCACTATAAAGCAACTTGGGGAGTGGAAAATTACTGCTGAGCCCTTAAAAAACACTGGAACTATTGTCTCTCCTGCAGGTTTGTATAACTGTATATGCAGGGGCTTGGTCTCATGAGTAGAAGGTGTTGACGTAGGCAGTTACATCACTAGGGGTTGACTGCAAGCATATTAAAGCAACTTGGACCCTTTCCTATTTTGCAGTACTTACTCGGAAACATGTGTGCTATGTTCCCGTTGTCAACTTCTGTCTGCAATTGCATTAATGATTGATTTACTTAAAGATATTGTCTGATTTCTGATTTCACCAATAAGTAAATGATTGACAAGTGACAAGGAACCTGCCCCAACAAGGTTATAGCTTCCAAAGAAGGCTCAACCAGTTATTAAATCCAAGGGTTCACATACTTTTTCCACCCTGCACTGTGAATATTTACACGGTGTGTTCAATAAAGACATGACAACTTATAATTGTTTGTGTGTTATTAGTTTAAGCACACTGTGTGTATCTATTGTTGTGACTTAGATGAAGGTCAGATCACATTTTATGACAATTTTATTCAGAAATCCAGGTAATTCCAAAGGGTTCACATACTTTTTCTTGCCGCTGTATGTTGTGTGTGTGTGTGTGTGTGTGTGTGTGTGTGTGTGTGTGTGTGTGTGTGTGTGTGTGTGTGTGTGTGTGTGTGTGTGTGTGTGTGTGTGTGTGTGTGTGTGTGTGTGTGTGTGTGTGTGTGTGTGTGTGTGTGTGTGTGTGTGTGTGTGTGTGTGTGTGTGTGTGTGTGTATATTATTTTACCGCTCTAGGGATGTAATTATTGTTTGCATCACCTTATTTACTATTATGTATTGATTTCTACCTGACATTGTTTCACTCTTTATGTGATGACCACTGCAGAGTACACCGGAAAAAGAATGATCATTTAATTACCATAGTGAATTATTGTAATGTTTGTTTATGTGTCAATTAATACCATAAGGATGGGTTGCCAATTGGCGATTTGACACAAAAATAATTTTTTATTAAAAAAAAGAATTCATTTAGCACCTCAAATATTTGTAGTTCCATTCTTAAGGCCCTATTAGAGCGTTATGTCAGTTGATAATGATTGAATCATCATCTAATGAACAAGAAACATGATGCCAGATCAAGCCATTCTTATGCTAGTGTTATGAAGACAAGTGGCTGTGCAGACCTACTACAGTACAACAAGCTAACATTTACAAAGACAACAGCTTGATTCCTTCCTTTTTCCATGAAGTTGCTTTCCTTTGAGTATGAGAGAACATCGATAACAAGGTTGCCATGGGAATACACTAACTCCTATTACAATCAATACACTACAGTCAATAAATCTGTGTAATTTCCTGCTGCTCCTCCACACATGAAACACAACCGTGTTCCCTTCATTCAAGTCAGTGAAAGATGTTGTTTTTCCTGCAACCATAACATCAAAATGGCAGTTTCCTTCTTCCCAGCGCCTTCCTGATTACTTCAGTCTTTTATATATTTTTTTATTTAACCTTTATTTAAACTAGGCATGTCAATTATTAAGAACACATTTCTCCTGTGGGGACGGGGGCTGGGATTAAAAAGAGAAATGTAGGACAAAACAGACATCACGATGAAAGAGACACCACAACATTACATAAAGAGAGACCTAAGACAACAGCACAGCATGGCAGCAACATAACATAACAACACAACATGGTATTAGCACAACATGACAACAACACAACATGACAACAACACTACACGGTATTAGCACAACATGACAACAACACAACATGACAACAACACACCATGGCAGCAAAACAACATGACAACAACACAGCATGGCAGCAACACAATATGACAATAAAACAACATGACAACAACACAACATTGCAGCAACACAACATAACAACAGAACATGGTATTAGCACAACATGACAACAACACTACATGGTATTAGCACAACATGACAACAACACAACATGACAACAACACAACATGGTAGCAACACAACATAACAACACAACATGGTATTAGCACAACATGACAACAACACAACATGACAACAACACTACACGGTATTAGCACAACATGACAACAACACAACATGACAACAACACACCATGGCAGCAACACTAAATGGTATTAGCACAACATGACAACAACACAACATGACAACAACACTACATGGTATTAGCACAACATGACAACAACACAACATGACAACAAGACACAACACGACAACATGACAACAACACAACGTGGCAGCAACACATGACAATAAAATAACATGACAACAACACAACATGGTATTTGCACAACAACACAACATGGTGGCGGCAAAAAACATGGTATCAACATTTGTAGGCACATGCAAAAGCGCAAATGGCAAAAAGGTAGAGACAGCAATACATTACACAAAGCAGCCACAAGTGTCAGTAAGAGGGACCATGATTGAGTCTCTGAATGTAGAGATGGCGATAAAGCTGTCCAGTTTTAGTGTTTTTTGCAGCTTGTTCCAGACGCTAGCTGCAGCGAACTGAAAAGAGGAGTGACCTAGGGATGTGTGTGCTTTGGGGACGTTTAACAGAATGTGACTGTCAGAACGGGTGTTGTATGTGGAGGATGAGGGCTGCAGTAGATATCTCAGATAGGGGGGAGTGAGGCCTAAGAGGGTTTTAAAAAATAAGCATCAACCAGTGGGTCTCGCGCCGGGTATACAAAGATGACCAGTTTACAGAGGAGTATAGAGAGCAGTGATGTGTCCTGTAAGGAGCATTGGTGGTAAATCTGGTGGTCGAATGGTAAAGAACATCTAGCCGCTTGAGAGCACCCTTACCTGCCGATCTATAGATTGTCTCTATAATCTAGCATGGGTAGGATGGTCATCTGAATCAGGGTTAGTTTGGCAGCTGGGGTGAAAGAGGAGCGATTACGATAGAGGAAAACAAGTCTAGATTTAACCTCAGCCTGCAGCTTGGATATGTGCTGAGAGAAGGACAGGGTCTAGCCATACTCCCAAGTACCTGTATGAGGTGACTACCTCAAGCTCTAAACCCTCAGAGGTAGTAATCGTAACGAGACACCAATACTCCTTAGCAAACCCACAAGAATGGAGTAGTCTACCGTATCAAAAGCTTTGGCCAAATCAATAAAAATAGTCAAGGTCGGTGGTGACAGAATTTAGGACCTCTAAGGTTGCAGTGCCAAATCCATAACATGAGCGGGAACCAGATTGCATACCAGAGAGAATACTACAGACGTTGATTGTGGCGATGGAAAATGATGCAGCTTCATGGGTGGCGTGATCTCCACAGCGAGTGGGAGCTTTGATCAGCATAGTTATTTGATTAAAAATCGATCTGAGTCCCTCTGCATTCTGTGGAGAAATGTGGTGGATCACCTAGAGGGGAATAGATCACTGTAACAGAGTGAAGAGGAAGCTCTTGTCACATCAGCCACATCAGAGGAGAATAGATTACTGTAACAGGAAGCTCTTGTCACATCAGAGGGGAATAGATCACTGTAACAGGAAGCTCTTGTCACATCAGAGGAGAATAGATCACTGTAACAGGAAGCTCTTGTCACATCAGAGGAGAATAGATCACTGTAACAGGAAGCTCTTGTCACATCAGAGGAGAATAGATCACTGTAACAGGAAGTTCTTGTCACATCAGAGGAGAATAGATCACTGTAACAGGAAGCTCTTGTCACATCAGAGGAGAATAGATCACTGTAACAGGAAGCTCTTGTCACATCAGCCACATCAGAGGGGAATAGATCACTGTAACAGGAAGCTCTTGTCACATCAGAGGAGAATAGATCACTGTAACAGGAAGCTCTTGTCACATCAGAGGAGAATAGATCACTGTAACAGGAAGCTCTTGTCACATCAGAGGAGAATAGATCACTGTAACAGGAAGTTCTTGTCACATCAGCCACATCAGAGGAGAATAGATCACTGTAACAGGAAGCTCTTGTCACATCAGCCACATCAGAGGAGAATTTATCACTGTAACAGGAAGCTCTTGCCACATCAGAGGAGAATAGATCACTGTAACAGGAAGCTCTTGTCACATCAGAGGAGAATAGATCACTGTAACAGGAAGTTATTGCCACATCAGAGGAGAATAGATCACTGTAACAGGAAGCTCTTGTCACATCAGCCACATCAGAGGAGAATAGATCACTGTAACAGGAAGCTCTTGCCACATCAGAGGGGAATAGATCACTGTAACAGGAAGTTATTGCCACATCAGAGGGAAATAGATTACTGTAACAGGAAGTTATTGCCACATCAGAGGAGAATAGATCACTGTAACAGGAAGTTATTGCCACATCAGAGGAGAATAGATCACTGTAACAGGAAGCTCTTGTCACATCAGCCACATCAGAGGAGAATAGATCACTGTAACAGGAAGTTATTGCCACATCAGAGGGAAATATATCACTGTAACAGGAAGCTCTTGTCACATCAGCCACATCAGAAGGGAATAGATCACTGTAACAGGAAGCTCTTGTCACATCAGAGGGGAATAGATCACTGTAACAGGAAGCTCTTGTCACATCAGAGGAGAATAGATCACTGTAACAGGAAGCTCTTGTCACATCAGCCACATCAGAGGAGAATAGATCACTGTAACAGGAAGCTCTTGTCACATCAGCCACATCAGAGGAGAATAGATCCCTGTAACAGGAAGCTCTTGTCACATCAGCCACATCAGAGGGGAATAGATCACTGTAACAGGAAGCTCTTGTCACATCAGAGGAGAATAGATCACTGTAACAGGAAGCTCTTGTCACATCAGCCACATCAGAGGAGAATAGATCACTGTAACAGGAAGCTCTTGTCACATCAGCCACATCAGAGGAGAATAGATCACTGTAACAGGAAGTTATTGCCACATCAGAGGGGAATAGATCACTGTAACAGGAAGCTCTTGTCACATCAGCCACATCAGAGGGGAATAGATCACTGTAACAGGAAGCTCTTGTCACATCAGAGGAGAATAGATCACTGTAACAGGAAGCTCTTGTCACATCAGCCACATCAGAGGAGAATAGATCACTGTAACAGGAAGCTCTTGTCACATCAGAGGGGAAATGGAGGCAAGCCAAAGAAGAAACATTCTGATTCATTTCACTTCTTATGGAGATCCTATCCAAATTGAGCTCCTGCAATGGCCTGTTTAAAATACTGTATCGCCATGATACAACCAAGTTAAATAAAGGTTAAATAAAAACATAAAAAAATGAATATACATGTGCTTAGCACCATGTAGCCCTTACAAGACAAGATACTGTAGCCCTTACAAGACAAGATACTGATAGCAAAAGTGCAAGTAAAGAGTATTTGTAAATAACTGATGTGTACATGCTTTATAAATAGCCTATGAAACCAAATGCATTTTCTTTTTATCACAGTTTTTAAGAAAACAAAACCATGGGTTCAGATAGGGTTGGTGTCCTCTACTTTTTAATTCATCTCTAAACCTCAGACATCATTCATTCTCCTTGTGTTTGGGTCGGAGGGGTGCTATGAACACTGAACAGAAAACAGCACTACGGTTCAAAGGCCTGCCACATATTGTACTTTGGCCTGGGAAGTCCTTTTGGGAGTCCAGTGATGAGACAGCTTTTTTCTCCTAGTTACTGTATCTGCTCTTTTCATGTTTCGCTTGCAATTTCTCTTTTTTTACTGTAGTCAACACTTTTTTCCAGTGGATCCCACTGCTTAGGAGCTTGAGTATCTCAACATAAATAGATGATGAACTGAAATGCGTTTACAGCGTAATGAATGTGTAGTGTAAATACGGTGTTATCGTGCTGCCTGCCCCTTGTCATCACTTATTACTGTACACACAGCTCCACCTCCTCGTCTGTAGGCCAACACACACCTCCTCGTCTGTAGGCCAACACACACCTCCTCATCTGTAGGCCAACACACACCTCCTCATCTGTAGGCCAACACACACCTCCTCGTCTGTAGGCCAACACACACAGCTCCACCTCCTCGTCTGTAGGCCAACACACACCTCCTCATCTGTAGTCCAACACACACGTCCTCATCTGTAGGCCAACAAACACCTCCTCATCAGCAGGCCAACACACACCTCCTCATCTGTAGGCCAACACACACAGCCCCACCTCCTCATCAGCAGGCCAACACACACAGCTCCACCTCCTCATCAGCAGGCCAACACACACCTCCTCATCTGTAGGCCAACACACACAGCCCCACCTCCTCATCAGCAGGCCAACACACACAGCTCCACCTCCTCATCAGCAGGCCAACACACACCTCCTCATCTGTAGGCCAACACACATCTCCTCATCTGTAGGCCAACACACACCTCCTCATTAGTAAGCCAACACACACCTCCTCATCTGTAGGCCAACACACACAGCCCCACCTCCTCATCAGTAGGCCAACACACACAGCTCCTCCTCATATGTAGGCCAACACACACAGCCCCACCTCCTCATCAGCAGGCCAAAACACACAGCTCCACCTCATCAGTAAGCCAACACACACAGCCCCACCTCCTCATCTGTAGGCCAACACACACAGCTCCACCTCATCAGTAAGCCAACACACACAGCCCCACCTCCTCATCTGTAGGCCAACACACACAGCCACACCTCCTCATCTGTAGGCCAACACACATCTCCTCATCTGTAGGCCAACACACACAGCCCCACCTCCTCATCAGCAGGCCAACACACACAGCCCCACCTCCTCATCTGTAGGCCAACACACACCTCCACCTCATCAGTAGGCCAACACACACAGCTCCACCTCCTCATCAGTAGGTCAACACACACCTCCTCATCAGCAGGCCAACACACACCTCCTCATCAGCAGGCCAACACACACCTCCTCATCTGTAGGCCAACACACATCTCCTCATCTGTAGGCCAACACACACCTCCTCATCAGCAGGCCAACACACACAGCCCCACCTCCTCATCTGTAGGCCAACACACACAGCTCCACCTCCTCATCTGTAGGCCAACACACACAGCCCCACCTCCTCATCAGCAGGCCAACACACACAGCTCCACCTCCTCATCAGCAGGCCAACACACACCTCCTCATCTGTAGGCCAACACACACAGCCCCACCTCCTCATCAGCAGGCCAACACACACAGCTCCACCTCCTCATCTGTAGGCCAACACACATCTCCTCATCTGTAGGCCAACACACACCTCCTCATTAGTAAGCCAACACACACCTCCTCATCTGTAGGCCAACACACACAGCCCCACCTCCTCATCAGTAGGCCAACACACACAGCTCCTCCTCATATGTAGGCCAACACACACAGCCCCACCTCCTCATCAGCAGGCCAACACACACAGCCCCACCTCCTCATCTGTAGGCCAAAACACACAGCTCCACCTCATCAGTAAGCCAACACACACAGCCCCACCTCCTCATCTGTAGGCCAACACACACAGCTCCACCTCATCAGTAAGCCAACACACACAGCCACACCTCCTCATCTGTAGGCCAACACACATCTCCTCATCTGTAGGCCAACACACACAGCCCCACCTCCTCATCAGCAGGCCAACACACACAGCCCCACCTCCTCATCTGCAGGCCAACACACACCTCCTCATCTGTAGGCCAACACACACAGCCCCACCTCCTCATCAGCAGGCCAACACACACAGCTCCACCTCCTCATCAGCAGGCCAACACACACCTCCTCATCTGTAGGCCAACACACACAGCCCCACCTCCTCATCAGCAGGCCAACACACACAGCTCCACCTCCTCATCAGCAGGCCAACACACACCTCCTCATCTGTAGGCCAACACACATCTCCTCATCTGTAGGCCAACACACACCTCCTCATTAGTAAGCCAACACACACCTCCTCATCTGTAGGCCAACACACACAGCCCCACCTCCTCATCAGTAGGCCAACACACACAGCTCCTCCTCATATGTAGGCCAACACACACAGCCCCACCTCCTCATCAGCAGGCCAACACACACAGCCCCACCTCCTCATCTGTAGGCCAAAACACACAGCTCCACCTCATCAGTAAGCCAACACACACAGCCCCACCTCCTCATCTGTAGGCCAACACACACAGCTCCACCTCATCAGTAAGCCAACACACACAGCCCCACCTCCTCATCTGTAGGCCAACACACACAGCCACACCTCCTCATCTGTAGGCCAACACACATCTCCTCATCTGTAGGCCAACACACACAGCCCCACCTCCTCATCAGCAGGCCAACACACACAGCCCCACCTCCTCATCTGTAGGCCAACACACACCTCCACCTCATCAGTAGGCCAACACACACAGCTCCACCTCCTCATCAGTAGGTCAACACACACCTCCTCATCAGCAGGCCAACACACACCTCCTCATCAGCAGGCCAACACACACCTCCTCATCTGTAGGCCAACACACATCTCCTCATCTGTAGGCCAACACACACCTCCTCATCAGCAGGCCAACACACACAGCCCCACCTCCTCATCTGTAGGCCAACACACACAGCTCCACCTCCTCATCTGTAGGCCAACACACACAGCCCCACCTCCTCATCAGCAGGCCAACACACACAGCTCCACCTCCTCATCAGCAGGCCAACACACACCTCCTCATCTGTAGGCCAACACACACAGCCCCACCTCCTCATCAGCAGGCCAACACACACAGCTCCACCTCCTCATCAGCAGGCCAACACACACCTCCTCATCTGTAGGCCAACACACATCTCCTCATCTGTAGGCCAACACACACCTCCTCATTAGTAAGCCAACACACACCTCCTCATCTGTAGGCCAACACACACAGCCCCACCTCCTCATCAGTAGGCCAACACACACAGCTCCTCCTCATATGTAGGCCAACACACACAGCCCCACCTCCTCATCAGCAGGCCAACACACACAGCCCCACCTCCTCATCTGTAGGCCAAAACACACAGCTCCACCTCATCAGTAAGCCAACACACACAGCCCCACCTCCTCATCTGTAGGCCAACACACACAGCTCCACCTCATCAGTAAGCCAACACACACAGCCACACCTCCTCATCTGTAGGCCAACACACATCTCCTCATCTGTAGGCCAACACACACAGCCCCACCTCCTCATCAGCAGGCCAACACACACAGCCCCACCTCCTCATCTGTAGGCCAACACACACCTCCACCTCATCAGTAGGCCAACACACACAGCTCCACCTCCTCATCAGTAGGTCAACACACACCTCCTCATCAGCAGGCCAACACACACCTCCTCATCAGCAGGCCAACACACACCTCCTCATCTGTAGGCCAACACACATCTCCTCATCTGTAGGCCAACACACACCTCCTCATCAGCAGGCCAACACACACAGCCCCACCTCCTCATCTGTAGGCCAACACACACCTCCTCATCTGTAGGCCAACACACACAGCCCCACCTCCTCATCAGCAGGCCAACACACACAGCCCCACCTCCTCATCTGTAGGCCAACACACACAGCTCCACCTCCTCATCAGTAGGCCAACACACACCTCCTCATCTGTAGGCCAACACACACCTCCTCATCAGCAGGCCAACACACACAGCCACACCTCCTCATCAGCAGGCCAACACACACAGCTCCACCTCATCATCAGTAGGCCAACACACACAGCTCCACCTCACCAGTAGGCCAACACACACAGCCCCACCTCCTCATCAGTAGGCCAACACACACAGCTCCACCTCATCAGTAGGCCAACACACACAGCTCCACCTCATCAGTAGGCCAACACACACCGCCACACTCATTGTCATTCTCATGCCTCTAGGTCATAACAGTATATTTTTTCAGGCCCTAGGCTCTTATCTATATTCACTATACCCTGTGGGTTCGTACTAAGTGAATTTATGGTCCTGATGAAACAGTAAGCGTCTGAACACTTCCCTCCAGTTCTGTCATGACAATCACTTGGATTGTTTTCAAGTGTTATGCCATTCTACATTGTGTTACAGTTACAGACTGTTTTCAAGTGTCATGCCATTCTACATTGTGTTACAGTTGCAGGCTGTTTTCAAGTGTTATGCCATTCTACATTGTGTTACAGTTACAGACTGTTTTCAAGTGTTATGCCATTCTACATTGTGTTACAGTTACAGACTGTTTTCAAGTGTTATGCCATTCTACATTGTGTTACAGTTACAGACTGTTTTCAAGTGTTATGCCATTCTACATTGTGTTACAGTTACAGACTGTTTTCAAGTGTTATGCCATTCTACATTGTGTTACAGTTGCAGGCTGTTTTCAAGTGTTATGCCATTCTATATTGTGTTACAGTTACAGACTGTTTTCAAGTGTTATGCCATTCTACATTGTGTTACAGTTACAGGCTGTTTTCAAGTGTTATGCCATTCTACATTGTGTTACAGTTACAGACTGTTTTCAAGTGTTATGCCATTCTACATTGTGTTACAGTTACAGGCTGTTTTCAAGTGTTATGCCATTCTACATTGTGTTACAGTTGCAGGCTGTTTTCAAGTGTTATGCCATTCTACATTGTGTTACAGTTACAGACTGTTTTCAAGTGTTATGCCATTCTACATTGTGTTACAGTTACAGACTGTTTTCAAGTGTTATGCCATTCTACATTGTGTTACAGCTGTGTTTTCTATCCTGGTTTGTTTCATAAACTATGACTGTGAACACAACCTGTTTTGACATTAGAAGGCCATGTCTATGCTTTGGCTCTCTCATAGCGTAGAATGCCGTTTTTGAGGGGAAAAAACGATGGATTTCAACACTCAATGATAACACAGCGAATGGACCGGATGAACATAGATATACAGTAGACGTTAACAAATGGACATTTTTACAAGTATATTCACATACTGTCCATACTGTCTATACACACCATTTACATACATGTATATTATTTATATTCTGGACTCATTTTGCTATGGGGTTTTGTACTGTGTATTTAAATACTGTATTCTGGACAGGTCCTTTTACTATGGGGTTTTGTACTGTGTATTTAAATACTGTATTCTCGACATAGCTCATTATAATATTTCTACTACTGTACTACATTTTAGTTACACTGTTTTTACACACCGCATATTTATTAATATACTGGATTATTGACGTAGCTCACTAATATTTCTACTGCTGTACATATCATTCTAGTATATCTTGTGTAGTATCATCCGCTGTATATATGTATAGATTGTTCTTGGATTACTGTTACAGTGTTATTGGGTTGTTAATTGGATTACTGTTACAGTGTTATTGGGTTGTTAATTGGATTACTGTTACAGTGCTATTGGGTTGTTAATTGGATTACTGTTACAGTGCTATATGGGTTGTTAATTGGATTACTGTTACAGTGCTATTGGGTTGTTAATTGGATTACTGTTACAGTGCTATTGGGTTGTTAATTGGATTACTGTTACAGTGCTATTGGGTTGTTAATTGGATTACTGTTACAGTGCTATTGGGTTGTTAATTGGATTACTGTTACAGTGTTATTGGGTTGTTAATTGGATTACTGTTACAGTGCTATTGGGCTGTTAATTGGATTACTGTTACAGTGCTATTGGGTTGTTAATTGGATTACTGTTACAGTGCTATTGGGTTGTTAATTGGATTACTGTTACAGTGTTATTGGGTTGTTAATTGGATTACTGTTACAGTGCTATTGGGTTGTTCATTGGATTACTGTTACAGTGTTATTGGGTTGTTAATTGGATTACTGTTACAGTGCTATTGGGTTGTTAATTGGATTACTGTTACAGTGCTATTGGGTTGTTAATTGGATTACTGTTACAGTGCTATTGGGTTGTTAATTGGATTACTGTTACAGTGCTATATGGGTTGTTAATTGGATTACTGTTACAGTGCTATTGGGTTGTTAATTGGATTACTGCCACAGTGCTATATGGGTTGTTAATTTGATTACTTTTACAGTGCTATTGGGTTGTTAATTGGATTACTGTTACAGTGCTATACGGGTTGTTAATTGGATTACTGTTACAGTGCTATTGGGTTGTTAATTGGATTACTGTTACAGTGCTATATGGGTTGTTAATTGTATTACTGTTACAGTGCTATTGGGTTGTTAATTGGATTACTGTTACAGTGCTATTGGGTTGTTAATTGGATTACTGTTACAGTGCTATATGGGTTGTTAATTGGATTACTGTTACAGTGCTATTGGGTTGTTAATTGGATTACTGCCACAGTGCTATATGGGTTGTTAATTGGATTACTGTTACAGTGCTATTGGGTTGTTAATTGGATTACTGTTACAGTGCTATTGGGTTGTTAATTGGATTACTGTTACAGTGCTATTGGGTTGTTAATTGGATTACTGTTACAGTGCTATTGGGTTGTTAATTGGATTACTGTTACAGTGCTATATGGGTTGTTAATTGGATTACTGTTACAGTGCTATATGGGTTGTTAATTGGATTACTGTTACAGAGCTATTGGGTTGTTAATTGGATTACTGTTACAGTGCTATTGGGTTGTTAATTGGATTACTGTTACAGTGTTATTGGGTTGTTAATTGGATTACTGTTACAGTGCTATTGGGTTGTTAATTGGATTACTGTTACAGTGCTATTGGGTTGTTAATTGGATTACTGTTACAGTGCTATATGGGTTGTTAATTGGATTACTGTTACAGTGCTATTGGGTTGTTAATTGGATTACTGCCACAGTGCTATATGGGTTGTTAATTGGATTACCGTTACAGTGCTATTGGGTTGTTAATTGGATTACTGTTACAGTGCTATTGGGTTGTTAATTGGATTACTGTTACAGTGCTATTGGGTTGTTAATTGGGTTACTGTTACAGTGCTATTGGGTTGTTAATTGGATTACTGTTACAGTGCCATTGGGTTGTTAATTGGATTACTGTTACAGTGCTATTGGGTTGTTAATTGGATTACTGTTACAGTGCTGTTGGGTTGTTAATTGGATTACTGTTACAGAGCTATTGGGTTGTTATTTGGATTACTGTTACAGTGCTATTGGGTTGTTAATTGGATTACTGTTACAGTGCTATTGGGCTGTTAATTGGATTACTGTTACAGTGCTATTGGGTTGTTAATTGGATTACCGTTACAGTGCTACTGGGTTGTTAATTGGATTACTGTTACAGTGCTATTGGGTTGTTAATTGGATTACTGTTACAGTGCTATTGGGTTGTTAATTGGATTACTGTTACAGTGCTATTGGGTTGTTAATTGGATTACTGTTACAGTGCCATTGGGTTGTTAATTGGATTACTGTTACAGTGCTATTGGGTTGTTAATTGGATTACTGTTACAGTGCTGTTGGGTTGTTAATTGGATTACTGTTACAGAGCTATTGGGTTGTTAATTGGATTACTGTTACAGTGCTATTGGGTTGTTAATTGGATTACTGTTACAGTGCTATTGGGTTGTTAATTGGATTACTGTTACAGTGCTATTGGGTTGTTAATTGATTACTGTTACAGTGCTATTGGGTTGTTAATTGGATTACTGTTACAGTGCCATTGGGTTGTTAATTGGATTACTGTTACAGTGCCATTGGGTTGTTAATTGGATTACTGTTACAGTGCTATTGGGTTGTTAATTGGATTACTGTTACAGTGCTGTTGGGTTGTTAATTGGATTACTGTTACAGTGCTATTGGGTTGTTAATTGGATTACTGTTACAGTGCTATTGGGCTGTTAATTGGATTACTGTTACAGTGCTATTGGGTTGTTAATTGGATTACTGTTACAGTGCTATTGGGTTGTTAATTGGATTACTGTTACAGTGCTATTGGGTTGTTAATTGGATTACTGTTACAGTGCTATTGGGTTGTTAATTGGGTTACTGTTACAGTGCTATTGGGTTGTTAATTGGATTACTGTTACAGTGCCATTGGGTTGTTAATTGGATTACTGTTACAGTGCTATTGGGTTGTTAATTGGATTACTGTTACAGTGCTGTTGGGTTGTTAATTGGATTACTGTTACAGAGCTATTTGGTTGTTAATTGGATTACTGTTACAGTGCTATTGGGTTGTTAATTTGATTACTGTTACAGTGCTATTGGGTTGTTAATTGGATTACTGTTACAGTGCTATTGGGTTGTTAATTGATTACTGTTACAGTGCTATTGGGTTGTTAATTGGATTACTGTTACAGTGCTATTGGGTTGTTAATTGGATTACTGTTACAGTGCTGTTGGGTTGTTAATTGGATTACTGTTACAGTGCTATTGGGTTGTTAATTGGATTACTGTTACAGTGCTATTGGGTTGTTAATTGGATTACTGTTACAGTGCTATTGGGCTGTTAATTGGATTACTGTTACAGTGCTATTGGGTTGTTAATTGGATTACTGTTACAGTGCTATTGGGCTGTTAATTGGATTACTGTTACAGTGCTATTGGGTTGTTAATTGGATTACTGTTACAGTGCTATTTGGTTGGTAATTGGATTTATTGGTTTGGTTTGGACATTTCTTTAAAAAAATATATATATATTTTTGTGGGGATAATGTGTGTTGTTTTGTATTGCTAGGTATTACTACACTGTTGGAGCTAGAAACACAAGCATTTTGCTGCACCTGTGTACCTACTGAAAAAAACGTTCATTTGATTTGATTTTGACGTTGCCGTTAAGAGATTTGGGGGGTACATGTATGACTAAGAAGAGATACATAGAAGTCACATATTAAAACTTGTTCTCTTTTTAGTCATACTTTATATACACTACCGTTCCAAAGTTTGGGGTCACTTAGAAATGTCTTCGTTTTTGAAAGAAAACTGACCTTCTTTAGACTAGTTGAGTATCTGGATCATCAGCATTGGTGGGTTCGATTACAGGCTCAAAATGGTCAGAAACAAAGGACTTTCTTCTGAAACTCTTTAGTCTATTCTTGATCTGAGAAATGAAGGCTATTCCTCCATGAGAGAAATTGCCAACAAACTGAAGATTTCGTACAACACCTCACAAGTCGTCAACTGGCAGCTTCATTAAATAGTACCCGCAAAACACCAGTCTCAACGTCAACAGTGAAAAGGCGACTCCGGGATGCTGGCCTTCTAGGCAGAGTTGCAAAGAAAAAGCCATTTCTCAGACTGGCCAATAAAAATAAAATATTAAGATGGACAACAGAACACAGACACTAGACAGAGGAACTCTGCCTACAAGGCCAGCATCCCGGAGTCGCTTCTTCACTGTCGATGTTGAGAATGTTGTTTTGCATAATTATTGAAGCTGCCAGTTGAGGACTTGTGAGGCATCTGTTTCTCAAACTAGACACTCTAATGTACTTGTCCTCTTGCTCAGTTGTGCACCGGGGCCTCCCACTCCTCTTTCTATTCTGGTTAGAGCCAGTTTGCGCTGTTCTGTGAAGGGAGTATTACACAGCGTTGTACGAGATCTTCAGTTTCTTGGCAATTTCTTACATGGAATAGCCTTCATTTCTCAGAACAAGAATAGACTGACGAGTTTCAGAAGAAAGTCCTTTGTTTCTGGCTATTTTGAGCCTGTAATGGAACCCACAAATGCTGATGCTCCAGATACTCAACTAGTCTAAAGAAGGCCAGTTTTATTAATTCTTTAATCAGAACGACAGTTTTCAGCTGTGCTAACATAATTGCAAAAGAGTTTTCTAATGATCAATTAGCCTTTTAAAATGATAAACTTGGATTAGCTAACACAACGTGCCATTGGAACACAGGAGTGATGGTTGCTGATAGTGGGCCTCTGTACGCCTATGTAGATATTCCATAAAAAAAATCTGCCGTTTCCAGCTACAATAGTCATTTACAACATTAACAATGTCTACACTGTATTTCTGATCAATTTGATGTTATTTTAATGAACAATTTTTTAAATTTTCTTTAAAAAAACAGGACATTTCTAAGTGAGCCCGAACTTTTGAACTGTATTGTATATCTAGCTCTCTTTCACAGACCAACTGATAAAGCAGTTACGTATTCACTTTGACTATTAGCTCCCTGTACTCTCTAACGACTTACCACAAGACCTGTTCTTTGTTGACTCAAGAGAATAATATGTTCCAGAAAAAAAACGGTCAATTGTTTTCTGGGACCATCATCAATCAGTTGCTAGAGTTAAATCTCAGAAGCTCCTCTCAGTTCACACAGACACAATAGAGTTGTATTTTTTCTGACTGTTTTACTGACTGACTGTTTTATATGTTGATATTTTAATATTAAACACAGCACCCAGTCATGTGCAGTGCAAGGCAACCTGCCTCTTGTGAGGTACAGTACAACATCCAATATGAAATGCAATGGTACTGTACTTGAATAATGCATGGTTGGACTGTCGGTCAATAATTCATTTGTTTCCTATTCGTGTGATAAGGGACATGGTTAAAAGTGCTATGGCATTTTAAACAAGACCTTTACTGAAACTCTAAGGGTTGAAGGACCAGCAGTGAAATAGACTAGAATGCTAGAAAAAGGGGCTTAATTGCCAGCCCTGATGTGTTCCCTGGTAGGTCTCTATGTGAGGTCAGCTCAGCCCTGATGTGTTCCCTGGTAGGTCTCTATGTGAGGTCAGCACAGCCCTGATCTGTTCCCTGGTAGGTCTCTATGTGAGGTCAGCACCACCCTGATCTGTTCCCTGGTAGGTCTCTATGTGAGATCAGCACAGCCCTGATCTGTTCCCTGGTAGGTCTCTATGTGAGGTCAGCACAGCCCTGATCTGTTCCCTGGTAGGTCTCTATGTGAGGTCAGCACCACCCTGATCTGTTCCCTGGTAGGTCTCTATGTGAGATCAGCACAGCCCTGATCTGTTCCCTGGTAGGTCTCTATGTGAGGTCAGCACAGCCCTGATGTGTTCCCTGGTAGGTCTCTATGTGAGGTCAGCACAGCCCTGATCTGTTCCCTGGTAGGTCTCTATGTGAGGTCAGCACAGCCCTGATCTGTTCCCTGGTAGGTCTCTATGTGAGGTCAGCACCACTCTGATCTGTTCCCTGGTAGGTCTCTATGTGAGGTCAGCACCACTCTGATCTGTTCCCTGGTAGGTCTCTATGTGAGGTCAGCACAGCCCTGATCTGTTCCCTGGTAGGTCTCTATGTGAGGTCAGCACCACCCTGATGTGTTCCTTGGTCGGTCTCTATGTGAGGTCAGCACAGCCCTGATGTGTTCCCTGTTAGGTCTCTATGTGAGGTCAGCACCACCCTGATCTGTTTCCTGGTAGGTCTCTATGTGAGGTCAGCACCACTCACTGCTTGTTTGTCCCTGGTGGTTGTTGACAGAGATCTTGGTTGTCCTTGGAGGTCTTTCACAGAGAAGACAGAGATCTAGTTTGTCCCTGGTGGTTCTTCACAGAGAGGACAGAGATCTGGTTGTCCTTGGAGGTCTTTCACAGAGAAGACAGAGATCTTGTTTGTCCCTGGTGGTTCTTCACAGAGAGGACAGAGATCTTGGTTGTCCTTGGAGGTCTTTCACAGAGAAGACAGAGATCTAGTTTGTCCCTGGTGGTTCTTCACAGAGAGGACAGAGATCTTGGTTGTCCTTGGAGGTCTTTCACAGAGAGGACAGAGATCTTGGTTGTCCTTGGAGGTCTTTCACAGAGAGGACAGAGATCTAGTTTGTCCCTGGTGGGGCTTCATGGAGGTCAGTCACACAGCTGGCGCGTACACACACACACACACACACACACACACACACACACACACACACACACACACACACACACACACACACACACACACACACACACACACACACACACACACACACACACACACACACACACACACACACACACACACACACACACACACACACACACACACACACACACACACACACACACACACACACACACACACACACACACTTCGTCCATCACAAATCACATTTCCCCTCTAGAGAGTCCATGTTTCAATCTACTCAGTGCTCTTTAGACAGATATCTTAAGCCCTGAAAATTCACATGGGCTTACAGAGGCATAATCCTATTTTATTAAGGTGCTGCCCTACTCCCACATCGAATCCCCATCCTTTCTCCTGGGACCCATTATATATTGTGGCCTTGTATTCAGAGCTTTCAGTTGTTTACCCCCTGGAGGAAATGGTATCCAGTAATACTGTATGACTTTACAAATGGCAGATGAGTCCATTTGAGACGACAACAAGAAGATTGTTGAATTTGAGTTACTGTAGTAAGTATCCTTGGCTTGTGCAAGCCGGAATGGCTCATAGGAGCAGGAGCCTGCCCCTGTTTCTATAGCAGCTTGACAGGACACTAGTCTATCGCAGGGCATTACCCACAATACATCACCTTTATGCATCGGGTCCAATTTATTTTATATTACTCGGCTGGAGATCGAACTCCAAACCTTAGAATCTCAGGGCAGACATTCTACCCACAAGGCCACATTTCATGTGTACATTATATATGTCTACGGTATACATATCCCACGCTACACTTCACCATACGCTATAATGCCTTCGTCTGTCTACCTTAATATGTTTAGAGTTTAAATGTTATTGTGGCATAGCTCCAAGGTCTACATCTCCATATACAGGGCCTTCAGAATGTGTTCACGTCTCCTGACTTCTCCACAGTTTGTTGTGTTACAGCCTGAACTTAAAATGGATTACATTGAGATGTTGTGTCACTGGCCTACACACAATACCCCAATAATGTCAAAGTGGAATCATTTTTACAAATCTATGGCAAGAGACTTGAAAATGGCTTTCTAGCAATGATCAACAACCAACTTGACAGAGCGTGAAGAATTTGATAAAGAATAATGTGCAAATATTGTACACTCCAGGTGTGCAAAGCTCTTAAAGACTCACCCAGAAAGACTAACAGATGTAATTTCTGCCACATACATTTGCAAAAATGTCTAAAAACATGTTTTCCCTTTGTCATTATGGGGTAATGTGTGTAGATGGGGGAGGGACAAAATCTATTTAATCCATTTTGAATTCAGGCTGTAACACAACAATATTTGAATAATGCTTTCTGAAGGCATTTGTATAAGTCTGTATAAAGACTACTATTTGCACACACCCACACTTAGCAACTCAGCTATTGTTGATATCCATAATGGACCAAGTTATCACGCAACCTTCAATATGGAGCATAAACCCTGGGTCAATTTTGTTGTCTTCATCTTGCCATAGCAGCTAGTTTTAAATGATGTGTCTCTTGTTTGCACGGAGAGGGTTAATGGAAGCTAAGACATTAGCTGTGTAGAATTATGAACAGGTCCCCCTTAATGCTTTGACCGTAACAGCATGTCAGTGCCTGAGAGGTATCGATCCATTCTGGGGGGAAAGAGCCAACAGTGCACACATAAATCATACCTGTTAGCTTGATATGACAGAGTCGGAGACGTCACAGGCAGCAGACATTTCACTTTACAGATTCTCTGGAGACAACTGTTCTACTTCCTGGTACTGAATCTATAGGGTATCCATGTGTTGTGGTTTTACTTTAAAATCCCAGCAGGCACCTGATTCCCGCCCGGTCTCTCGGACAGCAGACACATCCCTGCCACATGAATCCATGTCATTCATATACAACATGCTTGTATTTATTACAGTAACCTACATCTCTAAGCCCTCCTAATCATAATAGATGAATGTGTGTTGCTTGTTCAAGAATCCATCCATCCATATCTATTGAATTATGAATGGTTCCTCTGTACAACATTGCTATGTCCCTACTCCATAGATGGTACAGTATTGTATTCTGAGCTTTCACAACCATTGACATGAATAAGCACTTGGTTATAGTCTTACGGCTGTTGTTTCCAAACGGTGTACATCAAGCTGCCTCAGGCTACAGAAACAGGAGACAGGCTCACGGGTTACGCCACTCACCACTCAGTCATATTAGGCAGTCCTCGCTAGTTTTAATTTACACCCCTCAGATTCATGCATGCATTCCAAATAGACAGCTCACACCCCTCTCGCTCTCTTTCTTACACATACACACACAGTACATTTCATTAGCACTTCTTGTTGTTCATCAGCAGACTAGACTTTGGCGCACCGCCTCCTCCTGTGTTAAGCCGCCCTCACTCCCCGAGGCCGGTCTGGCTCGTCGACCTACGTGAAAAGCATGTCTCGGTTGTTTCTTCATGGCAAGTGGTTTAGTCATTGGCAGGGAACAGGGCTGGAGGGCAGGGTGGTTGGAACACACACAGCCACAAACACACACCTCACCTGAGCACATACTAACATTCCATTTAGCAGAAGGCTAACACTTGAACCCTCTGTCAGCAGGTCTACATACCAGGGTTATACAGTCTTATGAAAAAGTTTGGGCACCCCTCTGAGGCTGCATAATCATTTACTCTGTCGTCAGAGAAAATGATCACAGTGGCATGCCATTCATTTTCTAATAAAAGCTGAGTACTGGGGTATTGTCCAGACAAAGATTTTTAGTGTAGCAATATTAAGTTGTATGAAATTAAATCAGATGTGAAAAATAGGCTATGCAAAAATGTGGGCACCCTTGTCATTCTGTTGATTTGAATACCTGTAACTACTTAGCTCTGATTAATTGGAACACACAATTGGTTTGGTGAGCTCATTAAGCCTTGAACTTCATAGACAAGTGCATCCAATCATGAGAAAAGGTATTTAAGATGGCCAATTGCAAGTTGTTGTTCTCTTTGACTCTCCTCTGAAGAGTGGCAACATGGGGGCCTCAAAACAACTCTCAAATGCCCTGAAAACAAAGATTGTTCAACATTATGGTTTAGAGGAAGGCTACAAAAAGCTATCGCAGAGATTTAAGCTGTCAGTGTCCACTGTGAGGAACATAGTGAGGAAATGGAAGACCACAGGCACAGTTCTTGTTAAGGCCAGAAGTGGCAGGCCAAGTAAAATATCAGAGAGGCAAAGGCGAAGGATGGTGAGAACGGTCAAAAACAGCCCACAGACCACCTCCAAAGACCTACAACATCATCTTGCTGCAGATGGTGTCACTGTGCATCGTTCAACAATTCAGCGCACTTTGCACAAGGAGAAGCTGTATGGGAGAGTGATGCGGAAGAAGCCTTTTCTGCACACACGCCACAAACAGAGTCGCTTGAGGTATGCAAACGCACATTTGGACAAGCCAGCTTCATTTTGGAATAAGGTGCTGTGGACTGATGAAACAAAGATTGAGTTATTTGGTCATAACAAGGGACGTTATGCATGGCGGCAAAAGAACACAGCGTTCCAAGAAAAACACTTGCTACCCACAGTAAAAATTTGGTGGGGGTTCCATCATGCTGTGGGACTGTGTGGCCAGTGCCGGTACTGGGAATCTTGTTAAAGTTGAGGGTCGCATGGATTCCACTCAATATCAGCAGATTCTTGGGAATAATGTTGAAGAATCAGTCACAAAGTTGAAGTTATGCCGGCGCTGGATATTTCAACAAGACAACGACCCAAAACACTGCTTAAAATCTACCCGGGCATTTATGCAGAGGAACAAGTACAATGTTCTGGAATGGCCATCCCAGTCCCCAGACCTGAATATCATTGAGAATCTGTGGGATGATTTGAAGCGGGCTGTCCATGCTCGGCAACCATCAAACCTAACTGAACTGGAGATGTTTTGTAAGGAGGAATGGTCCAAAATACCTTCATCCAGAATCAGGACACTCATTACATGCTATGGGAAGCGTCTAGAGGCTGTTATTTTAGCAAAAGGAGGCTCTACTAAATATTGATGTGATTTTTCTATTGGGGTGCCCAAATTTATGCACCTGTCTAATTTTGTTTTGATGCATATTGCACATTCTCTGTTAATCCAATAAACCTCATTTCACTACTGAATAATTACTGTGTCCATCAGTTATTTGATAGATCAAAATGAAATTGCTGATCCAAACACCCAATTATTTATAAATGGAAATCATGGAAATTGTCAGGGGTGCCCAAACTTTTTCATATGACTGTATCACAGACTAATAATTGCATGACAAATGCCGTTCATAGTCATGGCATCCATTGACTAGTAATTTAATATTTTATGATACAAACCATTATTTAGGTCAGCTGATTGGCTATGCAAACTGGCAGTTAACTAACATAACATTTAACTTACCTAAGGCTCTTGCCTCTTGCCTTTGACATGATGATGTAGCACAGCATGGCAATAGCAGAAATGTCTAACTTTCTAACCTGCTTGTTGGCAAAAAATGCTACAGCCTGTTGCATCCTAATTGGTTTAGGATGAGTGTAATTGTTGTGCCCATTGCATGCAAAAGGCAGAAATCTCTGTTAAGTCTATTATTATCAACTTGCCAACAGAGTCTAATCAGCGATTCAGAGGAAACTGCTTAACATGGCTAAAATTGTACTATATCAAACATTTTTTTAAAGGCCTCAGTCTCATAAAAAATACAATAATTTTTTGAAAATAATGTAAAAGAAAACCAACAAGAGTGTCTTGGCACAAATAGGAGGGCAATATAGGAGATATAGGAGTTATAGGAGATATAGGATATATAGGTGATATAGGAGATATAGTAGCTATAGGAGATATACCAGCTATATCAGATATAGGAGATATATGAGATATATCAGATATAGGAGATATACCAGCTATAGGAGATATAGGAGATATACCAGCTATAGGAGATATACCAGTTATAGGAGATATAGGAGATATACCAACTATAGGAGATATAGGAGATATATCAGATATATCAGATATAGGAGATATACCAGCTATATCAGATATAGGAGATATACCAGCTATAGGAGATATACCAGTTATAGGAGATATAGGAGATATACCAGCTATAGGAGATATATCAGATATATCAGATATAGGAGATATAGGAGATATAGGAGATATAGGAGATATACCAGCTATAGGAGATATAGGAGATATACCAGCTATATGAGATATAGGAGCTATAGGATATATAACAGCTATATCAGATATAGGAGATATACCAGCTATAGGAGCTATAGGAGATATACCAGCTATAGGAGATATAGGAGATATAACAGCTATATCAGATATAGGAGATATACCAGCTATAGGAGCTATAGGAGATATACCAGCTATAGGAAATAGGAGCTATATGAGATATAGGAGATATACCGGCTATAGGAGATATACCAGCTATATGAGATATAGGAGATATACCAGCTATAGGAGATATACCAGCTATAGGAAATAGGAGATATACCAGCTATAGGAGCTATAGGAGATATACCAGCTATATGAGATATAGGAGATATACCAGCTATATGAGATATAGGAGCTATAGGATATATAACAGCTATATCAGATATAGGAGATATACCAGCTATAGGAGCTATAGGAGATATACCAGCTATAGGAAATAGGAGCTATATGAGATATAGGAGATATACCGGCTATAGGAGATATACCAGCTATATGAGATATAGGAGATATACCAGCTATAGGAGATATACCAGCTATAGGAAATAGGAGATATACCAGCTATAGGAGCTATAGGAGATATACCAGCTATAGGAGATATAGGAGATATACCAGCTATATGAGATATAGGAGCTATAGGATATATAACAGCTATATCAGATATAGGAGATATACCAGCTATAGGAGCTATAGGAGATATACCAGCTATAGGAAATAGGAGCTATATGAGATATAAGAGATATACCGGCTATAGGAGATATACCAGCTATATGAGATATAGGAGATATACCAGCTATAGGAGATATACCAGCTATAGGAAATAGGAGATATACCAGCTATAGGAGCTATAGGAGATATACCAGCTATAGGAAATAGGAGCTATATGAGATATAGGAGATATACCGGCTATAGGAGATATACCAGCTATAGGAGATATAGGAGATATACCAGCTATAGGAGCTATAGGAGATATACCAGTTATAGGAGATATACCAGCTATTGGAGATATAGGAGATATACCAGTTATAGGAGATATACCAGTTATAGGAGATATACCAGCTATTGGAGATATAGGAGCTATGCCAGCTATAGGAGCTATAGGAGATATACCAGCTATAGGAGATATACCAGCTATAGGAGATATACCAGTTGTAGGAGATATACCAGCTATTGGAGATATAGGAGATATTCCAGCTTTATCAGATATAGGAGATATACAAGCTATAGGAGCTATAGGAGGTATACCAGCTATAGGAGCTATGCCAGCTATAGGAGCTATAGGAGATATACCAGCTATAGGAGATATACCAGATATAGGAGATATAGGAGCTATAGGAGATATAGAAGATACACCAGCTATAGGAGATATAGGAGATATAGCCACTGCTTGTCACCAAGGGAGTACCCCAAGGCACAATCCTAGGCCCCACGCTCTTCTCAATTTACATCAACTACATAGCTCAGACAGTAGGAAGTGCTCTCATCCATTTATATGCAGATGATACAGTCTTATACCCAGCTGGCACCTCCCCGGATTTTGTGTTAAATGCTCTACAACGAAGCTTTCTTAGTGTCCAACAAGCTTTCTCTACCCTTAACCTTGTTATGAACACCTCCAAAACAAAGGTAATGTGGTTTGGTAAGAAGAACGCCCCTCTCCCCACAGGTGTGATTAATACCTCTGAGGGTTTAGAGCTTAAGGTAGTCACCTCATACAAATACTTGGGCGTATGGATAGATGGTATACTGTCCTTCTCTCAGCACATATCAAAGCTGCAGGCTAAAGTTAAATCTAGACTTGGTTTCCTCTATCGTAATTGCTCCTCTTTCAACCCAGCTGCCAAACTAACCCTGATTCAGATGACCATCCTACCCATGCTAGATTATAGAGACATAATTTATAGATCGGCAGGTAAGGGTGCTCTCGAGCGGCTAGATGTTCTTTACCATTCGGCCATCAGATTTGCCACTAATGCTACTTATAGGACACGTCATTGCACTCTATACTCCTCTGTAAACTGGTCATCTCTGTATACCCGTCGCAAGACCCACTGGTTGATGCTTATTTATAAAACACTCTTAGGCCTCAATCCCCCCTATCTGAGATACTTACTGCAGCCCTCATCCTCCACATACAACACCCGTTCTGCCAGTCACATTCTGTTAAAGGTCCACAAAGCACACACATCCCCTGGGTCACTCCTCTTTTCAGTTCGCTGCAGTTAGCAACTGGAACGAGCTGCAACAAACACTGAAACTGGACAGTTTTATCTCCATCTCTTCATTCAAAGACTCAATCATGGACACTCTTAATGACAGTTGTGGTTGTTTTGTGAGATGTATTGTTGTCTCTACTTTCTTGCCCTTTGTGCTGTTGTCTGTGCCCAACAATGTTTGTACCATGTTTTGTGCTGCTACCATGTTGTGTGGCTACCATGTTGTCATGTTGTGTTGCTGCCGTGCTGTGTTGTCATGTGTTGCTGCCTTGCTATGTTGTTGTCTTAGGTCTCTCTTTATGTAGTGTTGTGTTGTCTCTCTTGTCATGATGTGTGTTTTGTCGTATATTTATATATATATATTTTTTAAATAGTACCCGCAAAACACCAGTCTCTACGTCAACAATGAAGAGGCGACTCTGCCTTCTAGGCAGAGTTCTAGGCAGAGTTCCTCTGTCCAGTGTCTGTGTTCTTCTGCCCGTCTTAATATTTTATTTTTATTGGCCAGTCTGAGATATGGCTTTTTCTTTGCAACTCTGCCTAGAAGACCAGCATCTTGGAGTCGCCTCTTCACTGTTGACATTGAGACTGGTGTTTTGCGGGTACTATTTAATGAAGCTGCCAGTTGAGGACTTGTGAGGCGTCTGTTTCTCAAACTAGACACTCTAATGTACTTGTCCTCTTGCTCAGTTGTGCACCGGGGCCTCCCACTCCTCTTTCTATTCTGGTTAGTGCCAGTTTGATGTTTTTTTATGTACAAAATATGTGCTTTTCTTTCAAAAACAAGGACATTTCTAAGTGACCCCAAACTCTTGAACAGTAGTGTATGTTGGGAGTAGTGCCTTTCCTCAGCCACAGTATGTTATATGTGCAAAAGTACTATCTCATAACTCGATGAAACCTTCACTCTTGCGCAGACATTTAGAAACAAAACATGCCAATTTGAAAAATAAGCCACAGGAGTTTTCTGAGCGAGAATTAAGATGACTTTCGAATAGTAAGGCATGTATAAAAGCAACATATACCATTAATAAGAAGGGTCTAGAAGCATCTTATATGGTGAGCTACCGAGTGGCTAGGACAGGCAAGCCCCATACTATTGTGGAGGACTAAATTCTTCCTGCTGCCGTGAATATGGCTGGGACAATGCTGGGGGAAAAGGCCAAAAAAACTATTAAGACAATGCCTTCATCAAACAACACTGTTTCACGACGCATCAGTAACTTGGCAGGAAATGTTTTGAAACAATTACTGCTTTGCATACAAGCCAGTGAATTCTATGCGTACAGCTGGATGAGTCAACAGAGGTGGCGGGCCTGGCACAGCTCCTGGTATATGTCCGTTACATTTATGGGGGGTCAATTAAGGAAGACATCTTCTTCTGCAAACCACTGGAAACCAGGACAACAGGAGAGGATATTTTTGAAGTACTGGACAGCTTTGTGTCATCAAATGGACTTTGGTGGTCAAGATGTGTTGGTATCTGTACTGATGCCGCAAAAGCCATGACAGGGGTACATAGTGGAGTGGTAATGTGCGTGCAAGCAGCTGTTCCCGACGTCACTTGGGTACACTGCAGCATCCACCGAGAGGCTCTTGCTGCCAAGGGAATACCTGACAGCTTGAAAGACGTTTTCAACACTACAGTGAAAATGGTTAACTTTGTTAAAGCAAGACCCCTGAACTCTCGTGCATTTTCTGCACTATGCAATGATATGGGCAGCGACCATGTAATGCTTTTACATACTTTTACATACAGAAGTGCGCTGGTTATCAAGGGGCAAAGTATTGACACGTTTTTTTGAATTGAGAGACGAGCTTAAAGTTTTCTTTACTGACCATAATTTTCACTTGTCTGACCGCTTGCATGATGATGAGTTTCTCACACGACTGGCCTATCTGGGTGATGTTTTTTCTCGCCTGAATGACCTGAATCTAGGATTACAGGGACTCTCCACAACTATATTCAATGTGCGGTATAAAATTGAGGCTATGATTAAGAAGTTGGAATTCTTCTCTGTCTGCATTAACAAGGACAACACACAGGTCTTTCCATCACTGTATGATTTCTTGTGTGCAAATGAACTCAGGTTTACTGACAATGTCAAATGTCATATAGCGAAGCACCTGAGTGAGTTGGGTGCACAATTACGCAGGTACTTTACCGAAACGGATGACACAAACAACTGGATTCGTCATCCCTTTCATACTCTGCCTCCAGTCCACTTACCGATATTTCAACAAGAGAGCTTCATCAAAATTGCAACAAGCGGTTCTGTGAAAATTGAATTTAATCAGAAGCCACTGCCAGATTTTGGGATTGGGCTACGCTCAGAGTGTCCTGCCTTGGCAAATCGCGCTGTTAAGACACTGATACCCTTTGCTACCACGTATCTATGTGAGAGTGGATTCTCGGCCCTCACTAGCATGAAAACTAAATACAGGCAAAGACTGTGTGTGGAAAATGATTTAAGACTGAGACGCTCCAATACAATCCAACATTGCAGAGTTATGTGCATCCTTTCAAGCACACCCTTCTCATTAACCTGTGGTGAGTTATTCACAATTTCGATAAACAAATACGTTTTTTTATGTAAGATGGTTAAACAAAGAGCAAAATTATTGATTATTATTATATTATTATTTGTGCCCTGGTCCTATAAGAGCTCTTTGTCACTTCCCACGAGCCGGGTTATGACAAAAACAAATTATTATGTTTAATAAATGTATTGTATAGTGTGTGCGTGGCAGCCTTACAATGATGGCAAAAAACAACATTTGAGAGTGCGCTGACCCTGGTGCTAGAGGGGGTACACAGCTGGAGTGCGCTGACCCTGGTGCTAGAGGGGGTACACAGCTGGAGTGCGCTGACCCTGGTGCTAGAGGGGGTACACAGCTGGAGTGCGCTGACCCTGGTGCTAGAGGGGGTACACAGCTGGAGTGCGCTGACCCTGGTGCTGGGGCTGGAGGTTGAATGTTTGAAGGGGTACGGGACTATAAAAAGTTTGGGAACCACTGCTATATTTCACAGCTCCTCCCTGGCCTCTGATACTGTAACAGGATCTACTCCAATAATATCCTTTCGTGTTCAACTCCTAGAGTGCCAGGATGACACAGTTTCATCTTCGCTTCTCTGGTGTTCTCATAGCAACGTCATCCCCTGTAAATTATTCACAGCTGCACTCACAGCATGAAAGAATAAACTCCTTATAGCATCCCCCATCTGGCTAGGCTACCGCATACAAAAGGGAGAAAACCAACTCCGAGACCTGAAATCCTAGGCTTGTCAACAGTGTTTAGCCTACTACTGTATTCACATTCGGGGATATACAGCAGGCAAATAGACTAATTTGGTGCCCTTTCAATGTGCTTGAGTGGAATAGCATAAGAAATGTATACAATTACTGTATAAAACTTTATTGTTTTAATATGCTTTCATTCCGTCCATTATTTCATAACCAGTGGTTTAAGGGTTTATGAACACATTACTTTCAGAGCAGACTATGGCTATAAAATGTATTTCACCACATAAAACCCTGTTAACACATCAACTGTATTACAACAACTGGTTCCTGATCACAGCTAACAGGAGAACACACTGACAAAAAAACAACATAGGGATTCAAATTGAATAACACAATGATAATTTGAAGCATGTTTGTGATTATACAAACAACCCAGCAAACCCAAATTTATTTTGTGAAAGTTCCCAGAACGTTTGTTAGATTGCGGCAAATGTTCTCATAACACAAAAACTGTCCACTTGTGCTGATGATTATACAATGTTTGTATAAAACATTTGCTTTTTGCAAGAAGTTTCCAAGAACGTTGCTCTCATATTTTGTTGCAGCAGTATGTTGTAAAAAACGTTACTGCTACATTGTGTTATTACATTACCTAGTAACCTAATGTGAACGTTTGGGGAATGTTCTGTGGTGTTTCTTACAGATGTTGTGCACAACATTTTAGGGAATGTTAGGAGAACATTCCAAGGATATTTCATAAAAAATAAAAAATAAATTGTACAAAATAATGTTGTTATCAAAAACATTATTTTAATGTTTCTGGGATGTTATCATCCTAAAACCCGAACTAGAACTTAAGGGGAATCTTAGCTAATGTTCAGAGAATGTTCCTAGTTTGCTAGGAAAGGATTTGAGCCACTGCACACTCAGTTGACAAAATGGCATCAGAGGACCCTAACTTCATTGCTGATATTTTACATTGTACTTATTCTGTGATATATACCAATGACCTTTGTGATTTTGATGATTGTCAAGCATAATATATATATTTTTTTTACAAATTAGAATATGCCGTTCTATGCCTTTCTAGCTTACTTCTATCTCTTAAGTGCAATCGAAAAGTATTCAGACCCCTTGACTTTTTCCACATTTTGTTACGTTACAGCCTTATTCTAAAATGGATTAAATAAAAAATGTTCTTCATCAATCTACACACAATACCCCATAATGACAAAGCGAAAACAGGTTTTTAGAATTTTTAGAAAATGTATTAAATTTCAAATAATTATTTGCATCCTTTTCCATTTATCATCCTTGAGATGTTTCTTGATTGTCGTCAACCTGTGGTAAATTCAATTGATTGGACATGATTTGGAAAGACATCACCTTGTCTATATAAGGTCCCACGGTTGACAGTGTATGTCAGAGCAAAAACCAAGCCATGAGGTCGAAGGAATTGTCCGTAGAGCTCAGAGACAGGATTGTGTCAAGGCACAGATCTGGGGAAGGATACAAAAACATTTCTGCAGCATTGCAAGAACACAGTGGCCTCCATCATTCGTAAATGGAAGAGGTTTGGCACCACCAAGACTCTTCCTAGAGCTGGCAGCCCGGCCAAACTGAGCAACCGGGGAGAAGGGCCTTGGTCAGGGAAGTGACCAAGAACCCGATGGTCACTCTGACTGTAACAATTGTCGTCGGGAGAAGGAGAGGAGGACCAAAGTGCAGCGTGGTACGTATCCATAATACTTTTAATAAAGAATGAACACGCGAACAAAAACCACAAAACGACCAACGAACAGTTCTGAAAGGTGCAACAAACACTAAACAGAAAATAACCACCCACAACTCAGTGGGAAAACAGGCTACCTAAGTATGGTTCTCAATCAGAGACAACGATTGACAGCTGCCTATGATTGGGAACCATACCAGGCCAAACACAATAGAAATAGAAAACATAGACATACAAACATAGAATGCCCACCCACATCACACCCTGACCAAACACAAAATAGAAACATACAAAGCAATCTATGGTCAGGGCGTGACTCTGACAGAGTTCCTCTGTGGAGATGGGAGAACCTTCCAGAAGGACAACCATCTGTGCAGCACTCCACCAATCAGGCCTTTATGGTAGAGTGGCCAGACAGAAGTCACTTCTCAGTAAGGCACATGACAGCCGACTTCGAGTTTTCCAAAGGCACCTAAACACTCTCTTTGGCCTGAATGGCAAGCGTCACGTGTGGAGGAAACCTGGCACCATCCCTACGGTGAAGCATGGTGGTGGCAGCATCATGCTGTGGGGATTTTTTTCAGCAGCAGGGACTGGGAGACTAATCAGGATCGAGGCAAAGATGAACGGAGCAAAGTACATAGAGATCCTTGATGAAAACCTGCTCCAGAGCATTCAGGACCTAGACTGGGGCGACGGTTCACCTTCCAACAGGACAATGACCCTAAGCACACAGCAAAGACAACGCAGGAGTGGCTTCAGGACAAGTATCAGAATGTCCTTGAGTGGCCCAGCCAAAACCCGGACTTGAACCCCATCGAACATCTCTGGAGACCTGAAAATAGCTGTGCAGCGACGCTCCCATTCCAACCCGGTAGAGCTTGAGAGGATCTGCAGAGAAGAATGGGAAAAACTCCCCAAATCCCGGTGTTTACTGAGTAAAGGGTCTGAAAACCTGTTTTTGTTTTGTTATTATCGGGTGTTGTGTGTACATTGATGAGTTAATACAAACTTTAATCAATTTTAGAATAAGGCTGTAACGTAACAACATTTGGAAAAAGTCAAGGGGGTCTGAATACTTTCCGAATGCACTGTACGTACATTGCTTGAATTGCGCCTGCTCGTAATACAGTAATATGCTCAAAACCCATAACCATTAAAGGTGTAGTTCAAACAAATTGACATGATATTCCTCTTACCGTTGCTGCTGTCAATTTCAGCATTTTTGTGAACTACCCCTTTAAGTGGTATTGCGACCATTCCTTTGCTCATTGTACATTGTAAGAAAAACAAGATACAGAGAAAAAAAAACAATCAAAAGACTAGATAAAGACAATCTCCATTTTCAGGTTGAAAGGAGCATAACACATGACTGGCTTATTCTGGCTTATTTTCTCAATGACTATTGCCCATAAAAACGCACAGAGATTTGAATACTTTTAAATCCAACACTCGCTGTTTAAGATTCAGTCCCTGAAGGTAAAACAGTCTTGGGTATAGTATCAAGATGTCTATCTCTCATAAATTCCACATATATTTAAAGAGAATATAGTGTGTCCACACCTCATTTTGAAGTCAGTAAGCTTGAGTCTCACATCATTTTCATGTTGAATTTACGCGGCGCATCGCCGGTTGGACTACTCTCACCTGCCTCTGCCTTACGGGGTACATACTCAATCTCTATGTTTGGCTTGACGTTGCCTTTTCCTCTGCTCCAGAGGAAGAGGATGACGAGACAGAAGAGGACGACGCCGAGGAACGAGATAAATCCCATGGTGGTGGCGATGATCAGAGTCTTCACGTCGAACGGGAAGGGAACCTGGGCCAGGGTCCCGTTGGCCCCGTCCTCGCTGGGCTGGTTGGAGATGAAAGCAAACGTCTTGTTGGGCTGGTGCGGCCAGTTGGGCGAGTAGCTGTGCACATGCAGGTGGGCAGGCTTGGTGTCATTCCCTGCTGCATTGCTGGCGATGCACAGGTAGGTACCGTTGTCCTGGATCTGGGCGTAGCGCACCTCTAGCGTGCCCTCGGGGGACACGCTGAGACGCCCCACGGACTTGGTGGTGATGAACTGCTTTTTGGGGGACAGCCACATGATCACGGGGGCTGGGTCGCCGTCCGCCTGGCATGTGTAATGGACCGTTGTGCCCTCGTCCACGTGCCTCTGCAGTGCCTTGTGGTCTTGTATCCTGGACTTCTGGCAGGTGAAGGAATCGGAGGGGAGGATGTCGGGGAAGTCTTTGAACTCCTTGCCCTGCACGGCCTCGGGCAAAGAGCAGGAAGGCTGCTGCCGGTTGAAGTTGAGCCTCCAGCGGCGGCGGAAGACCCAGAGCAGTCGGCAGTCGCAGGCCAGTGGGTTATCGTACAGTGCCAGGGTCTCCAGGTTCCCCACAGAGTGAAAGACGGATTCCTCCAGGGTGTTCAGGCTATTGCTGGATACGTTGAGGACTCGGAGGTGGTTCAAACCCCGGAAGGAGTAGGGCTCAATTGTGGCTAATCTCCCTCCTACCAAGTGGAAGGCCTGGAGCCTCAGCAGATTGTGCAGCTTGTTCCCCTCCACCGTGTGAATGGGATTAAAAGACAAGTTGAGAAAGAGAAGATGCCCAAGGTGTCGAATGGCCTGGTAAGGGATGGCGGTGAGGTTACAGTTTGTGATGGTCAGGGAGGTGATGTTGAGGCCGTACAGGCATTTGGAGGTCATGGTGTCCAGGTAGGGCCAGTAGGAGATCTCTAACACCTTCAGGCGGTCAAGCCTCTTGAAGGAGTAATCCCTGACAGCATTGACGGTGAGGTGGCGTAGTCGTAGCGACAGCAGGTTGTGCAGATGGCTCAGGGCCTCGGTGGGCACCGAGGTCAGGTTGCAGCGCTCCATGGTCAGCTGTTCCAGGCTGCTGAGGCCGTGGAACGCTCGGTGAGAGATGAACACCAGGTCGTTATCGCCGACTTCCAGAGCCTTCAGATTGTACAGCTCCTGGAACATGTAGTCCAGCAGGATAACAATTCTGTTCTCGCTAATGTCCAGCTGGGTGAGGTTGCTGAGGCCTGTGAACACTCCCAACTGGATTAGCTTAAGCTGGTTGTTGCGCAGCCCCAGAGTCCGCAAGCCGACAAGGTTGCTAAAAGCCCCGGGCTCCATGGAAGAGATATTGTTCTCATTGAGCTGCAGCTCCTCCAGCTGTGGGTAGTTGATGAACTCCTCAGGCCCCAGGCTTTTCAGACGGTTCTTGCTGAGGTCCAGTAGTTTCGTCTCGATGGGGATGCCCTCGGGAAACGAGGCCAGCCTCCGTCGATGGCACACCACGGAACGTTCCTGAGCGTTACACTCACAGCGGGACGGGCAGCCGGTGGTGGAGCCGGAGAGGACAGTGCCCAGCATTAGGACCAGGATGGGCTGCCAGCACGCCACCAGGTAGCTGTGCCCACCTGCCTCCCCGGACACCATTCTACTGCTTACCTGCGGAGACAGAAGTAAGACGGATGGTTGGTACATTTAAAGGAGAACTACATGTATAAACACATTTTTAAAAATATATTATTTTGTCAGGTTTGACGCTTATCACCTGAAGTATTATTGATATAAAAAAACAATTGTGTTTATTTAACAAACAATACTTTAGCCACACAACAGACAAAAATCCTAACTCTTGCCCAAAAGATGATGTCACGGGGTTACATTCGATTTGGAATAAAGGCTCTGGGTTTTAGACAAGTGGTAGAAATATCAGGTGAAATACCAGAAGGTGAACAGAAAACCTCAGATTTGGAATAAAGGCTCTGGGTTAGACAAGTGGTAGAAATATCAGGTGAAATACCAGAAGGTGAACAGAAAACCTCAGATTTCCTTTCACAACAAAAATCTTCTTAAAACTATATCTGTCGTGTTTAGTAACTACACCACTCACAGAGGACACATCTGAATTACAGCTTTAATTGTTCTTTTAATGCAATGGACGTCAAAGCTCAAATTAGTCCTTTTCACTTCCGATTAGGCTCTCTCGTAAACCTCAATCAACTAAATGAAGCAGACAAAGTATTTATAGCAATAAACAAATGTCAGTTTAATTTACAAATCATGGAGAGATACCTACTTCAAATGTGAAAGAGAATTATGCCAGGCTTGTATGGAACATAATGTATTGTTTTGTACAAGTGCAATTGCCTGGAGGACCTTCTACTCTGTCTATTCCGATTGCAGGTTACTCTTCTCTGTTACTCTTCTCTTATCTGTGTGTCAGGGTCCTAAACACCAACTGCTGCTCTATCGACTTAGGACTGTAAGTCTTATGTAAACCCCAAAGAACTACTGTCCATCCAACAGTGAGGGACAGATACATTCTTCATCCTGGCTTTATGAACTCTTAATCTGCTGGCCAAAGGAGAATGGGCTGCCTTGTGGGCTCCAGAGTCTGTCAGTTACTGTTCTAGGTGTCAGCAGCACCTTGAGTCGCCTGTCAATCTCCCTGTGACAAGTAGTTGGAATGAGAAGTAGCTTACCGAAATGGGCTTTAATTCAATGCATTAAATGGCGTGAATAAACAAGTGTGCAGCCTGCAACTAAACACAACACTACCACGCGGCTGGCTAGCGAGCTGTCGACCTTGGAGTGATATACAACGGAGATTGCTGCAGAGAAGCGATAAACGGAGAGAGAGAGACTGTTTAAACCCTTATTTGCTTTAGACTCAGGGGCGCTTTAACTTGCAAAAGCCTTCAAGCTCTGGTTCCCACATCGATCATACAATTTGAGGCTCATCCATGTCTGTGTGATGTACTCTGTGAAGAAGCCCCGCTAAGTTAGAATAATAACTCTCTGGACATTCTCTTTATTCAGAGGGCTTTACTTGACAGTCAAGCTAAAATCTGTACCATCCATCAATATGCGCTAATGTTGCTAAATGTCCCTAAAGGACAGGGCAAATGTCACTGTCCTCAAACCATTTCACTGACTCCTGGCTAAAGTCCACAGAGACCGAGAGGAAGAAAGGCTGTCTGCACAGTGCAACAAGAATCTACAAACTCAAAAGTCAATCAAAAATAATGTTTTGTTTTTTTCCAAAATGCATGGTGAAAGAAAAGTGCCCAAGTCCCAAAACATCTGATGAAATACATGCTACAGGGAGGCTCACTTGTATCCAAGTCATGTAGGAATATATACATACTGAACATACAGTAACTAACCAAACATTGTGCTTTCACTAGACTGTACATTTCTCCAGGGACAGATTCTGAACATGTTAACTAGACTGTACATTTCTCCAGGGACAGATAGTGAACATGTTAACTAGACTGTACATTTCTCCAGGGACAGATAGTGAACATGTTAACTAGACTGTACATTTCTCCAGGGACAGATAGTGAACATGTTAACTAGACTGTACATTTCTCCAGGGACAGATAGTGAACATGTTAACTAGACTGTACATTTCTCCAGGGACAGGTACTGAACATGTTAACTAGACTGTACATTTCTCCAGGGACAGATAGTGAACATGTTAACTAGACTGTACATTTCTCCAGGGACAGATAGTGAACATGTTAACTAGACTGTACATTTCTCCAGGGACAGGTACTGAACATGTTAACTAGACTGTACATTTCTCCAGGGACAGATAGTGAACATGTTAACTAGACTGTACATTTCTCCAGGGACAGGTACTGAACATGTTAACTAGACTGTACATTTCTCCAGGGACAGATAGTGAACATGTTAACTAGACTGTACATTTCTCCAGGGACAGATAGTGAACATGTTAACTAGACTGTACATTTCTCCAGGGACAGATAGTGAACATGTTAACTAGACTGTACATTTCTCCAGGGACAGATACTAAACATGTTAACTAGACTGTACATTTCTCCAGGGACAGATAGTGAACATGTTAACTAGACTGTACATTTCTCCAGGGACAGATACTAAACATGTTAACTAGACTGTACATTTCTCCAGGGACAGATAGTGAACATGTTAACTAGACTGTACATTTCTCCAGGGACAGATACTAAACATGTTAACTAGACTGTACATTTCTCCAGGGACAGGTACTGAACATGTTAACTAGACTGTACATTTCTCCAGGGACAGATAGTGAACATGTTAACTAGACTGTACATTTCTCCAGGGACAGGTACTGAACATGTTAACTAGACTGTACATTTCTCCAGGGACAGGTACTGAACATGTTAACTAGACTGTACATTTCTCCAGGGACAGGTACTGAACATGTTAACTAGACTGTACATTTCTCCAGGGACAGATACTAAACATGTTAACTAGACTGTACATTTCTCCAGGGACAGATTCCTGGACATAAACGAATGATCAAAGGTTCCATTTTAGGACCACGGTAACCGCAGTAACCAAAACTATGTGGCACATACCATAGAAATAGAATCCACCCATTATGCCATCATTGACTTGAATAGGGAGGCTTGTTCTATGGTCTCTAGTTCTATGGCACATGCTGCATTTGGCTTCCAAGAGTGGCTGCGGTCGACATCATATTTAACCACTGGGCAGTACAGTAAGATTTCATGGTTTATGGGGTTTATAAAGTAGTAAGCTAACCATTCATATTAAACATTTCTGTTGTCTCCGATGCATTCTCCAAAAGATAACTACTCTAGGAAGTATTTCACTTTGATCGACAGACATCTGTTTTCCAGGTATTTCTGAGAAACACTCTATTACAGTATAATACAAGTATAATATGCCGGTAGTACTACGCACTAGATCAGTACCACAGCTCTACCTCGACTGGGTTTCCCCCAGCGAGAGGAGCAAAATGATGAGTGTACAGTAGAGAGTTGTACAAAGCTGTCCAGGTGTGTTAGAGTATGAATGGAAGTATCAAGTGGAACAGAAACAGTCTCCTGCCAGAGAGCCGGCATGTCGTCACTGCTGATAAGTGGCGGTGCTGAATCAGCATAGAAACAGCTTGAAGTCACACAGATGAGAAGTGAGGGGGCTCATTCCCTGCAACACATAATGGTTTTTCAAGAGTGCTTCAATTGTTCGGCGGAGGTGCTCGATAGTATCTCTCGTTGCGCAACTTGTGTCACATAGTTGTGCGATTAACAAAACGGACTTGACAGTCGGATGAGAGTGATTCCTCTGGTAGCGGTGAGCTGACACAAATCACACCTTACAAATGCCAGACGGAGAGAAAGTAGTGCCATTAGAACAGTTGGGACTGTTTGAGCAGGTCCAGCGACCCACTAGGTCTAACTGTCTTCTACATTTCTCCTCCAATCCAAATTCACATTTTTCAAGGGGTTGTATAGTGACGGTATACACAACCCCTGTGATACACCAAAGTCTACTTTGTTTGTTTCAAACTTCAAGAACATGTTTCAGCCTTTCACCATACAGTATTATTGTGTGGCTTGTGAATGGCTAGATCAGGTTGGTTTAAAAGCATTCACAGACCTCCACCCAACCTAATTGAGGGTTTGTAATATGCCACACAATAAAGATGAGAATTGAACCTTGGGTTCGTGAATGTATTGGGTTAATGACTGTGAAATCTCACTGATGCTAATTGAGGGTTTGGAATATGCCACACAATAAAACATCTATTACATATCTGATAGACGAAATGGCTGGTCTTTATCGAGCCCAGACAGGACATCCGTCTACCAGCCCAGGAATATAAAAAGAATGAAGGAGACATTTTGATATTTCAACTGATAAAAGCACTTAAATGTAAATGTTGTGACGTCATTTAGTACTGTGATGAAATGCCAAACACAATGAGTCAAAGGGGACTGGAATAACAACTCGCTAACACATGACTAAGGCCGCATTTACGCAGGCAGACCAATTCTGATCTTTTGCTAAGAATTGCTCTTTTGACCAACTCATAACTGGGCATAAAATCAGAATTGGGCTGCCTGTGTAAACACAGCCTGTATCGCCCACTGCATGTCCAGACAATAACATGGACGTGTAGATGAAAGGCATTGCTGTGCTTTGGTGCTTTAGTTGTATCCTAACCTAAAGTCATGCAGCCTTATTTTATGTTTTGTCTTCCTGTGAAAATATGTTACAGTGAGAGAATGGTTACATGGATATTCTACTGTATTATGTCATCCGGGATTCACTTGCAAAAGTTTGTATTTTTATTTGTTATTTTATATGGGTCAGAAATAAACCAAACAATGTAATTGAAATAACCCTTAAAATGACAAGAGAACCCATTACCAATGTTGCTTTCTGTCTCAAATCACTTTGCATGTTTGTATTGGAGTTTAGTGCATGATCTAATTTCTTTCCACTTTGGAGGAAATTCAACCCAGAAAAACAGGAAATTCAACCCCTCTCACCACCTCCCTCTCTCTCTGTTTCCATTTCCATCTTTCTCTCCCTGTCTCTCCATCCCTCTCTCCCTGCCTCTCTCCCTGTCTCTCCATCTTTCTCTCCATCCCTCTCTCCCTGTCTCCACCTCCCTCTCTCCCTGTCTCCATCCCTCTCTCCCTCTCACCACCTCCCTCTCTCTCTGTTTCCATTTCCATCTTTCTCTCCCTGTCTCTCCATCCCTCTCTCCCTGTCTCTCCATCTTTCTCTCCATCCCTCTCCCTGTCTCCACCTCCCTCTCTCCCTGTCTCCACCTCCCTCTCTCCCTGTCTCCACCTCCCTCTCTCCCTGTCTCCACCTCACTCTCTCCCTGTCTCCACCTCTCCATCCCTCTCTGATGTCCTCTTAGTAATGACCTTGGGAGGTCCTCTCTCCTGCAGTTGTAGGACTGCTAGCCCTTTCCTCTCTGGACCTCTCATTCTCATCACATTCTGACACATTTGTCTCTCCCCAACTACTCTCTCTACTATCCCCCCCCCACCCCCCCCTCTCTCTCCTGTAAGATGCAGCTGAGCAAGGAAGCTGGTTATCACAGGGAGTGGTCCACTTACACTGTGAATGTCTATACATTCCCTGTCTATACAGAACCACATAGAATCTGTTTCTCCATCCCTCTCTCCCTGTCTCCACCTTCCTCTCTCCCTATTTCTCCATCCCTCTCTCCCTATTTCTCCATCCCTCTCTCCCTGTTTCTCCATCCCTCTCTCCCTGTCTCCACATCCCTCTCTCCCTGTTTCTCCATCCCTCTCTCCCTGTTTCCACCTTCCTCTCTCCCTATTTCTCCATCCCTCTCTCCCTGTTTCTCCATCCCTCTCTCCCTGTCTCCACCTCCCTCTCTCCCTGTCTCCACCTCCCTCTCTCCCTGTCTCCACCTCCCTCTCTCCCTGTCTCCACCCCCCTCTCTCTCTGTCTCCACCCCCCTCTCTCCCTGTCTCCACCTCCCTCTCTCCCTGTCTCCACCCCCCTCTCTCCCTGTCTCCACCTCCCTCTCTCCCTGTCTCCACCTCCCTCTCTCCCTGTCTCTCCATCCCTCTCTCCCTGTCTCTCCATCCCTCTCTCCCTGTCTCTCCATCCCTCTCTCCCTGTCCCTTCCACCTTCCTCTCTCCCTATTTCTCCATCCCTCTCTCCCTGTCTCTCCATCTCTCTCTCCCTGTCTCTCCAACCCTCTCTCCCTGTCTCTCCATCCCTCTCTCCATCTCTCTCTCCCTGTCTCTCCATCCCTCTCCCCCTGTCTCTCCATCTCTCTCTCCCTGTCTCTCCATCCCTCTCTCCCTGTCTCTCCATCCCTCTCTCCCTGTCTCTCCATCCCTCTCTCCCTGTCTCTCCATCTCTCTCTCCCTGTCTCTCCAACCCTCTCTCCCTGTCTCTCCATCCCTCTCTCCATCTCTCTCTCCCTGTCTCTCCATCCCTCTCTACATCTCTCTCTCCCTGTCTCTCCATCCCTCTCTCCATCTCTCGCTCCCTGTCTCTCCATCACTCTCTCTATCTCTCTCTCCCTGTCTCTCCATCCCTCTCTCCATCTCTCTCTCCCTGTCTCTCCATCCCTCTCTCCCTGTTTCTCCATCCCTCTCTCCCTGTCTCTCCATCCCTCTCTGATGTCCTCTTAGTAATGACCTTGGGAGGAAGCACAGTGGGCCTTCCTCTTCCTCCTCTCTCCTGCAGTTGTAGGACTGCTAGCCCTTTCCTCTCTGGACCTCTCGTTCTCATCACATTCTGACACATTTTTCTCTCCCCAACTACTCTCTCTACTATCCCCCCCCCCCCCTCTCTCTCTCCTGTAAGATACAGCTGAGCTAGGAAGCTGGTTATCACAGGGAGTGGTCCACTTACACTGTGAATGTCTATACATTCCCTGTCTATACAGAACCACATAGAACCATGACCACATGGAACTCTATTCCACATCAAGTAACTCATGCAAGCGGTACATTTTTATTTAAAAAACAGATAAAAAATACACCTTATGGAACAGCGGGGACTGTGAAGAAACACAATCACAGGCACAGACACATGCACACACACACACACATACACACACGATAACACGATTTTGTATTGTAGATATGTGGTAGTAGAGTAGTGGCCTGGGGGCACACACTTAATGTGTTGTGGATGTATTGTAATATTTTGTTAAATTGTATAACTCCCTTAATGTTCCTGGACCCCAGGAAGAGTAGCTGCTGTCTTGGCAGCAGCTAATGGGGATCCATAATAAATCCAAATACTATTCTATGACCTATGAGCCTAATTTTTCAAGGCTAACTATTCAATGCTAACTATTCAATGCTAACTATTCAAGGCTAACTATTCAAGCCTTAATATTCAAGGCTAACTTTTCAATGCCAACTATTCAAGGCTTAATATTCAAGGCTAACTATTCAAGGCTAACTATTCAAGGCTAATTATTCAAGGCTAACTATTCAAGGCTAACTATTCAAGGCTAACTATTCAAGGCTTGATATTCAAGGCGAACTATTCAAGGCTTGATATTCAAGGCTAACTATTCAAGACTTGATATTCAAGGCTAACTATTCAAGGCTAACTATTCAAGGCTTGATATTCAAGGCTAACTATTCAAGACTTGATATTCAAGGCTAACTATTCAAGGCTAACTATTCAAGGCTTGATATTCAAGGTTTAATATTCAAGGCTAACTATTCAAGGCTTAAAATTCAAGGCTTAAAATTCAAGGCTAACTATTCAAGGCTTGATATTCAAGGCTAACTATTCAAGGCTAACTATTCAAGGCTTGATATTCAAGGCTTAATATTCAAGGCTAACTATTCAAGGCTAACTATTCAAGGCTAACTATTCAAGGCTTGATATTCAAGGCTTGATATTCAAGGCTAACTATTCAAGGTTTAATATTCAAGGCTAACTATTCAAGGCTGAATATTCAAGGCTAACTATTCAAGGTTTAATATTCAAGGCTAACTATTCAAGGCTGAATATTCAAGGCTAACTATTCAAGGTTTAATATTCAAGGCTAACTATTCAAGGTTTAATATTCAAGGCTAACTATTCAAGGCTAAATATTCAAGGCTTGATATTCAATGCTTAATATTCAAGGATAACTATTCAAGGCTTAATATTCAAGGCTAACTATTCAAGGCTAACTATTCAAGGTTTAATATTCAAGGCTAACTATTCAAGGCTGAATATTCAAGGCTAACTTTTCAATGTTAACTATTCAAGGCTAACTATTCAAGGCTAACTATTCAAGGCTTAATATTCAAGGCTAACTATTCAAGGCTGAATATTCAAGGCTAACTTTTCAATGTTAACTATTCAAGGCTAACTATTCAAGGCTGAATATTCAAGGCTAACTATTCAATGCTAACTATTGAATGTTAACTATTCAATGCTAACTATTCAATGCTAACTATTCAAGGCTTAATATTCAAGGCTAATTATTCAATGATAACTATTCAAGGCTAACTATTCAATGATAACTTTTCAAGGCTTAATATTCAAGGCTAACTATTCAAAGCGTAATATTCTAGGCTTTTTTATTTCACCTTTATTTAACCAGGTAGGCCAGTTGAGAACAAGTTCTCATTTACAACTGTGACCTGGCCAAGATAAAGCAAAGCAGTGCGACACAAACAACAACACGGAGTTACTCATGGAATAAACAAATGTACAGTCAATAACACAACAGAAAAAGTCTATATACAGTGTGTGCAAATGGCGTGAGGAGGTAAGGCAATAAATAGGCCAAAGTAGCGAAGTAATTACAATTTAGCAAATTAACACTGGAGTGATAGATGTGCAGATGATGATGTGCAAGTAGAAATACTGGTGTGAAAAAGAGCAAAAAAGTAAATAAATAACAATATGGGGATGAGGTAGGTAGATTGGATGAGCTATTTACAGATGGGCTGTGCAGCAATCGGTAAGCTGCTCAGATAGCTGATGCTTAAAGTTAGTGAGGGAGATATAAGTCTCCAACTTCAGCGATTTTTGCAATTCGTTTCAGTCATTGGCAGCAGAGAACTGAAAGGAAAGGTGGCCAAAGCAGGTGTTGGCTTTGGGGATGACCAGTGAGATATACCTGCTGGAGTGCGTGCTACAGGTGGGTGTTGTTATGGTGACCAGTGACTATTCAAGGCCAGCTATTCAAGGTTTAATATTCAAGGTTAACTATTCAAAGCTAAATATTGAAGGCTAACTATTCAAAACTAACTATAGCAAACAACCTTACACAACATACTATAGATGAGACAACTTGGCCTATTGTGTCAGCTGTGCAAATAAGAATAGTTGTCAATCATTCACTACATGTTTTCAATCATTCACAACACATGAAGTATGAAGGATTTTCTATGACTTTGTATAGAGACATGGGAACACCGTCAGCACACAACATATTTCCACATTTCCACTTGTCGGAACACAAAACGCAAACACCATGTTGGATGTTGTTATTTCTCTTCCCCTTCCACACAAATTGGTAACATAGTGACTGACCTTCAAGGCAAGAAAAAGATTGATTTTACAGGCAGCAATTCTGCTATGCTGGGCATCAACACTGTAGATGACTCAGTATGCCTATCAGTGAAAACCAGGGAATTAAAAGAGGTTGATACTTCTAATTGGTACTTTCCTGCTTCAAAATTCCTGTACCAAATTACTCAAATTATTGGACAAAATAATATTTAGAGACACTTGTTTCAATGAATCCCATCTAAATAAATCAAAAGGTCTGTCAAAGGCACTGTCACATGAAGTGTAGCCAATAAGTCAGGATGGGTAAGCCTCACATCTCAATGTTACTGTAATACCATGAAGCTAATGAGTTAGCCTCACATCTCAATGATACTGTAATACCATTAAGCTAATGACTTAGCCTCACATCTCAAAGATACTGTAATATTATGAAGCTAATGAGTTAGCCTCACATCTCAACGATACTGTACTGTAATACCATGAAGCTAATGACTTAGCCTCACATCTCAAAGATACTGTACTGTAATACCATGAAGCTAATGACTTAGCCTTACATCTCAAAGATACTGTAATACCATGAAGCTAATGAGTTAGCCTCACATCTCAATGATACTGTAATACCATGAAGCTAATGAGTTAGCCTCACATCTCAATGATACTGTACTGTAATACCATTAAGCTAATGAGTTAGCCTCACATCTCAATGATACTGTAATACCATGAAGCCAATGAGTTAGCCTCACATCTCAATGATACTGTAATACCATGAAGCTAATAAGTTAGCCTCACATCTCAATGATACTGTAATACCATTAAGCTAATAAGTTAGCCTCACATCTCAATGATACTGTAATACCATGAAGCCAATGAGTTAGCCTCACATCTCAATGATACTGTAATTCCATGAAGCTAATGAGTTACATTACATTTACATTTAAGTCATTTAGCAGACGCTCTTATCCAGAGCGACTTACAAATTGGTGCATTCACCTTATGATATCCAGTGGAACAACCACTTTACAATAGTGCATCTAACTCTTTTAAGGGGGGGGGGGTTAGAAGGATTACTTTATCCTATCCTAGGTATTCCTTAAAGAGGTGGGGTTTCAGGTGTCTCCGGAAGGTGGTGATTGACTCCGCTGACCTGGCGTCGTGAGGGAGTTTGTTCCACCATTGGGGTGCCAGAGCAGCGAACAGTTTTGACTGGGCTGAGCGGGAACTGTACTTCCTCAGAGGTAGGGAGGCGAGCAGGCCAGAGGTGGATGAACGCAGTGCCCTTGTTTGTGTGTAGGGCCTGATCAGAGCCTGAAGGTACGGAGGTGCCGTTCCCCTCACAGCTCCGTAGGCAAGCACCATGGTCTTGTAGCGGATGCGAGCTTCAACTGGAAGCCAGTGGAGAGAGCGGAGGAGCGGGGTGACGTGAGAGAACTTGGGAAAGTTGAACACCAGACGGGCTGCGGCGTTCTGGATGAGTTGTAGGGGTTTAATGGCACAGGCAGGGAGCCCAGCCAACAGCGAGTTGCAGTAATCCAGACGGGAGATGACAAGTGCCTGGATTAGGACCTGCGCCGCTTCCTGCGTGAGGCAGGGTCGTACTCTGCGAATGTTGTAGAGCATGAACCTACAGGAACGGGTCACCGCCTTGATGTTAGTTGAGAACGACAGGGTGTTGTCCAGGATCACGCCAAGGTTCTTAGCACTCTGGGAGGAGGACACAATGGAGTTGTCAACCGTGATGGCGAGATCATGGAACGGGCAGTCCTTCCCCGGGAGGAAGAGCAGCTCCGTCTTGCCGCCGAGGTTCAGCTTGAGGTGGTGATCCGTCATCCACACTGATATGTCTGCCAGACATGCAGAGATGCGATTCACCACCTGGTTATCAGAGGGGGGAAAGGAGAAGATTAATTGTGTGTCGTCTGCATAGCAATGATAGGAGAGACCATGTGAGGATATGACAGAGCCAAGTGTCTTGGTGTATAGCGAGAATAGGAGAGGGCCTAGAACAGAGCCCTGGGGGACACCAGTGGTGAGAGCACGTGGTGCGGAGACAGATTCTCGCCACGCCACCTGGTAGGAGCGACCTGTCAGGTAGGACGCAATCCAAGCGTGGGCCACGCCGGAGATGCCCAGCTCGGAGAGGGTGGAGAGGAGGATCTGATGGTTCACAGTATCAAAGGCAGCCGATAGGTCTAGAAGGATGAGAGCAGAGGAGAGAGAGTTAGCTTTAGCAGTGCGGAGCGCCTCCGTGACACAGAGAAGAGCAGTCTCAGTTGAATGACTAGTCTTGAAACCTGACTGATTTGGATCAAGAAGAAGGTCATTCTGAGAGAGATAGCAGGAGAGCTGGCCAAGGACGGCACGTTCAAGAGTTTTGGAGAGAAAAGAAAGAAGGGATACTGGTCTGTAGTTGTTGACATCGGAGGGATCGAGTGTAGGTTTTTTCAGAAGGGGTGCAACTCTCGCTCTCTTGAAGACGGAAGGGACGTAGCCAGCGGTCAAGGATGAGTTGATGAGCGAGGTGAGGTAAGGGAGAAGGTCTCCGGAAATGGTCTGGAGAAGAGAGGAGGGGATAGGGTCAAGCGGGCAGGTTGTTGGGCGGCCGGCCGTCACAAGACGCGAGATTTCATCTGGAGAGAGAGGGGAGAAAGAGGTCAAAGCACAGGGTAGGGCAGTGTGAGCAGAACCAGCGGTGTCGTTTGACTTAGCAAACGAGGATCGGATGTCGTCGACCTTCTTTTCAAAATGGTTGACGAAGTCATCAGCAGAGAGGGAGGAGGGGGAGGAGGGGGAGGAGGATTCAGGAGGGAGGAGAAGGTGGCAAAGAGCTTTCCTAGGGTTAGAGGCAGATGCTTGGAATTTAGAGTGGTAGAAATTGGCTTTAGCAGCAGAGACAGAAGAGGAGAATGTAGAGAGGAGGGAGTGAAAGGATGCCAGGTCCGCAGGGAGGCGAGTTTTCCTCCATTTCCGCTCGGCTGCCCGGAGCCCTGTTCTGTGAGCTCGCAATGAGTCGTCGAGCCACGGAGCAGGAGGGGAGGACCGAGCCGGCCTGGAGGATAGGGGACATAGAGAGTCAAAGGATGCAGAAAGGGAGGAGAGGAGGGTTGAGGAGGCAGAATCAGGAGATAGGTTGGAGAAGGTTTGAGCAGAGGGAAGAGATGATAGGATGGAAGACGAGAGAGTAGCGGGGGAGAGAGAGCGAAGGTTGGGACGGCGCGATACCATCCGAGTAGGGGCAGTGTGGGAAGTGTTGGATGAGAGCGAGAGGGAAAAGGATACAAGGTAGTGGTCGGAGACTTGGAGGGGAGTTGCAATGAGATTAGTGGAAGAACAGCATCTAGTAAAGGTGAGGTCAAGCGTATTGCCTGCCTTGTGAGTAGGGGGGGAAGGTGAGAGGGTGAGGTCAAAAGAGGAGAGGAGTGGAAAGAAGGAGGCAGAGAGGAATGAGTCAAAGGTAGACGTGGGGAGGTTAAAGTCACCCAGAACTGTGAGAGGTGAGCCATCCTCAGGAAAGGAACTTATCAGGGCGTCAAGCTCATTGATGAACTCTCCAAGGGAACCTGGAGGGCGATAAATGATAAGGATGTTAAGCTTGAAAGGGCTGGTAACTGTGACAGCATGGAATTCAAAGGAGGCGATAGACAGATGGGTCAGGGGAGAAAGAGAGAATGTCCACTTGGGAGAGATGAGGATCCCAGTGCCACCACCCCGCTGACCAGAAGCTCTCGGGGTGTGCGAGAACACGTGGGCAGACGAGGAGAGAGCAGTAGGAGTAGCAGTGTTATCAGTGGTAATCCATGTTTCCGTCAGTGCCAAGAAGTCGAGGGACTGGAGGGAAGCATAGGCTGAGATGAACTCTGCCCTTGTTGGCCGCAGATCGGCAGTTCCAGAGGCTGCCTGAGACCTGGAACTCCACGTGGGTCGTGCGCGCTGGGACCACCAGGTTAGAGTAGCAGCGGCCACGCGGTGTGAAGCGTTTGTATGGTCTGTGCAGAGAGGAGAGAACAGGGATAGACAGACACATAGTTGACAGGCTACAGAAGAGGCTACGCTAATGCAAAGGAGATTGGAATGACAAGTGGACTACACGTCTCGAATGTTCAGAAAGTTAAGCTTACGTTGCAAAAAATCTTATTGACTAAAATGATATAGTACTGCTGGCTGGTGAAATAGGCTAGCTAGCAGTGGCTGCGTTGTTGACTTTGTTTGAAAGTGTAGCTGGCTAGGTAACCTCTAACTGGCTAGGTAACCTCGACAATTACTCTAGACTACACAATTATCTTGGATACAAAGACGGCTATGTAGCCAGCTAAGATCAAACAAATCAAACTGTTGTACTGTAATGAAATGAAATGTAATACTACCTGTAATACTACCTGTGGAGCAAAGCGGAATGCAACTACTCGCTCCAAACCAAACCGGAAGTGCGTATCGTAGAGGGAGAGGCAATAGAAGTGTTGTTTCTTGTATTATTGTCTTTTGTGTCTTTAGAGGACTGCTTCACCTTAATGTCCCCTTTCCCTTTTCTTCTGTCCTTATTTTGTCCCACTTTGTCCCTTCTTTGTCCCTTCTTCTCTTCTGCCAACTAGACACTCCTTGTTAGCTAGCTAGCTTCTTTCAGGAATGTCCCTAGCAACTGCCTAGCAACAGGTAAACAACTTAGCTAGCTAAGAAAACGGTATAATTTTATGAAAAATTGTTACTTTTTCAAAAGCCTTTCTTCTTTGTTTGCTGCTTGTTTGGTCTCCTATTCAGTTTGCAGTTTTCTTTTGATTTTTTTTTCGATGTACTTTACTCTAAAAAAACATTTAAATTTCAATATTTGTAGGAGCTCATCTTTTCAGCTGCTGCTGCTTAATTTGGAACTCCGGAGTTAGCCTCACATCTCAATGATACTGTACTGTAATACCATGAAGCTAATGAGTTAACCTCACATCTCAATGATACTGTAATTCCATGAAGCTAATGAGTTAGCCTCACATCTCAATGATACTGTAATAACATGAAGATAATAAGTTAGCCTCACATCTCAATGATACTGTAATACCATGAAGCTAATGCAGGCGTAAACCGGCAGGTTGGCCTCACTCCCAAATACGTTCCAGCAGTTGGGGTGAAGCAGTGGCACCCAACGCAGAAAGACAACTTATTTTTTATGCTTTGAGCTTTATTTTTAGTCTAAAACGACCCTCCTTTGATGTTCCGTTTGACTACTCTAAGATTTAGATCAAAGCTTTGAGTTTTTGACAGCTGAGAATCTGTTAAAAGTTGACTTACGACAAAAAACTCTGGACACCTTGATGTTGACATACTGTAAAGAGACACTTCTCAGACAGATTGTGCCAAAATCAATAAATATTCTCAAATTTCACAAACCATCAAACAAAGATAATTTCAAAGCAATTCAACATTTTCAAACTACTGTCAAAAGTGTAGGCTACATGCTGTACATTGTGTAAAATGAAAAGCTGGGTATTATTAAGTACTTCATAAAAGTACACTTTGCATGTGTAGCAGGTTGATTTTACATGAGAAATGAAGTAAATTAGAGCTCATTGATGACTTAGAACTGTCTCGTCTGTCTTCTCTTATCTAATTCAACAGACTCTCGCCTGCAGCACATCTGTGCTCCCCTCCTTTAGGGACATGGGGTGCATCTCAATGCCCTTTCAGGGGAGATTTTCAGACATGGGGTTGCATCTCAATGCTTTTGCATGGCTTCCTTTTCTGTGCTCTTTTTCCTCATTACCACAAACAGATGAAGGGATTGAATAGGTATTCAATACACTTATTTAACCTGTGTTAGACCATGCCCTTTTTACTAGTGCCTACCAAAAAGGGGGGAAAAGACAAAAGACTAGGTATCAGCCATCATGACGACTCCACCTAGACCTCCAACAGGAGCCTGTTCCAATGGTCCTTTCCCCCCTTTAAAACAGTGGTGGATATGCTAATGAGATTTGAGTGACAGCTGATTGAAGGGGAGTGATCCAAGTGGAGGGAATGTTGCTGCTGGGAAATGTGGGAGATCCGAGCAGGCAAATCTACTCTAGAGAACACACAAAACAAGGGGATAAAATTGACAGCTTGGAATACAGGGCTCCAACCACAACACAAATTAAATAAAATGTTATTTGTCACATGCGCCAAATACAGTACAACAAGTGTAGACTTGTGAAATGCTTCCTTACGAGCCTTTTCCAAATAATGCCGTTAAAAAGTAAGAAAATTAGCAAAAAAACATTAATGAGGCTATATACAGGCTATATACAAGTAGTACCGGTACCGAGTCATTGTACTAGGGTACGAGGTAGTTGGGGAGATTGATTGTTGTAATATGTACATGTAGGTTTGGTTAGCTGAAAGCCTCCCCAGCTGCTATTGGACTGAAAGTTGATCTCAGTTCAAATTCATGTTTGCTCCAACGGTTTCAACGTCCTGGTTGCTTGTCTATGATATTGGATTGGGACTATTTTAGGGGCCTGCCTTTTTCTCTAATGTATGTGTACCATGGGAGGGAACTGCCAGAGCAAGAACTACAATTGGTTTCTGGATCTCAGACACAGAACACTTGGAAAGACTGTCCGCTACCATGGCAACCAGACAGCAGTTGGTCCCAATAGTCTAAAGAGGCTTCCTCATCTCCTTTTCTTGGCTGATCTGACAACATGTGGAAAGTGAAAGCTAAGTATTGAATGCCTCCGTACCATGATTGCTTTCACTTTTTCCAGTCGGTGCTGGTGCAGGAAAGGAGAAGGAGACGTTTTATACCACGACCACATTGGGATTCACCCGTTGGGCTGATTTGTTAGGGCACAATGTCACAGCACATCCAGACAGAAATGGAGTGTTAATAGAAGAGCCATTGTTCTCTGTCTTGTAGAATAGGGGATTTTACCAGCTTTGCAAATCGTTTCTATCTGCAGCCTTGAATCCCACAGAATAAGCCCTTGCACACTGAAGTGAAGATTGCAAAACTAGGCAGGGGGGATTGGAAGAGCTGAGCTCCTACCAGAGAGCTTGTGTTATACCTTTTCTTGATTCAGAAATAATATCTTGATATGCTCTTCAAGTTAATGGTTCCCCATTATGATCATATGTTTCAAGGTCAATGGCAAATGATTACTACTAATAAGAGAAATGGTGTGTCTGGTTAATCCACAGGCCATGTCAAAAATATACTCAGGTGATATTTGGGTGTCTGTGAATCTGAAGACACAGGGACCTCCAAAATGTTCCCCAAGTGGCCCCTTCTCATGTAGGCTAATTCTCCATCATTTAAATACTCTGAATTTGACCTTTTAGTGTAAATTACTGATTACTTTGTAGAATTAACAACAAAACAATATGCGGTTACTGTTAATCGTTGGAGGCTCCTCAGAGGAGGAAGATCTTCCTCAGTGAAATTTCATACAAATAAAAGCATTAGAAACATTTAAAAGTTAAAATTTTTAGATAAAATTATGCAAAATATATTCATATGTCACCAAATAATTGATTAAATTACATTGTTTTGCAATGAAGGTCTACAGTAACTTCAACAGCACTGTCTGGGGTAGCACCATGGTGTAACCGAAGGACAGCTAGCTTCTGTCCTCCTCTGGCTACATTGACTTCAATACAAAACCTAGGAGGCTCATAGGCCTCACCCCCTTAGACATACATGGTAATTATGACCACTTCCAGAGTACGTCCTGCAACCAATCAAAGCTTTTGCAGCATGAATTGACATGTTGCCCATCCAATCACAGAATTATAGTCAGAGAATTAACCTAGTGTTGTATTGGGATTGTGCCACAGAGCATTATGGGGGTTCAATGTGTTGAGAAGCTTTGTTACATTGTTGGATAGAGATGAAAAGTGATAGTTGAGCATTTTTGGGATATTATTCAATTCAAATTAGTTTTTTCAAATTACAGGAGGAGGTATAGTATACATTATTTTCTTGGTTTTAAAACTACATTTTAATGTCCAGTTAGTGCAATTTATGAAAAAAATTAAATAACATTAGCCTTGCTAACGTCAGTAGCTAGCTAGCTACCAGCGCGAGTGTGCAGTTTTCTCCGCCAGAATGGTAGAATGGCCAACACTGACGAAAATGTTGTGGACTTTTTGTTGAAGAACTCCTTTCATTCTCTGGGGTACACAGAAAAGGTGCAAATTAAAAGCAAGGGTCGACCTCTGACCTCTGTTCAAAGCCAACTGGTTTCAAAAGTATAGCTGGTTAACAGGGAGCCTTTCATCAGGCCGCATGTATTTCTGGCCTTGCCTGCTTTTTGGAAAGTCTGAGCCTTGGTCGAAAGGTGGGTACAGTGATCTGAAGAACATCGATCTAAACGGCAAAACAAAAGCAGGGAGCATATAAATGCCGACCTCAGATTCAAGCTTCTGGGAAAAAGCTGCATCGATAGAGGACATGGTGAGAGGGAAAGTTCTGCCAACAAGGGCAACTACAAGGAGCTTGCAGAGGTAATTGCACGTTACAATGGTTTACTTGCTGAACATATCGAACGTTCAACTGTCTTTTCTGGGATGTCGAAAACAATTCCAAATGATTAGATAGCTTCCATCGCATCATCCCCCCCCAAAAATTGATTAAAGAGAGATGTTGACCCAGCGCATTTTTTCACGTGCGCTCAAGTAGGCTTTCCACTTTCCTCCGGTATTTACTTAGCAAAGATGATAACACATAATCACATAGGTTAAAATAATACGTCTTTGACAATTTTTTAAACACACTGTCGTTTCCGTGCGTTCCGCTCCTATACCGTGGGTCTCCCATCCTCCTCCATTTTTCAAGTCACCAGCCTCCACTGCTGTTAATCTATGCCTCTGTCATGCTTATCCATTGGACTTGGCCCTACAACTGTCACCAATTGGCCTGCTCCAATGTACAGTACATAGGGACTAGTAAGTAAGATGTCTTATGTAATTAGCTACACTATGTTCTAATACCCGTAGCTGTTGTGTTTAAGGAACTGGAACACACCAGATGAAGAATACCTGAAATGTGAAAAGTCCAAATAGAATATTGGATCTGTAAGAACCTCAGCTCGTTATGTAATATATGCAGAAAATGATGCTGCGTGACACATCCCTGTACGAGTGCTGAACACATTGTAGTGGTCGCTGTTCGGTTGGTTTCACTTCATTTGGGTGCTTTGTTCTGTATGAAATGACTTGCGGTGCAAAGCCTGTGCCGAGTCTAATTGGTAATATTTCCACACAGATCTGTCTCTCTCTGCTCTGACTGAATGTCTAATAATAATTCTGTAAAGGGATGCTTCTTTCCTCATTAACACCATTCCTCTTTGGAAATTCCGCGCTATAGCAGCAGCCTAAGCTGGTAATTACACAAACCTTTTCCCCTCTGTATCAACAGGGATCCAAGTTTCCAGTAGAATTGAAAAGTGTGGCTCAATGCAATCCTGAAGGCAATTTTCCACCGGCCAAGCTTCTTAAGGCCCTTTATGGACAGCACAATGGACGATTCTGGGAGATTTTTTCATCCCAAATCACCCGTATAATAATTACCACCAGCTATCTTCGTTCTCATATTAATTTAGCTGATATAGCTCACTCTAGCCAATACTTCCCTAAATATTCACAGTGACAATTACAACAAATGGGCAGGAGGATTGTTTAATCGGTAGCCCACACTTTGTTTTAGAATATGCAAAGATCACTGAATTATAGAGCCGGTGGAGTGTAGGAGTCAGAGGGAGAATCAAACCCCATCCTCCACCATGCCTGGATCATATTTTACATAAAGCTGTTATGATTACATTTAAATGGGAGAGGCTGCTGCAGCGAAGCGCCACTGTGACCTTGTGAATACATTTGTAGAGAGCAAGATTGAGTAGGCTACCCCGTGACTGATCTGCCTGTGTCTGTCTGTCTGTCTCACCCGTCCCTCCCGCCTGCACGCGGTCTACACGTGGTCCGGTCGTCTTAACGGTCCCTGACAGGAACCATTACATATTTAGGATCTTAATTTGAGCAAATTTGCTACAGCAGGAAAATAATCCTGCAGCAACAGGAACTGTGAATTATTATGTTGATTACAATTCATGGATATTTTTGTAGGGGTTGATACATTTATCATTAGGGAAAATCAAGTCTGAAATTTATAGTGGGAATTACAAACTTCAGATGCTTTTAAACCTTGAATACACAACTATTTTTTTATTTCCTGCTTTGCAGGAACATTTTCAGCAATAAAAGCGTGATCAAATTAAGTTCCTACATCTGTTTACTGCAATGCCGTGGTTTCAGCAGCATCCTTAACACTCTCCCTGTTGAGATTATAATCCGTCCATCTTTCCACATCACTATTACAGCATTCTGTAGCTTCCTTCACCCTCTGGCTTCCCCCCGTATCTCACGGAGGACTAGTGTACAGGACAGGCAGACTAAATATCCTTGGCACAGACTTGATTTACATGAAAAGCTACTGCTCACCACAGGGTCACACGATGTAAGAGATGGGCGGTGTGGATGGACTGTTGAACAGGAAGTTGGCCAACAGTGTACATGTTCATCTATAGATCTGTTTTTGCGTGTCAAGAGTTGAACTAGTAATGGCTTGTTGATGACTTGCATTCTATTCCGTCTTGTGTGTAACAAAAGTGGGGATAGTGAACCGCCTCAATACTGTAATGACCAGTCGGACCACCAGAGAAACTGTGTACAGCCATCGTCTGCATTGTCCTCAACCTTAACCACTATTTGGTTTTCCATCCTATTAAAAGCCAAATAGGGCGCTATGGAGGCATCCTCTGCTAGATAGTTAAAACATTCCCATTTGAATCAAATCAATCAAAGTGCAATTATCAAGCTTGGAACTGTATATAGATTGGAGTTCCCAGTGCTGATGTAACAGTTTAACTTTAGCCCCTCCCCTCGCCCCGACCCGGGCGCGAACCAGGGACCCTCTGCACACATCAACAACAGTCACCCACGAAGCATCGTTACCCTTCGCTCCACAAAAGCCGCGGCCCTTGCAGAACAAGGGGAACCACTACTTCAAGGTCTCAGAGCAAGTGACGTCACCGATTGAAAGGCTATTAGCGCGCACCACCGCTAACTAGCTAGCCATTTCACATCCGTTACACTTACATGCTACCCAACTGTACAGACAACACAATCAATGAAAAAGGTTAAATGGGAGAAAGAGCCAATGGCTATTGGGTTCAGTTTAAGTAGCAAGGCCCTGAGGTGTACATTCCGAACAGACCCTTCATATGACCACTATAGGTCAGGAGAACAAGGTAACCGCAAGGCTATAGACCATCATTATACCATGCCCGCATCTCTGTAGCATCTCTGTTGTGTAGTCGGAGAGGATAAAACAGAATTATGCGTGAGACACATCTGCTTACAGAGTCAAAACAGTGATGAGTGATGACTTCCTGTCTCACGTGTCACGGTTGAGCAATCGCATGTTTAAAGACTGCAGCGGCCCACAATAGGCTCTGCATGCAGCGAACGGTAGTAGCCTATGAACAGTGAGTGTATTGAAACAACCAGGGGTGCTGTGGCGCTCACACACATTGTCCTGCTTTAAGCGGTACTTAATGAACATTCTACTGCTACAGTACGTTTCTACTGCACATCATTGATATGAATGAGCCTGACATCCAGACCATGTGCATCCTGTACTTATTATAAGGAATCACGTGTTGATATTGTGCTTGAACAGATGGGCTTGCTAAAGAATCTGTGCTTTCATTATGGCAAGACTAATTGGAGAAGAGTGTTTATGAATGTTTTATAGATTGTTGCATTAGACCACCTACAGTAACGTGTTGCCAGGTAACCGTCGTGGTTTTAATCACTCACTCAGTCACGATGTGAAAGCCCCACATTTCATGTGACATCGATGTTCTGTAGTTTGATATCTACTGTCACCTTGTTATCGTGGCACATACTGTATGTATTAACCTAAAGCTGCAGCACAAACAATACAAACACTACTATAGACCTTCTGCTTCTTTCCCATTTTACCCTGTGAGACCCAAACATAGATCCAAATGAGGAAAACATTTCATTACTCTTCAAAATACCTGGAATAGACCTCTGATTATGAAAATGTATAAAATGTAAAATGTGTGGTAAGAAAACTATGAAATTCTATTAAAATCACATCAAAATGGAGCAAAAACATTTACATGTGAAGGAAAATATTGTGTAATGATATATACATCTGAAATGAAGTCATATTTTGTCTGAAATAGCCAAATTGATCAACTTTACAAATTCATTTTTTTTTTTTTGCGATCAAAAACATACACTATTAAATAGTACCCTGCAAAACACCAGTCTCAATGTCAACAGTGAAAAGACGACTCCAGGATGCTGGCCTTCTAGGCAGAGTTGCAAAGAAAAATACATATCTCAGACTGGCCAATAAAAATAAAATATTAAGATGGGCAACAGAACACAGACACTAGACAGAGGAACTCTGCCCACAAGGCCAGCATCCCGGAATCGCTTCTTCACTGTCGATGTTGAGACTGTTGTTTTGCATAATTATTGAAGCTGCCACCAGTTGAGGACTTGTGAGGCGTCTGTTTCTCAAACTAGACACTCTAATGTACTTGTCCTCTTGCTCAGTTGTGCACCGGGGCCTCCCATTCCTCTTTCTATTCTGGTTAGAGCCAGTTTGGGTTGTTCTGTGAAGGGAGTAGTACACAACGTTGTACGAGATCTCCAGTTTCTTGGCAATTTCTCACATGGAATAGCCTTAATTTCTCAGAACAAGAATAGACTGATGAGTTTCAGAAGAAAGTGGTTTGTTTCTGGCCATTTTGAGCCTGTAATCGAACCCACAAATGCTGATGCGCCAGATACTCAACTAGGCTAAAGAAGGCCAGTTTTGTTGCTTCTTTAATCAGCATGGCAGTTTTCAGCTGTGCTAACATAATTGCAAAAGGGTTTTCTAATGATCAATTAGCCTTTTAAAATTATAAACTTGGACTAGCTAACACAACGTGCCATTGGAACACAGGAGCAATGGTTGCTGATAATGGGCCTCTGTACACCTGTGTAGATATTCCACACAAAAAATCTGCCATTTCCAGCTACAATAGTCATTTACAACATTAACAATGTCTACACTGTATTTCTGATCAATTTGATGTTATTTTAATGGACAAAATATGTGCTTTTCTTTCAAAAACAAGGACATTTCTAAGTGAGGCCAAACTTCTGAACGGTGGTGTATCTTTTTGAAAGGATCAACTATTCTGGGGTTTTCCTGTGTATGGAGAACATCTCAGTTCCTTTCAGTAGTATTTGGTTGTCCTTTCTGGCTTCATCTGGTGAGATAACCTCCTCTCTTACTTTTTTACCATATAACGAATGGTCGTTCTGACCTCACAATCCATACGTTTTTAAAAGATATATTCATTTCTGTTATTTTGATGTGTAGAGGAGGCATCGTATTTACTCTTGAAGTATATATTTACTTCTTTTATATATATTTTCAGAATATTGGAAGGAAAACAATCCCTCTAATGTTTCTATCAGTATATTAATGTAGTCCTGTGTGTCAAGTCAAACCCTTTTCTATCAGTATATTAATGTAGCCCTGTGGGTAGTGATGAAGGAGATGAACTAGGTAGTGATGAAGGAGATGAACTAGGTAGCGATGAAGGAGATGAACTAGGTAGTGATGAAGGAGATGAACTAGGTAGTGATGAAGGAGATGAACTAGGTAGTGATGAAGGAGATGAACTAGGTAGTGATGAAGGAGATGAACTAGGTAGTTATGATGGAGATGAACTAGGTAGTGATGAAAGAGATGAACTAGGTAGTGTTGGATAGGATTTTTTTTTTAGATTAGGACGCAATTTAGGAAACGTTGTATTTTTGCATCTTTGGGTCACAGTGTTACAAAACAGCAGTGGGGTGAAACCAGTGGAAGAGAAGTTTCATTCCAGTCTCGCCTATTGTAGGGAGCCTCGTGTACAGTAACCAACAGTGTAGTGTGTGTCTCTAAGCAAAAACAGCCTCAACTTCACCAGCAAGAGGTGTCAGTTTGTGGCTTGCAGGCAGCTGCTGTACTGTACTTCTATAGGAGGTAGAAGAGTCTCTATAGATTTCTACTGTGTGTCAGAGCACTGCAGCCAGGCAGAATTATGAGGGATGCAAATAATGCAGGCTGGAATGATGACACACACACACACACACACACACACACACACACACACACACACACACACACACACACACACACACACACACACACACACACACACACACACACACACACACACACACACACACACACACACACACACACACACACACACACACACACACACACACACACACACACACAGAGAGAACGGATGAGAGGCTGGGGTGTTTGACCTACATACAAAATGGGACAAAAAGCCTTCCCTGGAACCTGTGGGTGAAATGAAACACCATTCTTTCAACCCCAGAGGGAACACAGCAAATTCATTGTGATTGAATGAGGTTTGACCTCCGGAAGCAAATCAGTGTCAGGCTAGACGGCGTGTTTAGGGTCTTTAGAAAGAGGCGTGCTAACAAGGACAGATTAGTTGGAGCTACAATAAGCATGGTGGTGGAGGAGCACTCAGACAGGAACACACAGCAGGCACGCTCCATCACATACACACCCCTACACTAGTAATATGACACACCTTTTAAAATACATATGGAAACAGCAGGGACACAGGAGCACATGAGAGACTCACATACAGAGACATTCATGCACACACACAAAGAGAAACAGTTATACACAGACACACACCGTACTCACACACAGACACACCGTACTCACACACAGACACACCGTACTCACACACAGACACACCGTACACACACACAGACACACCGTACTCACACACAGACACACCGTACACACACACAGACACACCGTACACACACACAGACACACCGTACACACACACAAACACACCGTACACAAACACAAACACACCGTAAACACACACAGACACACTGTACTCACACACAGACACACCGTATACACACACACTCACACACAGACACACAGTACACACACACAGTAGCCTACATGTATGCTCTTACACATTTAAATAAATGGCAGCATCCAGGTGACAGAACAAACCTGGTCCTGAATCCTATTCAGTAGAATGATCAAACATCCCATCCCTCGCTCTCCCTTTCCCCCTTTCAATACGTACCATTTGTCCAGACAAATATTTTCCTGCCAATTCTGCCCCACCAATGCACCATGATGAGCCTGCCTCTATGGCTCAGTGCTGGAAGCCCACAGAACAGACAGAGGAGGCTACTTACCAGGACCGTCATGCACAGAATTCTAATTTAAGCTGCTCCACGTTGCCAAGGAAATCCAAAATGCCTCAGAGAGCAGGGCAGAGATTGAAGAGGCCATTGAAAGGAGGATTCAAAGCGAGAAATGGGATACCCGAGTCGAGATAAAAGGAGGTGAGTCCCCGGTGAGGAGCATGGGAGATGCCTGGGTCCTCCAGATGCTCTAAATCCACCTCCACTGATAGGCTGGCATGTAAACACAGGCTCCGGTGTCTCAGACACTCTAACATACATGCTGCACCGAGCTGAGTGAGACAGAGAGTGGGAGAGGGGAGAGGGGAGAGAGGGAGAGGGGAGAGAGGGAGAGGGGAGAGAGATAGAGGGAGGGGCCGCTGCTGAGCAAGGTGCAGGGAGGAGCTGCAATGCATTGGGAGGGAGGGAGGGAGGGAGGGAGGGAGGGAGGGAGGGAGGGAGGGAGGGAGGGAGGGAGGGAGGGAGGGATGCTCTCTGATTGCATTGGCGATATGTTATGTTGTTTACTTGAACGTCCCCATTTCCAGCTTGATTCAAATTAACTGGGGAGCTGCAGAAAGAGGGTTGTGAAAGCCAGAATGTGAAAAATAAAATGAATAATGGAATATGGGGATAGAGGAAAATGAGGATAGAGGAAGATGAGGATAGAGGAAGATGGGGATAGAGGAAGATGAGGATAGAGGAAGATGAGGATAGAGGAAGATGGGGATAGAGGAAGATGGGGATAGAGGAAGATGGGGATAGAGGAAGATGAGGATAGAGGAAGATGGGGATAGAGGAAGATGGGGATAGAGGAAGATGAGGATAGAGGAAGATGAGGATAGAGGAAGATGAGGATAGAGGAAGATGAGGATAGAGGAAGATGAGGATAGAGGAAGATGGGGATAGAGGAAGATAGGGATAGAGGAAAATGAGGTTAGAGGAAGATGGGGATAGAGGAAGATGGGGATAGAGGAAGATGAGGATAGAGGAAGATGAGGATAGAGGAAGATGGGGATAGAGAAAGATGGGGATAGAGGAATATGAGGATAGAGGAAGATGTGGATAGATGAAGATGGGGATAGAGGAAGATGAGGATAGAGGAAGATGGGGATAGAGGAAGATGAGGATAGAGGAATATGAGGATAGAGGAAGATGGGGATAGAGAAAGATGGGGATAGAGGAAGATGAGGATAGAGGAAGATCAAAAAAGGATATGTGGAAGAGGGTGAGAGATGGAAAGAAAGAGGGAAGGGGTAGGGAGACAGAGAGGGAGGGGGTGGGTGCTATCCTAAAACGGGCAACAATGTAACAAATTAACTTCTATATCCCCACACTTTACTGTAGGGATGTGAGTGGGGATGAGTGGGTTAATGGGAGGAATATGAGCATGTCATTGTGTTAGTGGAGTGGGGATGAGGGGGTTAATGGGAGGAATATGAGCATGTCATTGTATTAGTGGAGTGGGGATGAGGGGGTTAATGGGAGGAATATGAGCATGTCATTGTATTAGTGGAGTGGGGATGAGTGGGTTAATGGGAGGAATATGAGCATGTCATTGTGTTAGTGGAGTGGGGATGAGTGGGTTAATGGGAGGAATATGAGCATGTCATTGTGTTAGTGGAGTGGGGATGAGGGGGTTAATGGGAGGAATATGAGCATGTCATTGTATTAGTGGAGTGGGGATGAGTGGGTTAATGGGAGGAATATGAGCATGTCATTGTATTAGTGGAGTGGGGATGAGTGGGTTAATGGGAGGAATATGAGCATGTCATTGTATTAGTGGAGTGGGGATGAGGGGGTTAATGGGAGGAATATGAGCATGTCATTGTATTAGTGGAGTGGGGATGAGGGGGTTAATGGGAGGAATATGAGCATGTCATTGTATTAGTGGAGTGGGGATGAGGGGGTTAATGGGAGGAATATGAGCATGTCATTGTATTAGTGGAGTGGGGATGAGGGGGTTAATGGGAGGAATATGAGCATGTCATTGTATTAGTGGAGTGGGGATGAGGGGGTTAATGGGAGGAATATGAGCATGTCATTGTATTAGTGGAGTGGGGATGAGGGGGTTAATGGGAGGAATATGAGCATGTCATTGTATTAGTGGAGTGGGGATGAGGGGGTTAATGGGAGGAATATGAGCATGTCATTGTATTAGTGGAGTGGGGATGAGGGGGTTAATGGGAGGAATATGAGCATGTCATTGTATTAGTGGAGTGGGGATGAGGGGGTTAATGGGAGGAATATGAGCATGTCATTGTGTTAGTGGAGTGGGGATGAGGGGGTTAATGGGAGGAATATGAGCATGTCATTGTATTAGTGGAGTGGGGATGAGTGGGTTAATGGGAGGAATATGAGCATGTCATTGTATTAGTGGAGTGGGGATGAGGGGGTTAATGGGAGGAATATGAGCATGTCATTGTGTTAGTGGAGTGGGGATGAGGGGGTTAATGGGAGGACTATGAGCATGTCATTGTATTAGTGGAGTGGGGATGAGGGGGTTAATGGGAGGAATATGAGCATGTCATTGTATTAGTGGAGTGGGGATGAGGGGGTTAATGGGAGGAATATAAGCATGTCATTGTATCAGTGGAGTGGGGATGAGGGGGTTAATGGGAGGAATATGAGCATGTCATTGTATTAGTGGAGTGGGGATGAGTGGGTTAATGGGAGGAATATGAGCATGTCATTGTATTAGTGGAGTGGGGATGAGGGGGTTAATGGGAGGAATATGAGCATGTCATTGTATCAGTGGAGTGGGGATGAGGGGGTTAATGGGAGGAATATGAGCATGTCATTGTATTAGTGGAGTGGGGATGAGGGGGTTAATGGGAGGAATATGAGCATGTCATTGTATTAGTGGAGTGGGGATGAGGGGGTTAATGGGAGGAATATGAGCATGTCATTGTATTAGTGGAGTGGGGATGAGGGGGTTAATGGGAGGAATATGAGCATGTCATTGTATTAACAGAGAAAGAAAAGAGGAGAAGAAGAGATTAGTGCTCTGGCTCTGGGTTTTATTCCGCGCCCCAGACTCCTCCATCATTTCCTGTCACTAGTGGATGATGAATGCTACCTATTATACATAGAACAGTAATCATGAGGCACGCGGACCTTTGGAGTGTGACAGGAAGGCAGGCAGGAAGATCACTGAAGTGCTGCCTGGGAGGCAATGAGAGACACAGGCTTCTTGAGGTGAAGGGTGGGTGGTTGTGGGTAGTTTTGGGGCACACAGACTGGTAGGGATTGGTAAAAGAGATTCAGGGCAGTGTGTGTTTGTTTGAGATTAACATTCAAATTACCAGGGGGTTGGTTGGTTGGTACTGTAGGAGGAGGGTATTGATGGCAGGGGGGGTTAAGGAGCATGTTTATGATAGTTGGTGTTGGGAGTTTGAGGTTGAGGTGTTGTGTGGGGGGTAGATATGTCTACAACACATTGGATGAAGGTTTTGGAGGGCGGGTGGAGTTTGTAGAAAAACATAAACACTAGAGTAAACATCAACACAAACATAAACACTAGGGTAAACAGCAACATAAACATAAACACTAGAGTAAACATTAACACAAACATAAACACTAGAGTAAACATCAACACAAACATAAACACTAGGGTAAACAGCAACATAAACATAAACACTAGTGTAAACATCAACAGAAACATAAACACTAGGGTAAACAGCAACATAAACATAAACACTAGGGTAAACAGCAACATAAACATAAACACTAGAGTAAACATCAACACAAACATAAACACTAGAGTAAACATCAACACAAACATAAACACTAGAGTAAACATCAACACAAACATAAACACTAGAGTAAACATCAACACAAACATAAACACTAGAGTAAACATCAACTCAAACATAAACACCAGTGTAAACATCAACACAAACACCAGTGTAAACATAAACAACATCAAACATAAACACAAACACCAGTGTAAACATCAACAGAAACAGAAACACTGGTGTAAACATCAACACAAACAAACACTAGTGTAAACATCAACAGAAACACTAGTGTAAACATCAACACAAACAAACACTAGTGTAAACATCAACAGAAACACTAGTGTAAACATCAACATGAACAAACACTAGTATAAACATCAACAGAAACACTAGTGTAAACATCAACAGAAACACTAGTGTAAACATCAACAGAAACAATCTAAAAGTGCCAGTGTATTCAGTGGCTGAGAGACACACTTTCCTCACAGCAAGCCTTCTGACCCCACAGTTCACTACAGAATATATTTCAGTATATTTATGGAGCTATATGTAGATATTACCTTCTAGATGAACTGGTTTGCAAACTGCACTGTGGCTGTTTGATAGAGTCAATAATAAATCATGGTTTACAGACCGTCAGAAGTCTAACGATATAAACATATCTAATCTAATGGGAATCTGACTAGAGGAAGAATTGCTATCACAATGTCATGAACATTTCAACTCCAAATTCTTTATTAGAATCTAATAGACGTTCTGCTTTGCTACAGTATCAACCAGAGACGTAGAGTAAGAGACGTGCTACATTACATGGTATGTAATTATGCTGTTTTATAGAGTAAATCATAAATGACCACCGTGGTCTACTTTAGAACCCTCAAATTCAAATCTGGACATGGAAGCCAGTTCGTTCCACTGCTTCTTTCCGTTTTCCTCGTGTAATCAGGGACTGATTTAGACCAGGGACACCAGGTGGGTGCAATTCAGTTTCAGGTTGAACAGATATCCTGTCACGTCTGCTCCCGCTCCCCCTCTCTGGCGCTCAAGGTCGCCAGGCTGCTCATCGTTACGCACACCTGTCACCAGGGAATTTTTAATGTATTTTTTATTTTTTGAGGGGTGAGGTCGGGTCCGGGTGCCTCTCCCGAAGCAACCGGGGATGCCTCAGTTGGCTCGTCAGGCTCCCATGCCTCAGCCGGCTCGTCGGGCTCCCACGCCTCAGCCGGCTCGTCGGGCTCCCACGCCTCAACCGGCTCGTCGGGCTCCCACGCCTCAGCCGGCTCGTCGGGCTCCCATGCCTTGGCCGGCCTGTCGGGCTCACACAGATAGGACGCCAGGTGGCGCCCTTAAAGGGGGGTTACTGTCACGTATGCTCCCTCTCTCCCTCTCTGGTGCTCAAAGGTCGCCAGGCTGCTCATCATTACACACACCTGTCACCATCGTTACGCGCACTAGCGCTTCATCGGACTCACCTGGATTCCATCACGTCATTGATTGCCTCCCTTATATCTGTCACTTCCTGTGTCTGCATTGATGTTGTTTTGTTTCTCATCTCCAGACGCTGTTCATGTTTATTTTCATGTCTATTTATTATTAAATGCTCACCCTGTCCTTGCTTCCCGTCTCCCAGCGTCTGGTTACGGACCCGTTACATATCCAGCAGTACTCCAGATCTGAATTCCCCTGCTATCCATTATCACAAGTCTAATGGTGTAAACATGTCTGATGTGATGGGAACATGAGGGGGATAAATGTAATGAAACTCCAAAATCTTTTTTTCATATCTTATCGACTGGTCACGGTATTTCTTCACTATCGATTAGACATGTACATTATAAGCTGTACTGAGTGTAAGACTCATACACCGAGTACACAAAACATTAAGGACACCTGCTCCTTCCATGACATAGACTGACCAGATGAAAGCTATGATCCTTTATTGATGTCACTTGCTAAATCCACTTCAACCAGTGTAGCCTTGTGAAATGGATTGTGAATGTGTGCCATTCAGAGGGTGAATGGGAAAGACGAAAAATGTCTGTTGTGTCAAGAACTGCAACATGGTTAGGTTTTTCACGCGCCACATTTTCCTGTGTGTATCAAATCAAATTGTATTTGTCACATGTGCCGAATACAACAGGTATTACAATTTCACCTTACCGTGAAATGCTTACTTACAAGCCCTTAACCAACAATGCAGTTTAAAGAAAAAAGTTACACAATAAAATAACAATAATGAGGCTGTATACAGAATGGTCCACCACCCAAAGGACATAAAGCCAACTTGACACGACTGTGGGAAACATTGGAGTCAACATGGGCCAGCATCCCTGTGGAACGTTTTCAACACCTTGTAGAGTCCATGTCCCGACAAATTGAGGCTGTTCTGAGGGTAAAAGGGGGGAGGGGTGCAACTCAATATTAGGAAGGTGTTCCTGATGTTTGTTTGGTACACTCAGTGTGTACTCAGCTCTACTGAGTATGATACATCTATAGATCTACTGAGTATGAGACATATAGTATGAGACATATATAGCTCTACTGAGTATGAGACATCTATAGCTCTACTGAGTATGAGACATCTATAGTATGAGACATATATAGATCTACTGAGTATGAGACATATATAGTATGAGACATATATAGATCTACTGAGTATGAGACATATATAGTATGAGACATATATAGCTCTACTGAGTATGAGACATATATAGCTCTACTGAGTATGAGACATATATAGTATGAGACATATATAGCTCTACTGAGTATGAGACATATATAGTATGAGACATATATAGATCTACTGAGTATGAGACATACAGTGGGGAGAACAAGTATTTGATACACTGACAATTTTGCAGGTTTTCCTACTTACAAAGCATGTAGAGGTCTGTAATTTTTATCATAGGTACACTTCAACTGTGAGAGAAGGAATCTAAAACAAAAATCCAGAAAATCACATTGTATGATTTTTAATTAATTAATTTGCATTTTATTGCATGACATAAGTATTTGATACATCAGAAAAGCAGAACTGGTACAGAAACCTTAGTTTGCAATTACAGAGATCATACGTTTCCTGTAGTTCTTGACCAGGTTTGCACACACTGCAGCAGGGATTTTGGCCCACTCCTCCATACAGACCTTCTCCAGATCCTTCAGGTTTCGGGGCTGTCGCTGGGCAATACGGACTTTCGGCCCCCTCCAATGATTTTCTATTGGGTTCAGGTCTGGAGACTGGCTAGGCCACTCCAGGACCTTGAGATGCTTCTTACGGAGCCACTCCTTAGTTGCCCTGGCTGTGTGTTTCGGGTCGTTGTCATGCTGGAAGACCCAGCCACGACCCATCTTCAATGCTCTTACTGAGGGAAGGAGGTTGTTGGTCAAGATCTCGCGATACATGGCCCCATCCATCCTCCCTTCAATACGGTGCAGTCGTCCTGTCCCCTTTGCAGAAAAGCATCCCCAAAGAATGATGTTTCCACCTCCATGCTTCACGGTTGGGATGGTGTTCTTGGGGTTGTACTCATCCTTCTATTCCTCCAAACACGGCGAGTGGAGTTTAGAGCAAAAAGCTCTATTTTTGTCTCATCAGACCACATGACCTTCTCCCATTCCTCCTCTGGATCATCCAGATGGTCATTGGCAAACTTCAGACGGGCCTGGACATGCGCTGGCTTGAGCAGGGGGACCTTGCGTGCGCTGCAGGATTTTAATCCATGACGGCGTAGTGTGTTACTAATGGTTTTCTTTGAGACTGTGGTCCCAGCTCTCTTCAGGTCATTGACCAGGTCCTGCCGTGTAGTTCTGGGCTGATCCCTCACATTCCTCATGATCATTGATGCCCCACGAGGTGAGATCTTGCATGGAGCCCCAGACCGAGGGTGATTGACCGTCATCTTGAACTTCTTCCATTTTCTAATAATTGTGCCAACAGTTGTTGCCTTCTCACCAAGCTGCTTGGCTATTGTCCTGTAGCCCATCCCAGCCTTGTACAGGTCTACAATTTATCCCTGATGTCCTTACACAGCTCTCTGGTCTTGGCCATTGTGGAGAGGTTGGAGTCTGTTTGATTGAGTGTGTGGACAGGTGTCTTTTATACAGGTAACGAGTTCAAACAGGTGCAGTTAATACAGGTAATGAGTGGAGAACAGGAGGGCTTCTTAAAGAAAAACTAACAGGTCTGTGAGAGCCGGAATTCTTACTGGTTGGTAGGTGATCAAATACTTATGTCATGCAATAAAATGCAAATTAATTACTTAAAAATCATACAATGTGATTTTCTGGATTTTTGTTTTAGATTCCGTCTCTCACAGTTGAAGTGTACCTATGATAAAAATGACAGACCTCTACATGCTTTGTAAGTAGGAAAACCTGCAAAATCGGCAGTGTATCAAATACTTGTTCTCCCCACTGTATATAGTATGAGACATATATAGCTCTACTGAGTATGAGACATATATAGTATGAGACATATATAGATCTACTGAGTATGAGACATATATAGTATGAGACATATATAGATCTACTGAGTATGAGACATATATAGTATGAGACATATATAGCTCTACTGAGTATGAGACATATATAGTATGAGACATATATAGCTCTACTGAGTATGAGACATATATAGTATGAGACATATATAGATCTACTGAGTATGAGACATATATAGTATGAGACATATATAGATCTACTGAGTATGAGACATATATAGTATGAGACATATATAGCTCTACTGAGTATGAGACATCTATAGCTCTACTGAGTATGAGACATCTATAGTATGAGACATATATAGATCTACTGAGTATGAGACATATATAGTATGAGACATATATAGATCTACTGAGTATGAGACATATATAGTATGAGACATATATAGCTCTACTGAGTATGAGACATATATAGCTCTACTGAGTATGAGACATATATAGTATGAGACATATATAGCTCTACTGAGTATGAGACATATATAGTATGAGACATATATAGATCTACTGAGTATGAGACATATATAGTATGAGACATATATAGCTCTACTGAGTATGAGACATATATAGTATGAGACATATATAGATCTACTGAGTATGAGACATATATAGTATGAGACATATATAGATCTACTGAGTATGAGACATATATAGTATGAGACATATATAGCTCTACTGAGTATGAGACATATATAGTATGAGACATATATAGCTCTACTGAGTATGAGACATATATAGTATGAGACATATATAGATCTACTGAGTATGAGACATATATAGTATGAGACATATATAGATCTACTGAGTATGAGACATATATAGCTCTACTGAGTATGAGACATATATAGTATGAGACATATATAGCTCTACTGAGTATGAGACATATATAGTATGAGACATATATAGATCTACTGAGTATGAGACATATATAGTATGAGACATATATAGCTCTACTGAGTATGAGACATATATAGTATGAGACATATATAGCTCTACTGAGTATGAGACATATATAGTATGAGACATATATAGATCTACTGAGTATGAGACATATATAGTATGAGACATATATAGCTCTACTGAGTATGAGAGACATATATAGCTCTACTGAGTATGAGACATATATAGTATGAGACATATATAGCTCTACTGAGTATGAGAGACATATAGTATGAGACATATATAGCTCTACTGAGTATGAGACATATATAGTATGAGACATATATAGCTCTACTGAGTATGAGAGATATATAGTATGAGACATATATAGATCTACTGAGTATGAGACATATATAGATCTACTGAGTATGAGACATATATAGTATGAGACATATATAGCTCTACTGAGTATGAGACATATATAGTATGAGACATATATAGATCTACTGAGTATGAGAGACATATATAGCTCTACTGAGTATGAGACATATATAGTATGAGACATATATAGCTCTACTGAGTATGAGACATATATAGTATGAGACATATATAGCTCTACTGAGTATGAGACATATATAGTATGAGACATATATAGATCTACTGAGTATGAGAGACATATATAGTATGAGACATATATAGCTCTACTGAGTATGAGATATATATAGTATGAGACATATATAGCTCTACTGAGTATGATACATATATAGTATGAGACATATATAGCTCTACTGAGTATGAGACATATATAGTATGAGACATATATAGCTCTACTGAGTATGAGACATATATAGTATGAGACATCTATAGTATGAGACATATATAGTATGAGACATATATAGTATGAGACATATATAACTCTACTGAGTATGAGACATATATAGTATGAGACATATATAGCTCTACTGAGTATGAGACATATATAGTATGAGACATATATAGATCTACTGAGTATGAGACATATATAGTATGAGACATATATAGATCTACTGAGTATGAGACATATATAGCTCTACTGAGTATGAGAGACATCTATAGCTCTACTGAGTATGAGAGACATATATAGCTCTACTGAGTATGAGACATATATAGTATGAGACATATATAGATCTACTGAGTATGAGACATATATAGTATGAGACATATATAGTATGAGACATATATAGCTCTACTGAGTATGAGACATATATAGTATGAGACATATATAGATCTACTGAGTATGAGACATATATAGATCTACTGAGTATGAGACATATATAGTATGAGACATATATAGCTCTACTGAGTATGAGACATATATAGTATGAGACATATATAGATCTACTGAGTATGAGACATATATAGATCTACTGAGTATGAGACATATATAGTATGAGACATATATAGATCTACTGAGTATGAGACATATATAGTATGAGACATATATAGCTCTACTGAGTATGAGACATATATAGTATGAGACATATATAGCTCTACTGAGTATGAGACATATATAGTATGAGACATATATAGATCTACTGAGTATGAGACATATATAGTATGAGACATATATAGCTCTACTGAGTATGAGACATATATAGTATGAGACATATATAGCTCTACTGAGTATGAGACATATATAGTATGAGACATATATAGCTCTACTGAGTATGAGACATATATAGATCTACTGAGTATGAGACATATATAGTATGAGACATATATAGCTCTACTGAGTATGAGACATATATAGTATGAGACATATATAGCTCTACTGAGTATGAGACATATATAGTATGAGACATATATAGTATGAGACATATATAGTATGAGACATATATAGCTCTACTGAGTATGAGACATATATAGTATGAGACATATATAGTATGAGACATATATAGTATGAGACATATATAGCTCTACTGAGTATGAGACATATATAGTATGAGACATATATAGTATGAGACATATATAGTATGAGACATATATAGCTCTACTGAGTATGAGACATCTATAGCTCTATTGAGTATGAGACATATATAGTATGAGACATATATAGCTCTACTGAGTATGAGACATATATAGCTCTACTGAGTATGAGACATATATAGTATGAGACATATATAGTATGAGACATATATAGCTCTACTGAGTATGAGACATATATAGTATGAGACATATATAGCTCTACTGAGTATGAGACATATATAGTATGAGACATATATAGCTCTACTGAGTATGAGACATATATAGTATGAGACATATATAGATCTACTGAGTATGAGAGACATATATAGTATGAGACATATATAGCTCTACTGAGTATGAGACATATATAGTATGAGACATATATAGCTCTACTGAGTATGAGACATATATAGTATGAGACATATATAGTATGAGACATATATAGTATGAGACATATATAGCTCTACTGAGTATGAGACATATATAGTATGAGACATATATAGTATGAGACATATATAGTATGAGACATATATAGCTCTACTGAGTATGAGACATCTATAGCTCTATTGAGTATGAGACATATATAGTATGAGACATATATAGCTCTACTGAGTATGAGACATATATAGCTCTACTGAGTATGAGACATATATAGTATGAGACATATATAGTATGAGACATATATAGCTCTACTGAGTATGAGACATATATAGTATGAGACATATATAGCTCTACTGAGTATGAGACATATATAGTATGAGACATATATAGCTCTACTGAGTATGAGACATATATAGTATGAGACATATATAGATCTACTGAGTATGAGAGACATATATAGTATGAGACATATATAGCTCTACTGAGTATGAGACATATATAGTATGAGACATATATAGTATGAGACATATATAGCTCTACTGAGTATGAGACATCTATAGTATGAGACATATATAGTATGAGACATATATAGCTCTACTGAGTATGAGACATATATAGTATGAGACATATATAGTATGAGACATATATAGTATGAGACATATATAGCTCTACTGAGTATGAGACATATATAGTATGAGACATATATAGTATGAGACATATATAGTATGAGACATATATAGCTCTACTGAGTATGAGACATATATAGTATGAGACATATATAGTATGAGACATATATAGTATGAGACATATATAGCTCTACTGAGTATGAGACATCTATAGCTCTATTGAGTATGAGACATATATAGTATGAGACATATATAGCTCTACTGAGTATGAGACATATATAGCTCTACTGAGTATGAGACATATATAGTATGAGACATATATAGTATGAGACATATATAGCTCTACTGAGTATGAGACATATATAGTATGAGACATATATAGCTCTACTGAGTATGAGACATATATAGTATGAGACATATATAGCTCTACTGAGTATGAGACATATATAGTATGAGACATATATAGATCTACTGAGTATGAGAGACATATATAGTATGAGACATATATAGCTCTACTGAGTATGAGACATATATAGTATGAGACATATATAGCTCTACTGAGTATGAGAGACATATATAGCTCTACTGAGTATGAGACATATATAGTATGAGACATATATAGCTCTACTGAGTATGAGACATATATAGTATGAGACATATATAGCTCTACTGAGTATGAGACATATATAGTATGAGACATATATAGCTCTACTGAGTATGAGACATATATAGTATGAGACATATATAGCTCTACTGAGTATGAGACATCTATAGTATGAGACATATATAGCTCTACTGAGTATGAGACATATATAGTATGAGACATATATAGCTCTACTGAGTATGAGACATATATAGTATGAGACATATATAGCTCTACTGAGTATGAGACATATATAGTATGAGACATATATAGTATGAGACATATATAGCTCAACTGAGTATGAGACATATATAGTATGAGACATATATAGCTCTACTGAGTATGAGACATATATAGTATGAGACATCTATAGCTCTACTGAGTAAGAGACATATATAGCTCTACTGAGTATGAGAGACATCTATAGCTCTACTGAGACATGCACTCCATGGACAGTGTTTTAGGTACACCCACCTAGTACCGGGTTGGACCCACCTTTCTCCAGAACAGCCTGAATTGTTTGGGTAATTCTACAAGATGTCGTAAACATTCCACAGGGATGTTGGTCCATGCTGACGCGATGGCATCACACAATTGGTGCAGATTAGACGGCGGTACATTCGTGCTGAGAACAGGCCGTTCCGTCTCATCCCAAATATGCTCTATTGGATTGAGGGCTGGAGACTCAAGTAAACTGAACTAGCTGTCATTTTCCAGGCAATGTTTTTCCACTCCTCAATTGCCCAGTGTTGGTGATCGTGTGCCCACGTGAGCTGCTTCTTCTTGTTTTTAGCTGATAGGAGTGGAACCCGGTGTGGTGGTCTGCTGCAATAGCCCATCCGTGACAAGGACCGAAGAGTTATGCGTTCCGAGATGCCGTTCTACACACCACTGTTGTACTGCGTCGTTATTTGTCTGTTTGAGGCCCCGCCTATTAGCTTGCACGATTCTTGCCTTTCTCCTTCGACCTCTCTCATCAGTGAGATGTTTTCGCCCACATGACTGCCGCTGACTGGATGTTTGTTGTTTGTCGCACCATTCTCTGTAAACCCTAGACACAGTCATGCATGAAAATCCCAGGAGGGCGTCCGTTTCTGACATACTGGATCTAGTTCGCCTGGCACCTACGATCATACAACACTCAAAGTCGCAGGTCTCTCGTTGTGCCCATTCTAACGTTCAATCAAACAGTTACTGAATGCCTCAATACCTGTCTGCTTTATATAGCAAGCCACGACCACGTAACTCACTGTCTGTAGGAGCCACCCAGTTTCGTGAACGGGATGGAGTACCTAATAAAGTGGCCACTGAGTGTATATAGCCCTACTGAGTATAGGAGACACACTACATGACCAAAGGTATGTGGACACTTAATGTGGAGCTGGTCCCCCCTTTGCTGCTATAACAGCCTCATCTCTTCTGGGAAGGCTTTCCACTGGTTGTTGGAACATTGCTGCAAGAGCATTTGTGAGGTCGGGCCCTGATGTTGGGTGATTAGGCCTGGCTCGCAGTCGGTCTTCCCATTCATCCCAAAGGTGTTTGATGGGGTTGAAGTCAGGGCTCTGATCTCGACAAACCATTTTTGGATGGACCTCACTTTGTGCACGGGGGTATTGTCATGCTGAAACAGGAAAGGGCCTTCTCCAAACTGTTGCAATAAAGATGGAAGCACAGAATTGTTTAGAATGTCATTGTATGCTGTAGCGTTAAGGTTTCCCTTCACTGGAGCTAAGGGGCCTAGCCCAAACCATTAAAAACAGCCCCAGACCATTATTCCTCCTCCATCAAACTTTACAGTTGGCACTATGCATTGGAGCAAGTAGCGTTCTCCTGGCAGCCGCCAAACCCAGATTTGTCCGTCGCACTGCCACATGGTGAAGCGTGACTCATCACCCCGGAGAACGCGTTTCCACTGCTCCAGAGTCCAATGGCAGCAAGCTTCACACCACTCCAGCCGACGCTTGGCATTGCGCATGGTGATCTTAGACTTGTGTGTGGCTGCTCAGCCATGGAAACCTCAACAAACAGTTCTTGTGCTGACGTTGCTTCCAGAGGCAGTTTGGAACAAGGTAGTGAGTGTTGCAGCTGAGGACAGAGGATTTTTACACGCTTCAGCACTCGGTGGTCCCGTTCTGTGAGCTTGTGTGGCCTACCACTTCACGGCTGAGCCGTTGTTGCTCCTAGACGTTTCGACTTCACAATAACAGCACTTACAGTTGACCAGGGCAGCTCTAGCAGGACAGAAATTTGACGAACTGACTTATTGGAAAGGTGGCATCCTATGACGGTGCCACGTTGAAAGTCACTGAGCTCTTCAGTAAGGCCATTCTACTGCCAATGTTTCTCTATGGAGATTGTATGTCTGTGTGGTCAATTGTATACATCTGTCAGCAACAGCTGAGCCTGAAATAGTCTAATCCACTCATTTGAAGGGGTGTCCACATACTTTTGTATATATAGTGTATATAGCCCTAGTGAGTGTAACCTTTTCCGCTGTGTGAAAGTGAAAGCGGATGCATCTGAATAGAGCTCTCATAACTCCAGTGAGCCTTACAAAGCCATTCATTATTGACTGCCACCTGCACCAAATCCTGATCTTTTGTCCAATCCACCCCAGGAGACTGTGAGAATCCAGACTTTCTCCAGCTTCTCTCTAATAAAGCTGTATTTGTCTTCCAAAAGGCATCTTGTCTCATTGGAATAACATGATAGTTGAGCAGCTCCCATATGAGACCGAAGTCCCCGGTAACATATGTCCAACAGTTTGTTAGAGACAAACAACACTTATGATCTTTTTAGGCAGCTGGTTTTCAGGCCCCCCCAACATGGCTCCAGTCTGCTTGCAGATGGAAATTGGATCTGGGGTAATAGTGTAAATCCTGTATAATCACCATGCATAAGGTTTCAGTGTTTCTCCAGATGTAACAGTATAACTTTACGTCCGTCCCCTCGCCCATACCCGGGCTCGAACCAGGGACCCTCTGCACACATCAACAACAGTCACCCACGAAGCATCGTTACCCATCGCTCCACAAAAGCCGCGGCCCTTGCAGAGCAAGGGGAACCACTACTTCAAGGTCTCAAAGTGAGTGACGTCACCGATTGAAACGCTATTAGCGCGCACCACCGCTAACTAGCTAGCCATTTCACATCAGTTACACAGACAGTGCTTCAGGGGGGGAAATAATGTCATCGTCTACTTGAAACCTTGTACATTCACTCATTCATTCTACCTGTCTGTCCATATTATTTCTTTGTGCTTTTATTGTTCTCCTTTATTGAGATATATGCTCTTGTACTTTGTTGTGGTGTGTTGCGTATGGTGTGTTGCGTATGGTGTGATGTGTATGGTGTGATGTGTATGGTGTGTTGTGTTGTATATGGTGTGATGTGTATGGTGTGTTGTGTTGTATATGGTGTGTAGGTTGTGGTGTGTTGCGTATGGTGTGTTGCGTATGGTGTGATGTGTATGGTGTGATGTGTATGGTGTGTTGTGCTGTATATGTGTGTAGGGTGTGGTGTGGTGTGTTGCGTATGGTGTGTATGTTGTGGTGTGTATGGTGTGTTATGTATGGTGTGTTGTGTATGGTGTGTATGGTGTGTTGTGTGTGGTGTGTTGCGTATGGTGTGTTGTGTATGGTGTGTATGTTGTGGTATGTATGGTGTGTGGTGTGTTGCGTATGGTGTGTTGTATATGGTGTGTAGGGTGTGTTGTGTTGTATATGGTGTGTAGCGTGTGGTGTGTAGCATGTGGTGTGTTGTGTTGTATTTGGTGTGTAGGGTGTGGTGTGTTGCGTATGGTGTGTTGTGTTGTATATGTGTAGGGTCTGGTGTGTTGCATATGGTGTGTTGCGTATGTTGTGTTGTGTATGGTGTATATGTTATGGTGTGTTGTGTTGTAGTTGGTGTGTAGGGTGGTGTGTTGCGCATGGTGTGTTGTGTATGTTGTGTTGTATATGGTGTGTAGGGTGTGGTGTGTTGCGTATGGTGTGTTGCGTATGGTGTGTTGTGTTGTATATGTGTAGGGTGTGGTGTGTTGTATATGGTGTGTAGCGTGTGGTGTGTTGCGTATGGTGTGGTGTGTGTGGTGTGGTGTGTATGTTATGTTGCGTATGGTTTGTTGTGTTGTATATGGTGTGTAGGGTATGGTGTGTTGTGTATGGTGTGTTGTGTATGGTGTGTAGCGTGTGGTGTGTTGCGTATGGTGTGTTGCGTATGGTGTGGTGTGTATGTTATGTTGCGTAGGGTATGGTGTGTTGTGTATGGTGTGTTGTGTATGGTGTGTTGCATATGGTGTGTTGCGTATGGTGTGTTGTGTTGTATATGGTGTGTAGGGTATGGTGTGTTGCGTATGTTGTGTTGTTTATGGTGTGTATGTTATGGTGTGTTGTGTTGTAGTTGGTGTGTAGGGTGTGGTGTTGTGTATGTTGTGTTGTGTATGGTGTGTAGGGTATGGTGTGTTGTGTTGTGTAGGGTGTGGTGTGTTGTGTATGTTGTGTTGTGTATGGTGTGTAGCGTATGGTGTGTAGTGTATGGTGTGTTAGCGTATGGTGTGGTAGTGTCTGTTATGGTGTGTTGCTGTTGTAGTTGGCGTGTGGGTGTGGTATGGTGTATGGTTGTGTCGGTGTGTGGTGTGTGTGAAGTATGGTGTGTTGTGTATGTGTGGGGTGTGGTGTGTATGTCATATGGTATGTTGTGTGTGTTGTGTTGTGTGTGTAGGGTGTGGTGTGTTGTGTATGGTGTGTTGTGTTGTGTATGTTATGGTATGTTGTGTTGTATATGGTGTGTATGGTATGGTGTGTTGTGTATGGTGTGTTGTGTTGTGTTGTGTTGTGTATGGTGTGTAGGGTGTGGTGTGTTGAGTATGGTGTGTTGTGTATGTTGTGTTGTGTATGGTGTGTATGTTATGGTATGTTGTGTTGTATATGGTGTGTAGGGTGTGGTGTGTTGAGTATAGTATGTTGTGTTACTCAGGCAGTCTTTGCCGGCAGCCTCCTTTAGTTCTCAGACTGGACAACCCCAGTGCATCAAAGCGAAATGAATGACCTCATTACAGGGTGGATGCAATCTCTGTATCACAGCCAAGGTGGAACAGCAAATTGAATCACAGGGAACAGCCTGCCCAAGCCATTGTCTGTGCTCAGGTACTGCCAAGATGAAACAACACTGGGACTTGGTGCTGCTTTATTCGATTTGTGATGGACACTGACCCTGCTCTGGTCCTGGTGAAGGATAACGTTGACACCAGCAGGTGTGAAGAGAAGGGGGATGATATACAAACCTACTCTTTTAATGGGCCAAGAGAGAAATGTACTGGGATGACATTTGCACAGACTGTATACAGACTTTTCTATTGTATTATTGGCTGTACGTTTGTTTATTCCATGTGTAACTCTGTGTTGTTGTTTGTGACGCACTGCTTTGCTTTATCTTGGCCAGGTCGTAGTTGTAAATGAGAACTTGTTCTCAACTGGCCTTCCTGGTTAAATAAAGGTGAAATAAAAAACAATGAAAAAGGGTTACACACTGATACATGATCAGGGATTGATCTAGATTGAGATGTTGATGGTGAGTATGTATTCAGGAGAGGTGTTCAGATAGCAGAGACAGAACTGGACCACTAGATCATCTTGATGGAATCTGATTTTCTATCACGATCTCAGGTTCTAGAATGTATTACTGCACACTGCCTAGTGAAAGTATTCACTGTAATTTCCCCACACCCACAGATATTATGGAAATGTTCGTAAGGCCTATTGTAGTAGGAATCCTTGGACCCATTATATTTAAAAAAGCTCATAATGATACCAGCGCAACAGCACTGACAAGTACTGTCATTTGACATTTAACAAGTGAACTGCCTCGCACACTAAATGTTACATCCAGAGCTTATTACTGCATGTCCGGTAGATCATTTGTGTGATCTCCTCAGATGTAAATGCCAAATGCATAGTAAATGTCACAGAGACCTCTATGTACTGGGACTATTCCTATGTCTATCCGTCATCAACATCTGTGACTGGGAGGTATAAACATTTAGTGGACTTACTAATAAGCCTAAACGAGAACATCCTCTGGCAACTTACCCCCAGGTGGAGAAAACATTTACCCCCAGGTGGAGAAAACATTTACCCCCAGGTGGAGAAAACATTTACCCCCAGGTGGAGGATACATTTACTCCCAGGTGGAGGATACATTTACTCCCAGGTGGAGAAAACATTTACCCCCAGGTGGAGGATACATTTACCCCCAGGTGGAGACTACATTTACCCACAGGTGGAGGCTACATTTACCCACAGGTGGAGGCTGCATTTACCCCCAGGTGGAGACTACATTTACCTCCAGGTGGAGGCTACATTTACCCACAGGTGGAGGCTGCATTTACCCCCAGGTGGAGACTACATCTACCCCCAGGTGGAGACTACATTTACCCCCAGGTGGAGACTACATTTACCTCCAGGTGGAGGCTACATTTACCCCCAGGTGGAGACTACATTTACCTCCAGGTGGAGGCTACATTTACCCCCAGGTGGAGGCTGCATTTACCCCCAGGTGGAGGATACATTTACCCCCAGGTGGAGACTACATTTACCCCCAGGTGGAGGCTACATTTACCCCCAGGTGGAGACTACATTTACCCCCAGGTGGAGGCTACATTTACCCCCAGGTGGAGGCTGCATTTACCCCCAGGTGGAGACTACATTTACCCCCAGGTGGAGGATACATTTACTCCCAGGTGGAGACTACATTTACCCCCAGGTGGAGGCTACATTTACCCCCAGGTGGAGAAAACATTTACCCCCAGGTGGAGAAAACATTTACTCCCAGGTGGAGAAAACATTTACCCCCAGGTGGAGGATACATTTACTCCCAGGTGGAGGATACATTTACTCCCAGGTGGAGAAAACATTTACCCCCAGGTGGAGGATACATTTACCCCCAGGTGGAGACTACATTTACCCACAGGTGGAGGCTACATTTACCCACAGGTGGAGGCTGCATTTACCCCCAGGTGGAGACTACATTTACCTCCAGGTGGAGGCTACATTTACCCACAGGTGGAGGCTGCATTTACCCCCAGGTGGAGACTACATCTACCCCCAGGTGGAGACTACATTTACCCCCAGGTGGAGACTACATTTACCTCCAGGTGGAGGCTACATTTACCCCCAGGTGGAGACTACATTTACCTCCAGGTGGAGGCTACATTTACCCCCAGGTGGAGGCTGCATTTACCCCCAGGTGGAGGATACATTTACCCCCAGGTGGAGACTACATTTACCCCCAGGTGGAGGCTACATTTACCCCCAGGTGGAGACTACATTTACCCCCAGGTGGAGGCTACATTTACCCCCAGGTGGAGGCTGCATTTACCCCCAGGTGGAGACTACATTTACCCCCAGGTGGAGGATACATTTACTCCCAGGTGGAGACTACATTTACCCCCAGGTGGAGGCTACATTTACCCCCAGGTGGAGACTACATTTACCCCCAGGTGGAGGATACATTTGCCCCCAGGTGGAGACTACATTTACCCCCAGGTGGAGGATACATTTACCCACAGGTGGAGGATACACTTACCCCCAGGTGGAGACTGCATTTACCCCCAGGTGGAGGCTACATTTACCCCCAGGTGGAGGCTACATTTACCCCCAGGTGGAGGCTACATTTACCCCCAGGTGGAGGCTGCATCTACCCCCAGGTGGAGAATACATTTACCCCCAGGTGGAGGCTACATTTACCCACAGGTGGAGGCTGCATTTACCCACAGGTGGAGGATACGTTTACCCCCAGGTGGAGACTACATCTACCCCCAGGTGGAGACTACATTTACCCCCAGGTAGAGACTACATTTACCCCCAGGTGGAGGATACATTTACTCCCAGGTGGAGACTACATTTACCCCGAGGTGGAGGCTACATTTACCCCCAGGTGGAGACTACATTTACCCCCAGGTGGAGGATACATTTGCCCCCAGGTGGAGACTACATTTACCCCCAGGTGGAGGCTACATTTACCCACAGGTGGAGGATACATTTACCCCCAAGTGGAGGATACATTTACCCACAGGTGGAGGATACATTTACCCCCAAGTGGAGACTACATTTACCCCCAGGTGGAGACTACATTTACCCCGAGGTGGAGGCTGCATTTACCCCCAGGTGGAGGCTACATTTACCCCGAGGTGGAGGCTGCATTTACCCCCAGGTGGAGGCTACATTTACCCCCAGGTGGAGACTACATTTACCCACAGGTGGAGACTACATTTACCCACAGGTGGAGACTACATTTACCCCCAGGTGGAGGCTGCATTTACCCCCAGGTGGAGACTACATTTACCCCCAGGTGGAGGATACATTTACTCCCAGGTGGAGACTACATTTACCCCCAGGTGGAGGCTACATTTACCCCCAGGTGGAGACTACATTTACCCCCAGGTGGAGGATACATTTGCCCCCAGGTGGAGACTACATTTACCCCCAGGTGGAGGCTACATTTACCCACAGGTGGAGGCTGCATTTACCCACAGGTGGAGGATACGTTTACCCCCAGGTGGAGACTACATTTACCCCCAGGTGGAGACTACATCTACCCCCAGGTGGAGACTACATTTACCCCCAGGTGGAGACTACATTTACCCACAGATGGAGGATACATTTACCCCCAGGTGGAGGCTACATTTACCCCCAGGTGGAGGCTACATTTACCCCCAGGTGGAGGCTGCATTTACCCCCAGGTGGAGACTACATTTACCCCCAGGTGGAGGCTACATTTTCCCCCAGGTGGAGGATACATTTACCCACAGGTGGAGGCTGCATTTACCCACAGGTGGAGGCTGCATTTACCCCCAGGTGGAGGATACATTTCTTTCAAAAAGACTACTGATCAAGAATAAACCAAAGAAGGCTTAGTTTTCCATGGTAGTATACGGCACACCAACCCGTGGCAGTATACGGCACACCAACCCGTGGCAGTATACGGCACACCAACCCGTGGCAGTATACGGCACACCAACCCGTGGCAGTATACGTCACACCAACCCGTGGCAGTATACGGCACACCAACCCGTGGCAGTATACGGCACACCAACCCATGAGTAGGATGGAGTCTTTCTACATGCTTCCTAATGATGGTGACTTTTATGTATAATTGTATGAAAGGTTTGTGTCCCAAGATACTTCTAAACCAAATTCACAAACTCACTATGACAGCATGTTGACCATTAACGCTGGATGAAACCATGAGGTCCAGACAGCTGGCCTTGGAGGAGGACGTGCAGAATGTAATCCCTGTCCCTGTATAATTACACAACAGAGTTCATACGTTTTATTTCCTGTGGGTAATGTAATCCCTGTTTCTCTATCCAGACAATGGCATATGGCCAAGTCCTTTTTGACATTTTGATGACTCATCTGCATAGCCTTGTGTGTGTTATTAGTATTATGTTGATTAGCTATCAGGTCAGACAGTGCAGCGACTGAGAAGGGGAGAGAAATGAGACAGCAGGTGGAGACAGACTATGCTATGTTTGCATTAAATTATATTTGTTTTATTAGTAAATATCTTAAATAAAAATGCTCACTTCATCTACAACGGTGTGGTAAACAGCAAACTAAATGAGATATTTGTCATTGTGTCACCTTGGACTGGTTTAAGCCTGGATACATGAATGCATATTTAACATTGTTAATAATGAATGTGTATATTCATATACACTTCTACAGGCAGCTAGACAGTGTCTGTAATGACTTCAAAAGCTCTGAGTAGAGCAGTAACAGTAGATAGGAGTTGCGCTGTGGGGAGACTTCTAAGTTCAGCCCGTGGCTACGTATCATCAGTCTTCAAAGTGGAAAGCCACAACAGAAAATATGTGTCAGGACCTTAGCAGTGTGGTAGTGCAGTGCTTTTCAGCTGTGGACTATGACAGGACTTGTACATCCACCCGTCATACCTACCAGGCTTCTAGTAGATTACAGCCTCAGGGTGAAGAGGACACAGGAGAAAGGCCGAAGTGAATGTACTGGTATTCTAATTAAAGAGATCCATCTTCTGGGTTAGAACGGCTATGGCAGTTGGGCTGACATCAAATCAAAGTGTATTGGTAGTGTACACAGTTTATCACATTTAATAGCGTGAATTGCTTGTGTTACTCGTTCCTGACAGTGTAGCAAAAATGTCAAACAAGTATACCACTATTAATCCACTGATAACATACACTTTTATTTTGGTATATATATGCTGTTTTACATATTTATAACGAAACATGTAACGCTATCGCCTTGCTATCGCCTTAGCAACAAAGGAATACCTTCTACAGCAGACATTTCTATTGCTATATGATATTTCTAATTCTTTTGAAATTAAAATGATCAAGTGTAAATATTTGTAATTATACTTTACATCGAACAAAGAAAATGTGACGTGTAATGCCTCATGGTGTAGTTTGAAGGAAGTTGAAGGTAGTTCGGTGAGGCATTGCTAACAAGCGTTAGCGCAATGACTGGAAGTCTATAGGTACAGCTAGCAGAGACATAAAAATGGTATCCATGAGTTCATGTGCTTCTGGGTAAGTAGAAAAAGGGCTTGATTGCCAAAATGTAGCACTATCCCTTTAAGACTTTACCAACGGTAGTTATACTGTAGTACATAGAGGGCTGGTTTCCTGGACACAGATTTAGCATAGTCCTGGGCAGAAAAACATGTTGAAAGGAGAATATCCATATAAAGTGCTTTTTAGTCCAGGACTTATGTCCGTGTCTGGGCAACTGGGCCTTAAGTATGATCCTTCAACTGTCACTAACCATACTATTGAAATGTGTCAGACTCTAGGCTGTTATGGTGTCCATGTTAGGACAGCATCACCTGTCCATGGAAGTTGTCCTAAAATGGGTACTGTACCCCTGCCCAACAGTCCTTTACTTGGTGGTACACAGAGCAATGGTTAAAACAACAACCGATATTAAAACCCAGAAACCAAAATGCTTTTGTGCAGTTCAAAATACATAGCTAGCAGCTGAAAAGAATTGCACGCAAGACAGCGGGTGTACTGTAAGCGCTGACTGAAATGTTCACGGCCATTTGGTCACTTCACTCTCCAAATCTCACTTCAACTACCACAGTGCATTAAGGCACCAGCACTTTGAAATGAGCTGAGCATAACCTTAACATAGGACAACACATGGCAGCATGGGTCTGTGAGCTAGCATGCAATACACAACTTAAAAAATTGCAAAAACACCCCTATAATCATTCCTATACACTCTTATTTTGTTAATATTATATGATTTTTAAACACATTCTAAAATCATAACACAGAATTTCATCTGAGTAAGCCTATGGAAGAGTTCAAGTTCAGGTTCAGGTAGGGGGGAGAAAGAAAGTCACGCCAAGGCATTTGCATCCAGCTGAAATAAGGCCAGGATGTCGAGCATGGCCTGTTTGATGTGGTTTCCAAAACGATGAGAATCCTATTGGACAGAGGAGAAACAATTTAGAATGGACACGTTCTAAAACAAGCTGACACAATAAAACTTTAGAATGGACACGTTCTAAAACAAGCTGACACAATAAAACTTTAGAATGGACACGTTCTAAAACAAGCTGACACAATACAACTTTAGAATGGACACGTTCTAAAACAAGCTGACACAATAAAACTTTAGAATGGACACGTTCTAAAACAAGCTGACACAATAAAACTTTAGAATGGACACGTTTTAAAACAAGCTGACACAATAAAACTTTAGAATGGACACGTTTTAAAACAAGCTGACACAATAAAACTTTAGAATGGACACGTTTTAAAACAAGCTGACACAATAAAACTTTAGAATGGACACGTTCTAAAACAAGCTGACACAATACAACTTTAGAATGGACACGTTCTAAAACAAGCTGACACAATACAACTTTAGAATGGACACGTTCTAAAACAAGCTGACACAATACAACTTTAGAATGGACACGTTCTAAAACAAGCTGACACAATACAACTTTAGAATGGACACGTTCTAAAACAAGCTGACACAATACAACTTTAGAATGGACACGTTCTAAAACAAGCTGACACAATAAAACTTTAGAATGGACACGTTCTAAAACAAGCTGACACAATAAAACTTTAGAATGGACACGTTCTAAAACAAGCTGACACAATAAAACTTTAGAATGGACACGTTCTAAAACAAGCTGACACAATAAAACTTTAGAATGGACACGTTCTAAAACAAGCTGACACAATAAAACTTTAGAATGGACACGTTCTAAAACAAGCTGACACAATAAAACTTTAGAATGGACACGTTCTAAAACAAGCTGACACAATAAAACTTTAGAATGGACACGTTCTAAAACAAGCTGACACAATAAAACTTTAGAATGGACACGTTCTAAAACAAGCTGACACAATAAAACTTTAGAATGGACACGTTCTAAAACAAGCTGACACAATAAAACTTTAGAATGGACACGTTCTAAAACAAGCTGACACAATAAAACTTTAGAATGGACACGTTCTAAAACAAGCTGACACAATAAAACTTTAGAATGGACACGTTCTAAAACAAGCTGACACAATAAAACTTTAGAATGGACACGTTCTAAAACAAGCTGACACAATAAAACTTTAGAATGGACACGTTCTAAAACAAGCTGACACAATAAAACTTTAGAATGGACACGTTCTAAAACAAGCTGACACAATAAAACTTTAGAATGGACACGTTCTAAAACAAGCTGACACAATAAAACTTTAGAATGGACACGTTCTAAAACAAGCTGACACAATAAAACTTTAGAATGGACACGTTCTAAAACAAGCTGACACAATAAAACTTTAGAATGGACACGTTCTAAAACAAGCTGACACAATAAAACTTTAGAATGGACACGTTCTAAAACAAGCTGACACAATACAACTTTAGAATGGACACGTTCTAAAACAAGCTGACACAATACAACTTTAGAATGGACACGTTCTAAAACAAGCTGACACAATAAAACTGTAGAATGGACACGTTTTAAAACAAGCTGACACAATAAAACTTTAGAATAGACACGTTCTAAAACAAGCTGACACAATAAAACTGTAGAATGGACACGTTTTAAAACAAGCTGACACAATAAAACTGTAGAATGGACACGTTCTAAAACAAGCTGACACAATAAAACTGTAGAATGGACACGTTCTAAAACAAGCTGACACAATACAACTTTAGAATGGACACGTTCTAAAACAAGCTGACACAATACAACTTTAGAATAGACACGTTCTAAAACAAGCTGACACAATACAACTTTAGAACGGACACGTTCTAAAACAAGCTGACACAATAAAACTTTAGAACGGACACGTTCTAAAACAAGCTGACACAATAAAACTTTAGAACGGACACGTTCTAAAACAAGCTGACACAATAAAACTTTAGAACGGACACGTTCTAAAACAAGCTGACACAATAAAACTTTAGAACGGACACGTTCTAAAACAAGCTGACACAATAAAACTTTAGAACGGACACGTTCTAAAACAAGCTGACACAATAAAACTTTAGAACGGACACGTTCTAAAACAAGCTGACACAATAAAACTTTAGAACGGACACGTTCTAAAACAAGCTGACACAATAAAACTTTAGAACGGACACGTTCTAAAACAAGCTGACACAATAAAACTTTAGAACGGACACGTTCTAAAACAAGCTGACACAATAAAACTTTAGAATGGACACGTTCTAAAACAAGCTGACACAATAAAACTTTAGAACGGACACGTTCTAAAACAAGCTGACACAATAAAACTTTAGAATGGACACGTTCTAAAACAAGCTGACACAATACAACTTTAGAATGGACACGTTCTAAAACAAGCTGACACAATACAACTTTAGAATGGACACGTTCTAAAACAAGCTGACACAATAAAACTTTAGAATGGACACGTTCTAAAACAAGCTGACACAATAAAACTTTAGAATGGACACGTTCTAAAACAAGCTGACACAATAAAACTTTAGAATGGACACGTTCTAAAACAAGCTGACACAATAAAACTTTAGAATGGACACGTTCTAAAACAAGCTGACACAATAAAACTTTAGAATGGACACATTCTAAAACAAGCTGACACAATACAACTTTAGATTGGACACGTTCTAAAACAAGCTGACACAATACAACTTTAGAATGGACACGTTCTAAAACAAGCTGACACAATACAACTTTAGAATGGACACGTTCTAAAACAAGCTGACACAATACAACTTTAGAATGGACACGTTCTAAAACAAGCTGACACAATACAACTTTAGAATGGACACGTTCTAAAACAAGCTGACACAATACAACTTTAGAATGGACACGTTCTAAAACAAGCTGACACAATACAACTTTAGAATGGACACGTTCTAAAACAAGCTGACACAATACAACTTTAGAATGGACACGTTCTAAAACAAGCTGACACAATACAACTTTAGAATGGACACGTTCTAAAACAAGCTGACACAATACAACTTTAGAATGGACACGTTCTAAAACAAGCTGACACAATACAACTTTAGAATGGACACGTTCTAAAACAAGCTGACACAATACAACTTTAGAATGGACACGTTCTAAAACAAGCTGACACAATACAACTTTAGAATGGACACGTTCTAAAACAAGCTGACACAATACAACTTTAGAATGGACACGTTCTAAAACAAGCTGACACAATACAACTTTAGAATGGACACGTTCTAAAACAAGCTGACACAATACAACTTTAGAATGGACACGTTCTAAAACAAGCTGACACAATACAACTTTAGAATGGACACGTTCTAAAACAAGCTGACACAATACAACTTTAGATTGGACACGTTCTAAAACAAGCTGACACAATACAACTTTAGAATGGACACGTTCTAAAACAAGCTGACACAATAAAACTTTAGAATGGACACGTTCTAAAACAAGCTGACACAATAAAACTTTAGAATGGACACATTCTAAAACAAGCTGACACAATACAACTTTAGATTGGACACGTTCTAAAACAAGCTGACACAATACAACTTTAGAATGGACACGTTCTAAAACAAGCTGACACAATACAACTTTAGAATGGACACGTTCTAAAACAAGCTGACACAATACAACTTTAGAATGGACACGTTCTAAAACAAGCTGACACAATACAACTTTAGAATGGACACGTTCTAAAACAAGCTGACACAATACAACTTTAGAATGGACACGTTCTAAAACAAGCTGACACAATACAACTTTAGAATGGACACGTTCTAAAACAAGCTGACACAATACAACTTTAGAATGGACACGTTCTAAAACAAGCTGACACAATACAACTTTAGAATGGACACGTTCTAAAACAAGCTGACACAATACAACTTTAGAATGGACACGTTCTAAAACAAGCTGACACAATACAACTTTAGAATGGACACGTTCTAAAACAAGCTGACACAATACAACTTTAGAATGGACACGTTCTAAAACAAGCTGACACAATAAAACTTTAGAATGGACACGTTCTAAAACAAGCTGACACAATAAAACTTTAGAATGGACACATAAAACTTTAGAACGGACACGTTCTAAAACAAGCTGACAATAAAACTTTAGAACGGACACGTTCTAAAACAAGCTGACAATAAAACTTTAGAACGGACACGTTCTAAAACAAGCTGACAATAAAACTTTAGAACGGACACGTTCTAAAACAAGCTGACACAATAAAACTTTAGAACGGACACGTTCTAAAACAAGCTGACACAATAAAACTTTAGAATGGACACGTTCTAAAACAAGCTGACACAATAAAACTTTAGAACGGACACGTTCTAAAACAAGCTGACACAATAAAACTTTAGAACGGACACGTTCTAAAACAAGCTGACACAATAAAACTTTAGAACGGACACGTTCTAAAACAAGCTGACACAATAAAACTTTAGAACGGACACGTTCTAAAACAAGCTGACACAATAAAACTTTAGAATGGACACGTTCTAAAACAAGCTGACACAATACAACTTTAGATTGGACACGTTCTAAAACAAGCTGACACAATACAACTTTAGAATGGACACGTTCTAAAACAAGCTGACACAATACAACTTTAGAATGGACACGTTCTAAAACAAGCTGACACAATACAACTTTAGAATGGACACGTTCTAAAACAAGCTGACACAATACAACTTTAGAATGGACACGTTCTAAAACAAGCTGACACAATACAACTTTAGAATGGACACGTTCTAAAACAAGCTGACACAATACAACTTTAGAATGGACACGTTCTAAAACAAGCTGACACAATACAACTTTAGAATGGACACGTTCTAAAACAAGCTGACACAATACAACTTTAGATTGGACACGTTCTAAAACAAGCTGACACAATACAACTTTAGAATGGACACGTTCTAAAACAAGCTGACACAATACAACTTTAGAATGGACACGTTCTAAAACAAGCTGACACAATACAACTTTAGAATGGACACGTTCTAAAACAAGCTGACACAATACAACTTTAGAATGGACACGTTCTAAAACAAGCTGACACAATACAACTTTAGAATGGACACGTTCTAAAACAAGCTGACACAATACAACTTTAGAATGGACACGTTCTAAAACAAGCTGACACAATACAACTTTAGAATGGACACGTTCTAAAACAAGCTGACACAATACAACTTTAGAATGGACACGTTCTAAAACAAGCTGACACAATACAACTTTAGAATGGACACGTTCTAAAACAAGCTGACACAATACAACTTTAGAATGGACACGTTCTAAAACAAGCTGACACAATACAACTTTAGAATGGACACGTTCTAAAACAAGCTGACACAATACAACTTTAGAATGGACACGTTCTAAAACAAGCTGACACAATACAACTTTAGAATGGACACGTTCTAAAACAAGCTGACACAATACAACTTTAGAATGGACACGTTCTAAAACAAGCTGACACAATACAACTTTAGAATGGACACGTTCTAAAACAAGCTGACACAATACAACTTTAGAACGGACACGTTCTAAAACAAGCTGACACAATAAAACTTTAGAACGGACACGTTCTAAAACAAGCTGACACAATAAAACTTTAGAACGGACACGTTCTAAAACAAGCTGACACAATAAAACTTTAGAACGGACACGTTCTAAAACAAGCTGACACAATAAAACTTTAGAACGGACACGTTCTAAAACAAGCTGACACAATAAAACTTTAGAACGGACACGTTCTAAAACAAGCTGACACAATAAAACTTTAGAATGGACACGTTCTAAAACAAGCTGACACAATACAACTTTAGAATGGACACGTTCTAAAACAAGCTGACACAATAAAACTTTAGAATGGACACGTTCTAAAACAAGCTGACACAATAAAACTTTAGAATGGACACGTTCTAAAACAAGCTGACACAATAAAACTTTAGAATGGACACGTTCTAAAACAAGCTGACACAATAAAACTTTAGAAGGGACACGTTCTAAAACAAGCTGACACAATAAAACTTTAGAACGGACACGTTCTAAAACAAGCTGACACAATAAAACTTTAGAACGGACACGTTCTAAAACAAGCTGACACAATAAAACTTTAGAACGGACACGTTCTAAAACAAGCTGACACAATAAAACTTTAGAACGGACACGTTCTAAAACAAGCTGACACAATAAAACTTTAGAATGGACACGTTCTAAAACAAGCTGACACAATAAAACTTTAGAATGGACACGTTTTAAAACAAGCTGACACAATAAAACTTTAGAATGGACACGTTCTAAAACAAGCTGACACAATAAAACTTTAGAATGGACACGTTCTAAAACAAGCTGACACAATAAAACTTTAGAATGGACACGTTCTAAGGCAAACTGATACAAAATAACCTATATGGATATGGACACGTTGGTATCAATAAGCTGGCACGGTACAGCATGTTAGTCATGGACACGTATGCTAATACAAGTCTGTACACTAATAAAATCTTTATGTAATTCAGGACACGTATGTTAAAACAAGGTGACTACAATGAAACTTTAGAATCGGACACGTTCTAAAACAGGTCTGACACAATAAAACTTTAGAATGTGACACGTTCTAAAACAAGTCTGTACACAATACAGATCTTTATGATATTCAGATCACGTATGCTAAAACAAGTCTGACACAATAAAACTTCAGATATGGACATGTTCTAAGGCAAACTGATACAAAATAACCTATATGGATATGCAGTTGGTATCAATAGTGGCTGGTCAGCCAGGTCTGTATGTTATTCAGGTCTGTATGTTACCCAGGCGATAGCGATGTCTCTGTTTCAAGTGAGGACAGCTGATTGAAAGCAACATTCAAGATAGACCATGTGGATCAGCCAACTCACCGTCTCAGGACTCGAGTGCTTGCTGGAGATGTGGAAGTTAATGAGGTTTTCTCCCAAGATGATGTAGGACACACCATATCCATCATCTGCCACCTGACACACAAAGAGAGAAACACAATCAGCGTGTGGAAAAGGATTACACTGCAGCACAGAGATAATCACACTATATCCTACTGGATTTTCAATTGCTAAAATTTGAGAAAACTTGGGCCCTTTAAAATGTATTTTTTAAATTTTATTTAAGATTTGTTTTACAGGTTTTCCCACACTATTTCGCATATTTTACAGAGTTACAATTGGAATAAATTAATTAGGCCCCTAATCTATGGATTTCACATGACTGGGAATACAGATATGCATCTGTTGGTCAAAGATGCCTTAAAAAAATGTGGTTGTGGTTTGGTAAGAAGAATGCCCCTCACCCTACAGGTGTGATTACTACCTCTGAGGGTTTATAGCTTGAGGTAGTCACCTCATACAAGTACTTGGGAGTATGGCTAGACGGTATACTGTCCTTCTCTCAGCACATATCAAAGCTGCAGGCTAAAGTTAAAACTAGACTTGGGTTTCCTCTGTCGTAATCGCTCCTCTTTCACCCCAGCTGCCAAACTAACCCTGATTCAGATGACCATCCTACACATGCTAGATGACGGAGACGTAATTTATAGATCGTCAGGTAAGGGTGCTTTCGAGTGGCTAGATGTTCTTTACCATTCGACCATCAGATTTGCCACCAATGCCCCTTATAGGACACATCACCGCACTCTATACTCCTCTGTAAACTGGTCATCCCTGTGTACCCGTCACAAGACCCACTGGTTGATGCTTATTTATAAAACCCTCTTAGGCCTCACTCCCCCTTATCTGAGATACCTACTGCAGCCCTCATCCTCCACATACAACACCCGTTCTGCCAGTCACATTCTGTTAAAGGTCCCCAAAGCACACACATCCTTGGGTCACTCCTCTTTTCAGTTCGCTGCAGTTAGCGACTTGAACGAGCTGCAACAAACACTCAAACTGGACAGTTTTATCTCAATCTCTTCATTCAAAGACTCAATCATGGACACGCTTACTGATAGTTGTGGCTGTTTTGCGTGATGTGTTGCGTAAGATTTTTGAACACCAGGATGAAGAACACAGACAATAAGATTGTGCGATTATGTTTAAAGGCGGCAGATCACTCCCGAATCTGGTCTGAAAACATCTGACAATCTTTAATGCTACTTTAAAGCCTAATTCATTTTGAGTAGAGGGCCCTTTTGAGGCCAGGCAGGGAACTCACCGGACCAAAGCCTCCCCCGCTGGACACGTACTCCGGGTGTCTGGCCAGGTCAAACAACTCCACCTGCTGGAGGGGAGTCTGACTGGTAGACAGCCTCCAGGGCTCTGACAGCACCTATGGGAGAGGACACACGCTTTAACATGGACACCTCTCAAAGGAAAACAAACCGTATCAAAACTAAAAACACACAAACACCTCCATTCCACTGTAAAGATGAATAGTAACATTCACAAGTCAAAATACTGCATGTGACCTCTTTGAGGAAGGCCGAGTCCTCCCCCAGGTACTTGGAGACCACGTAGAGACAGAAGAGGTGGCGGTCAATGCCTCCTCCAGTCATGGCCAGTCGGTAGAGCTGCTGGTGTCTCGTCGCAGCTTCCTTCAACAGTTTCAGTCGCAGCTCTCTCTACAGAGAAGACAAGGAATGGTAGGAAGAGACAAGGAGACAAGATGAAAGGAAAGGGGCATACCTAGTCATTTGCACAACTGAATGCATTCAACCAAAATGTGTCTTCCGCATTCAACCCAACCTCTGAAACAGAGGAGTAAAGGGCTACTAAGTAAAGGTGGAATCGGTCTCTTTTGGCCAATCACATCCAGATATCACAATCTAACCATTTCTCCCATGAGCAAAGATATGGAAATAGTTGGTTGCATTTTTGGGGGGGCATACATTTTTTTGGTATATATATATGTATGCGTGTGTATGTATATATTTTTTTATGCCCAAAAATATATATTTTTCATGGAGGACTGACCCACAACTTTTCAGTTCCTGTAATGCTCACAGATCCACCATCACAGTTGAACCAAGATCCTTACCGGGTTGTCTTCCACCATGGAGCGGGCGAAGGCACAGGTCTCCACGGTGCAGGAACGCACCGTCTCTGTGCGACCCTCTCGGAACATGCGTGTCATGGACGCCTCGTACGTTAGACAGAACCTCCCCTTGTCCTGGAAGACAAATTCAATTTAATCAAATTTAATAAAACATTTATCCACTCAGGGGTGAATAAGGAAAGTCAGGTTGACATTTTTTTAAGAGTAAAGACTCAGTTAACCGTCCTGTAATGTGGTTATAACATATTATAACTAGAGTAAAGACTCAGTTAACCGTCCTGTAATGTGGTTATAACATATTATAACTAGAGTACAGACTCAGTTAACTGTCCAGTAATGTGGTTATAACATATTATAACTAGAGTAAACTCTCAGTTAACCGTCCTGAAATGTGGTTATAACATATTATAACTACAGTACAGACTCAGTTAACCGTCCTGTAATGTGGTTATAACATATTATAACACATACAGTAGTATAAGACATAATAAAGACATAATATAGCTATCGTCCTCATTAAGGAGGATTTTTATCTCATCAAACTACAGATTGTTGACAGCTACTTACAGCACCATCTCTTAACACTGGTATTCATTCACATGTCCTAAGGAAGCTACATTCCCTACCTGGGTTTTCATATATACTTCCTACCCTCCTTCCTTCCAATTGCCTAGTTGGCTAATCAGCCAATGGACTAATCCAATCAGCTGATCCTCTTTACTGTTGCCAGTCAACAGGGGCAGAGATAAGGACCCTACCCTGAAGTGAGCCAGCTGCAGGGCGATCTGGATGAAGGCATCGGGGCTGGTGCGACACTTTTTGATCAGGCCCTTCCCGAAGTAGTTGAAGGGGATGATGTGGGAGTCGACGTCGTCTGCCAGGGCCTTGGCCACCATCAGAGAGCTGGCGATGGCCGTCTGACACTGAGGCACCGCACACGGGGAACAAAGACACTGTGAATCAGCCCATTTCACTTGGGGTCTCTGATGTATTTGATCAAAGAGCCTCAGTTCTTGATTTCATTTGAAGATTTGAGATGAGACAGTTGAGGAGGGGGGGGGGGTTCTCAGAAAGATTAGAGCTCAGGTGGCTTAAAGATGTGAAATCTGAAGGTATTTCTACTGTCTAGTCTATTATCACACTTGTACCAAACAGACAGGATCACTGGGGATCAGATTTGATCATTATAACAATGAAACAGAATGGAAAGGCCTGTGTGTACATGACTGATGTACATTAATTGATGATAATTCTGAAAACAATAAATCACATTTGAAAAGGGGAACATCCCTACAACATTGTAGTTTAACCCAAACCCCCTGTGGTAGGCTACCTCAGCTGGGATGTTCCACTGCAGCCTCTGAGGGCCTGGGAGGGACGGGTGGGGGTTTCCTTTGCAGTGGCCGTCCTCTGTGTAACCCAGCTTCACAGGGTCCATGGACAGCACATGCTACAATTAGACAACAACATCATTTAGAGACATGCACCATTTGTTCTGCCCGCTATCTATTCCTGATAACCTATACAGACACACTGTAAACATGAACACAACTAAAGAGGCAGAAGGGCTCTACTCTGCTAGCTACCTCCCAGAGGTGCCCTATGATGGGGGCATCTGCCCAGCTGTGCTCTGCGTTCAGACCCATGGTCCCGTTCCTGAACACGATGAGGTTGAAGGACTTATCAAACCACCTACAGGAAAAAGACAAACACAAACCAGTGCTTGAGCATGAAGTAAGATACAAACTCAAGCATTTAAAAGTCATTTAATTCATAACATTTCTGAAAACGTCTAAACAATTTATAAATATTCAGTAACATTCATAAGTTGTTATAACAGCTTATTCTTGAAACTTTTTGTAAAGGGTAATCTGTAGAATAAATGAGGGCTCAGGTAGATGATAATAACAATAACAGAGCGCGTTGTAGAGCGCGTTTCCCACACTCCCTTGTGCATAATATGGAGGATTGGAGCCCTCGGTCTCACCTGTCGTAACATTTGCCGTGCAGCAGGGACTTGGCGTAGCTGTCCAGGGACCGGACAGGATCCTCAGCCTTGTAACGCTGCTCTGTGTCGTCCAGGGTCACAAAGAAGGCAGCCTTCTCCACAGTGTCCAGGGCCTGCTGGTTCCTGCCCTGTCTCAGGTAGGCCTCGCGGGCTTCTGCCCAGGGCAACCTGCCAAGTGGGGTGAACATACCATTGGGGAAACTTTTTGATAAAATAATTTATTACAGACAGTTGATTTTTACACCACCTTCAATATTTGGGTTGATCCATTTCGGTCTGTTTGTGGGTTGGGATTGACGTGGGGTATGGGGGGGGCGTGGTGTATGGGAGGGGGCCTGTGAGTGATTTTTTAACATTTCTGTTAAATCCTCATGTCTTACTCATTGTTGGACCCAAATGTACTATATTTATTGAATATTATACGAATCCTATAATTAAAAAAAATTGGCAATTCGGGTGCAATCATTTAAGTTAATTTCTCAGAAACGATTTCACAACAATCTGAGATGGTGGGTGTTTGTTAAGGTGTCTCTCAGTTGGTTGAGCAGGGCGCTTGTAACGGGCAGTTCCATTCCAGCTGGGCTACCCAAAATGGACACGTCGCGTCAGATAAAAGCATCTGCTAAATGGCATACATTACATGTGTAGCGTTAGCGTACCTGTCCCCAGCAGTGAGGGCGGCCAGGCACTCCTCCCCCGGCTGGGGTTCAGAGGGGTCAGCCAGGATGCGCTCCATCTGTTGCTCTACGGCCCTGGGCGACAGCACCCGACCGTCGTAGAACATGGGCACCTTGAAGTAGCGCCCCCGGTGGTACACCACGATGTGCCTGCTGTCCTGCATATGCTGGATGGTGTCTGGACAAGCACAAGGGTAGGAAGGGATAACTTTGTGTAACTTCCAACTAAATCTAAACTAGAATATGATTATGGCTTAAAGGAGCTCTGATAAACTATTCACACAATGTGGACCTACTGAAGAATTAGCACAACAAACAGGTGGAAACTGCAGTACTACAACATGGCTAAAAAGGGGTTCTCTAGCAACTAAGACAGAGTATCAAGCAGATACCTTGGAGAGACTAAATGTGCTCTGAACTGTTGTTTCAAGTGAAAGACTTGGGAGAGAGTGCTCTAAAGCACAAACTATGGTTGATGTCATTTCCAAGCAGCAGTCAGAACTGCAGTGGGATTCTTTGGCATGAAACAAAAGTTAAAAACACACAATGAAGAGGATTGCAATGAATCATGGGAGTCTATGGGGGTCTAATTCAGGACACTTTGTAGCCTCGGTCACAAAAAAAAATTGCCCTAAATAGCCAATCTGTTATGTCAACTTGGCACTGAGAAAACAGCTCCATCCTGCGATGCCAGTTGGCCTGTATGAAAAGTGCACATTGACTGGATATATTTGTGCATAGTCTGCGTACATTTAATGTACACGTTGCTAAATAATAAAATGATCAAATAATCTATTCAATCTGCAATTGGTTACACCCGTTCTATGGTTGTTAGAAGTGCTTTAGTCTGTGTGATTGAGAGACTGGGGAGGAAGAAGTGGCCATCTACCTGTATCTACGCCTGGGATACGACTGGTGTTGAACATGCGCTCATATTGCGCTGAGCACATTGGAATGGTATTTTGAAGCATGAGCTGAAAGGCAAAAAGGAAAATAGAAAAAAAAAAATGAAAAATGACCAAAGCACGAAAGCCTGCTCTCCTAGAAACTGACGGGAGGGGAGCTACAGGGGTGGGGGGTTGATGGAGGAACCAGAACGGCTCACGGGAACATTTCTCCCACGGAAGAGAAGAAAGACAGATGGGTGGGGATTTTAAAAAATACAACAAATTGAAGGGAATGATTGGAGGGGATGGGGAAGGGTTTGAGATAGCTGGTCCTATTTCACCAGCATGTTACAGACTTGAGAAATATGGTCGTCTGGGTCAAAATAAACTAGATTCCTGTACAATAACACTAGGTGCAAAAACAGTAATTCCAATAAGGACTTACAATCACTTACAGTGTCAGACAGTACCAAACAGTTATGTATCACCTATTTGGCCTGCATTCATGAGTTTGTTTTTATGGAACATGCTGGTGAAACAGGAATTCCATGGGGAGAGGAATGGGTGGGAGGGATAAGGGGTGAGCTGGATCCAAAGTTGGTCTGTGACAGTAACGCTCCCTCCTCTTACCCCGTTCCAGGCCTGGGAGGCGGGACGTATTGAACAAGCGCTCCCATTGGGCGGAGCAAAGAGGAACTCTTTTATCCAGTGCAAAGAGCTGCACCAGAGAAAACATCCCGTCCGCAAGTGTGAAACAGAAACAACCATATTTATGTCATTGGGTATTAAATACAGAGGGAAGAGGAACACACACTATGGTCATAAAGCAAACAGATAAGAAGCAGTGACCAAAAGTGAAGGTTATTTACCGGTTTGATCTGCGCTCTGTCCAGCATTCTCCTGTACAGCATGATGGCATGGATAGCATTGCCTGCCCGAGCGGCCTGCAGACTGGTGGGAAACACATACAGGAAGTCCTAAGAGAGAGGGAGTGAGAATGGAGAAAAATATGACAATCACTGAATGAAAATCTACAATGGATAAAGAGAAATATTGCCAAGAGAATCTGATCAAATAGAGTCTGATGAATTGCCAAATTGGTAAACATCCATAAACATATAATAACACATACTTATCAAAGACAGTACAGTATGAAAATAGGCTAAAAGTGCTTCTCCAATAGAAATCCCTGATCATACTTGTAGGCGATGTCATGGAGGCGTTGGCTAGCTAAGCTCATGCGTAGAAACACGTCATCGGATCTAACGGTTGTCTCGCACCGAACTGAGCATGTGCAGGCTGTCAAATCAAAAGCACCCCTTCCATATAACATTTAAAAACGCCAGTCGCACGTCTGAGCTGTCTCTGTTGCAGGTGCATGGTGACAGTTGAATAAGATGAGAAGAAAGAAGAAACCTGCACACTGCTCTCGCTAGCATCACTGCTCTTTAATAAGCTATACGTATCGGCCTTCGATATATAATTGTTTTTATATTAAGTCCGCAAGCTAGATCCCTGCAATGTCTCATTGAAGATCCAGATAACTTTTCTGGCCTCTCTGGACTAAATCCTAATTATGATAAGTGTACCATATTACATGTTGGATCTTTTACATTGTAGTTTACCCACAAAATGTGCTGACTGGGAAGTAGACATACTTCGTATTCATATCACAAAATATATAAATGAGCTCTCCACAATGAATTTCAAAAGAAAACTAGTAAAAATAGACAAGATCCTGCAAACATGGAGAGGTAAATACCTGTCTATTCATGGGAAAATTGCTCGCCAGCATCACCGATCTCGCTAGCATCACTGCTCTCGCAAGCTCTCGCCAGCATCACTGCTCTCGCTAGTATCACTGCTCTCGCCAGCAGTGCGCTAGTATCACTGCTCTCGCTAGCAGTGCGCTAGTATCACTGCTCTCGCTAGCGTCACTGCTCTCGCCAGCGTCACTGCTCTCGCCAGCGTCACTTCTCTAGCCAGCAGTGTGCTAGCATCACTGCTCTTGCCAGCATCCCTGCTCTCGCCAGCAGTGCGCTAGTATCACCACTCTCGCCAGCATCACCGCTCTTGCCAGCAGTGCGCTAGTATCACTGCTCTCGCCAGCATCACTGCTCTCGCCAGCAACCTGATGAACTTCTTAGTCAGCATCACTTCTCTCGCCAGCACCCTGATTAACTCCTTAGCCAGCATCGCTGCTCCTGCCAGCATCGCTGCTCTCTTCCGCACCCTGATGAACTTCTTAGTCAGCATCACTTCTCTCGCCAGCACCCTGATTAACTCCTTAGCCAGCATCGCTGCTCCTGCCAGCATCGCTGCTCTCTTCAGCACCCTGATGAACTTCTTAGTCAGCATCACTTCTCTCGCCAGCACCCTGATTAACTCCTTAGCCAGCATCACTGCTCTCGCCAGCAGTGCGCTAGTTTCACTACTCTCGTTAGCATCACTGCTCTCGCCAGCAACCTGATGAACTCCTTAGCCCTTAGCTCTGCCGATTTTGTTGTGAGGATACAGAATCAATAGACCATTTGTTTTGGTATTGCCCTCAGGTAGCCTGTTTCTGGTCTCAGGTTCAGGAATGGCTGAAAAATCTGAACATTAATCTAAAATTTACCCTAGAAATAGCATTGTTGGGATATCTGGAGAGACCAGGTCAGTCAATTACTAATAGTCTTAGTAAAAGTATTAATCTTCAACTAGCAATCTGTGGATTCTATTCCATTAGATAGATTCAAAGTGTGTCACAACATGGTTGAAAGATATATGGTGTGTAGAAATCTGAAGAGGGTGGCCAGGAGAGATAGGTGGGATAGGCTGAGGGAAGCTGAGGGTTAAGATGTGGAACTGGAGACAAGTGGGAGTGGAGTTGCTGACTGGGGGGATAGAATGACAGTCAAAGACTGTCAAGCACCTGATGCCGCGCAGGTGCTTGTACGCATGTACACATGCATATTCACACACACGCATTCAAATGCACACATGTGCACACACACGTAAATATTGCCATGCACTGAAACTTATCCAGTTGGCCTTGCTGTTTAGATTACTGTTGTCCTTGATGTCTGTTGTTTTCCTTTGGTTTTCTATTTTGTTCATTTTGTTGGTTTGGGCATTGAGGGACGGTGGCTTGGAGGGGTTTTGGGTGTGTGGAATGGTGGGAGGTTGATTTCTTCAGGGGGGGTCTTGGATGGTTGAGGGGCAGCTCTCAGGAACTGTGGGGGGATCTTGGAGGGTTGGTGGCCTGGCGGTTGGGGGCCGGCGGCCGATAGGTCGCTGGTTCATGTCCCCATTTTGGGAGATCTGTCGACGTGCCCTGGTTGCTCCTGTGAGTTGCTCTGGACGGGAGTCTTTTAGATGACTGAATGTCATGTAAATGTTAAGCGGCTTCACTGCAGGTAGATTGTATGTTTTAATGGTTTTTGACAAATATTTAAACGTGTCAGTTTCACGAGGTTGGAGTAATAACATGTTCAACTACTTAAGACATTGGCTCCAATCTAGGTTGTGCCTTTACATTTCGAGAAAATAAATAGCTTTTGAATCATTTTTCACTTCTCAAACCCCAGCCTGGTCTGTCTGGTCTGTTTCACAAGCGTTCCCGGAAGTCTCGTGATGTTGCGCCCCTGGGTTCAGTAAGTCTGTGATATTATTACATTCCTAGCAACTTGATTATATATAATGCTAGTTCTGACTCTTACCATTGCATAGTAGTTGCTGTTGACCATGATTGGTCCACGGCCTCTTAGGTAGATGTACTCCTCCCACCAGTCACTGACCTGAGAACAGCAAGACAAGCAGGAAGATGGACATGTCGGAATCATACGAAAAGCTATGGAAAATAAATGAAGCTATCTATGAAAATCTGATGAAAACAATATTAATTAAAATGTGACTTACATAGTTTGTAGCCCACCAGGATTTGAGTTTCAGGTACCACTGAAGTTTAGGACCCAGGCCTTTCTCAAAATCCTTGGCAAGACCCTCCATCCTCAAGTACTGTTCGTCGTCCATGAGCGGACGGGCAGATTCAAGGTACTAGCAGAGAAAACATGTATGACAATCTAACATTGCACACCTTCAGGAGTTCTATAAATAGCCACATTGTACCCCTCTAGTAAATGGTTATAATCCATAAAAAAAAAAAAGATGGTTAAGCGGAGATGTGTTTTGTTTCTGTCACTCACTCTATTGATGGTGTCTTTCACCGAGGGCAGAGGGAGCTGTGGTAACGATGTCTGGAAGCTGTACAACTGGGGATTCCGCCTCCCGGAGAAGATTTTCACCAGGACCTGCACTCATAAATATGGCCTGGTCTGTTAAAGAAGTCTACCTTCAAATAAAAAGGATCATATATATATTTTCTTTGCACCAGTCTTTTGTTTATTTGGTCTGGGGAAGATATTTCTGACATATGATCCTTCTAGGTATAATATTTCTGTAGCCCCCGCCTCTACCCGGCATTGGTTTCCCACGAGGCAACACGTGACATGGTCGTTTGCAGTCGACTCACCAGCCAGATGCGCGTTCTCCATGGCACGGTGCCGTGACGGGCATACATCCATCCATGCCAGGAGAGCAGCCACTTGAGTGCAGTTCGCATGGTGAAAAAAATAGCCACCCAGAGCCCTGTGCCAACTAGCACCCCGCCAACCACCTGCTGCTTCTCAAAGGACATATAGCGACTGCAAGGAGAGAGGCAAAGCATCACTTACTGGCCATAAACATCCATCAATTGTCATTTTATCTATGTGATTATATACTTTACCTAACAGGCAGGTGAGCACCCACTTTGGTGAACAGTGCCAAGGAAGGGTCAGCTTGGACGTACTTTGCCCTCCCCATGTACAGCCCCACCACTAACATCAGGCCGGTGGGACTGCCAGGGTACACCCCAGTCATCACCCCATTCTGTGGAGGAAATTATATTCAGCTGTTTGACACATCAACGTCACTGTTGGTTGTATTTACGTGATCTGTATAACTTGGTATTGGTATGCCTGGTGGCAAATTTCCCTTGAGACAAAGTTTGAATACAATTTAAGTGTTGGAGCACCTTGAAGCGGATAAACTTTTTCTTCCAGGAATGCAGGCCAGACAGGTAGATTTGTCTCAGGGCCTCGTGGCTCAACTGCAGATCAATGCCATCTGGAGAGACGGTGAACTGGAACGCCACAGCCTGGTGAGCTTCTGCCATGACTCTGCCAGAGGTACTCTACAGTCGAAAACGCATGACAAAACATCACCAAAACATCATCACATGATAAAAATTGAAGCACACAGGCAACTATAATAAAATGACCTTCTCTCGTAAGCTACTTAGGTAGAAAGGACCCACCCACTCTCATGAGCTACTTAGAAAGGACCTTCTCTCAAACAGATGTGACAAGTGGGTGGGAAACATTTGTTCCATTCAGTGAGCAAAAATCTAGTAACGTGATGGTGTGATAAAGCAGTGCTATTTGAGTTTGGCCAATGACAGATGCGCAGCACGACTGCATAAAACACAGCCTGAAACGCAACCAACCTGAATCAACGGAATCATGGTCTCCAAGCAAGATATCAGCACAGACAGAAGGGGTTAGTTATAAATATCTTTGATGTCAGCTAACGTTAATTCCGGATCAACTTTGTGAATTCCAAGGCAGAAAGATACTAGCCAGTTGGCTTGTTTGTTAATATAGCTAGTTGTGACATTCATCCGTTAACTAACTGTCCGCTTATCCTGCCGTTAGCTAGCTAGCTATACTAGCTAGCTAACGTTAGCTAGCAGCAAATTGTGGAAGCGCCGGCTAGTTAGCTATGTTAACGTTAGCTAGCTAGATAATGTTGGTCAGACAGCTAGCTAGCTAAATAGTTTGATAACAGGTGAAATCAACAATTAAACTCACGTAGTATCTTCAAATGGCTACTTTTCAAATATATTTTAGTTCAAAAACATTTCAGCAGCGATTTCAACGACACCAAGTTAGCTGGCTACTACACGCTGGGTAGTAGGCTACGTCGGACGCTCTGGCACGTTCCAGGTTGCATAGATAGGGTATATTCAAGGCTGACTGTCTATCCCAAGGTGCCACGGTTCCGGTCTAGAATCACGGTTTCGACTGCTCCTACAGTTTGGCTTCGGTACTGCAGTTTAACTGACACCCGTCCCAGAAAGCGAATTTCCATACACGACCACATAGTGAAGTCAGATTTCAAATGCATAATAAAGACACTTTATCATTGCTTGACTTGGGCAGGAGCTCACCAGAGATGAGTACCAGCACCTCACATTTTCTACTGCTTGAGCTCCTGTTCATCTTATAGAATGTTAGCTCAAAAAGTATTGTGGAGCTCCTGCACCTAAAGTTTGTACCAGAACCTATTTCAGTCCAAGTCAAGCACTGCACTTTAGTCATCAGCTTTGTGCACAAAACATCCATTGAATTATTAAAATAATTGTCACTGAGGCAGATATATTTATTTTTTTATCTATTACCTTCATCGACGACTCAGCACCCAACTCCATTTTCACGCACCCTGAAACCACATATGAATGAGTCAAAAGGCAGGGGTCCACTTTCTCCAAAAATTTCACTCCTACCGTAACAGACTCATCTTTATCCTGACCATCGGTGCAAGGCTCGGGTTCCAAGAACCTCACCAAACCTGCCACCTCTGGTAATTCCCCTCATTCACTTCCATTTCTCCTCCAGAACTGGATCCGGTGTACGGCTCACTCTGTTTGCACTTGCCACCAGCCTTCTTCGACCTACCATCTCCCTTTTTTCCCACCATCTTCAACAGATTCAATCCCACCCTCTGCCTCCCTCACTCTCTTCAACCTCCACCTCTTTCCTTCCATTCTTCCTCGGTATTCCAAGTATACGTCTCCTTGTGATAATATTGCACTTCTCCTAACATACATCTCGTTCTTGCCCTCTCAGGGGGACGCCATTTCCTCCTCCATTGATCAAAGTTGCTATGACCGGAACTCGATGCTAGTGCACATGAGATGTTGGTCCTTATAACCTGGATACAACCCGGATATAGACGGTCCATGTATCGGCGTATACGAACGCTAGTAGATTACCTTGAAAAAACTAAGGTTGGACATCTTGGATGCAGTCTCCAGTTGTTATTATACCTCAGTGGTCTAAGCTGGGCAGATAAACCTGTATGGATGTAAATCATTGACAATGATTTGAGCATGTACAATAGATTTGTAGTTGTAAACACAATTTGCAAGTGTGTAACTGATGAGTTGTGAACATGAAGGGGAAAAAAAGTGTAGTTGTAAGTTAATATTTCTAAACAATAATTGCACCTGCGGATGTCAATTTTGCTCACAGACTTTTGGCAGGACTTTAGCACCCTACAGTGAAAAAAGTATTTGTAGATGTGCAATCAAGGAGAGAGGGCAGAAGCTCTGAGAGGTGGGACCTGTTTCTTATAACCAATTAGATTTGGTTTTCATAGACCAGCATACTCTACACTGGTTGGTTGGTTGGTGACAGCTCACATGGGCCGTGTTGTCTAGCGCAACCACCTGTCAATCACGACGTGCGTCACCAGTTTACCACAGACTGATTGTCCAATGTCCACCAATGAATCCTAGCTGTTAGCTGTCATAGTGGGTACGTTTAAATGTCTTTCTTTTGTGGCTAGGTAGCAAGTATTTTTTTCTTCTTTGTAATACATTTTGGAAGCAAATGTTTTTTTTACCTTTATTTAACTAGGCAAGTGATTGTCCAAGTCATTGTTATTAAGGGTTTGTAACTAACGTTGTAGTCTGATACTAGCTACCAAAATCGATTAAAACTTCTTAAGGCTAGCGGAACCCCTCGACAACATCTGCTGAAAAGGCAGAGCGCGAAATTCAAAAATATATTTTTGAAATATTTAACTTTCATACATTCACAAGTGCAATACACCAAATTAAAGCTTAACTTCTTGTTAATCTACCCATCGTGTCCGATTTCAAAAAGGCTTTACAGCGAAAGCACACCATATGATTATGTTAGGTCAGAGCCTAGTCACAAAAAAAACATACAGCCATTTTCCAGCCAAAGAGGAGTCACAAAAAGCAGAAATAGAAATAAAATGAATCACTAACCTTTGATGATCTTCATCAGATGACACTCATAGGACTTCGTGTTACACAATACATGTATGTTTTGTTCGATAAAGTTCATATTTATATCCAAAAATCTCAGTTTACATTGGCACGTTATGTTCAGTAATGTTGTGCCTCAAACATCCGGCGAATTTGCAGAGAGCCACGTCAATTTACAGAAATACTCATCATAAACTTTGATAAAAGATACAAGTGTTATGCACAGAATTAAAGATATACTCCTCCTTAATGCAACCGCTGTGTCAGATTTCAAAAAAGCTTTACGAAAAAAGCACACCATGCAATAATCTGAGTACGGCGCTCAGACACAAAAACAAGTCATACAGATACCCTCCATGTTGTGGAGTCAACAGAAGTCAGAAATAGCATTATAAATATTCACTTACCTTTGATGATCTTCATCAGAATGCACTCCCAGGAATCCCAGTTCCACAATAAATGTTTGTTTTGTTCGATAAAGTCCATAATTTATGTCTAAATACCTCCTTTTTGTTCGCGCGTTAAGTTCACAAATCCAAACTCAGGAGGCGTGGGCAAGTTCAGACGAAAGTCCAAAAAGTTATATTACAGTCGTAGAAACATGTCAAATTATGTATAGAATCAATCTTTAGGATGTTTTTAACATAAATCTTCAATAATGTTTCAACCGGAGAATTCCTTTGTCTTTAGAAAGGAAAAGGAACGCAGCTACCTCTCACGGGTGTGCGCGAGACTGAGCTCATGGCACTTTGCCAGACCTCTTACTCAATCAGCTCTTATTCTCTCCTCCTTCACAGTAGAAGCCTGAAACAAGGTTCTAAAGGCTATTGACATCTAGTGGAAGTCTTAGGAATTGCAATATGACCCCATTTACACTGTATATTAGAAAGGCAATGAGTTGAAAAACTACAAACTTCAGATTTCCCACATCCTGGTTGGATTTTTCTCAGGTTTTTGCCTGCCATATGAGTTCTGTTATACTCAGACATCATTCAAACAGTTTTAGAAACTTCAGAGTGTTTTCTATCCAATACTACTAATAATATGCATATATTAGCTTCTGGGCCTGAGTAGCAGGAAGTTTACTCTGGGCACGCTTTTCATCCGAACGTGAAAATGCTGCCCCCTATCCCAAACAGGTTTTAGGTAAAGTTATTTTGCAAGCTATTTTAATTTTTAATCAAAACGCTAGCTTAATTCTGTATGGAGTCATAGCTAGCTAACTAGTATAATCATTTGAAAAAAAATCATTCACCTGCTAAGACCAAGTAACAGACATAAATCCCATGATTTATTGATAACCCAGTTAGATCTGGAGTTTTAGTAGAAGCACGACTGAAGGTAGAAAATAATTGATTTGACATTGGCTTTATTCTGTACTGCCCTTTGATTCATGTAAAATCTTATCTAAACAATTTACAATTGTCTGTACGAGTCACAGAGAGGGTAGTATAGACTTACTTTTGTAAGTATTAATTGAGGAACCAGGTGAGGAGGGACACAGTCTTGTTGGCCGTCATGTCCTCTGCAGCCAGTTCCTGCACCCTGATGGACACAGTGTTGTGGTAGAGCTTGAATAACCTGTCAAGGTGTTGTAATGTGTTGGGATGCACTGCACCAGCGTCACTGCGGCCTCCAGCCTTGCCCATGGCCTGCTGCAGCACTATCCACAGTTGATTGGCCAGGTCGTCTGACAGGCCGTACACCTTGACAAAGTACAGTGCATTTGGAAAGTATTAAGACCCCTTGACTTTTTCTACATTTTGTTACGTTACAGCCGTATTCTAAAATTGATTAAATCATTTTTTTCCCTCATCAATCTACACACAATACCCCATAATGACAAAGCAAAAACAGGTTTTTACACATTTTAGCCCTGAGACACCCCTCCCTGTGACTCCTACCAATGCACTTAGTACCTATAGTTGGGTCTCCGGTTAGGTTACTTTATACCAGCCACTCGGGTTCCCGATAGACTAATTAACCAGATGCTAAAAATCCTCAATTAATCAAGTCTATTTCAGAAACCTAGAGTAAAACGCCATGCACTTGTATTTGTATTTATTATGGATCCCCATTAGCTGCTGCCAAAGCAACAGCTACTCTTCCTGGGGTCCAGCAACATTAAGGCAGTTTATACAATTTTAAAGACATTACAATACATTCACAGATTTCACAACACACTGTGTGCCCTTAGGCCCCTACTCCACCACTACCACATATCTACAGTACAAAATCCATGTGTATGTATAGTGTGTGTGTGTGTGTATGCGTGTGTCTGTGCCAATGTTTGTGTTTCACAGTCCCCACTAAGGTGGTTTTTTTTCATCTGTTTTTAAAAATCTAATATAACTGCTTGCGTCAGTTACTTGATGTGGAATAGAGTTCCATGTAGTACTGTGTAGTACTGTGTAGTACTGTGTAGTACTGTGTAGTACTGTGTAGTACTGTGTAGTACTGTGTGCCTCCCATAGTCTGTTCTGGACTTGGGGACTGTGAAGAGACCTCTGGTGGCATGTCTTGTGGGGTATGCATGGGTGTCCGAGCTGTGTGCCAGTAGTTAAGACAGACAGCTCGGTGCATTCAACATGTCAATACCTCTCATAAATAGAAGTAGTGATGAAGTCAATCTCTCCTCTACTTTCAGCCAGGAGAGATTGATATGCATATTATTAATATTAGCTCTCTGTGTACATCCAAGGACCAGCCGTGCTGCCCTGTTCTGAGCCAATTGCAATTTTCCTAAGTCCTTTTTTGTGGCACCTGACCACACGACTGAACAGTAGTCAAGGTGGGACAAAACTAGGGCCTGTAGGACCTGCCTTGTTGATAGTGCTGCAGAGCATCGCTTTATTATAGACAGACTTCTCCCCATCTTAGCTACTACTGCATCAATATGTTTTGACCATGACAGTTTACAATCCAGGGTTACTCCAAGCAGTTTAGTCATCTCAACTTGCTCAATTTCCACATTATTTATTACAAAATTTAGTTGAGGTTTAGGGTTTAGTGAGTGTTTAGTGAGACTCTATGACGACACAGGGTTTCAGAAACTCAACAGTGAATTAAATTGATAGACACCTTCAGTGCCCTTAACTAAACCCAACTTTTTGTTTTGTGGTCTATTACAATTTTAGCACAACATTCAATAACAAGGAAAACGGTTTCTTACCTTCTACAACTTCATAAAGTTGTTTTTTGTCTCCCGCCTCAGGATGATCAGTCCCTTAGATGGTGTAAAAAAAACTAACAACTACTTTAACACACTTCTATCAATGAGATAACCTTAAGGATTCCTCTTAGAATTTTACTTTAGGTACAATAAAAATCTAAATATGAATACAATAAAAATCTCTATATTTTAAGCTAAAAAGCTAGAGCAAAAATCTTCTTCCTGCAGGTGACCGGTTCTTCTAGCATGCCTGCTACCCTCCTTCTTCCTTTCAGCTAACTCTTTGTGGCTAACACATTCTCAAATTATGCACTCAGTGGGTCACACCCAAAGTGGGCATTGCTCTTAAGGTTGTTTTTTTCAGCACCCCCTAACCCCTGCCCTTTTCTCACCTAAGCAGGACGTACGCTAAACAGCACTCTGTAGGGTATTACCGGGGTGTAGCCAGAGGACAGCTAGTTTCCGTCCTCCTCTGGGTACATTGACTTCAGTACAAAACCTAGGAGGCTCATGGTTTTCACCCCCTTCCATAGACTTACACAGTAATTATGACAACTTCCAGAGGATGTCCTCCAACCTATCCCAATCAAAGGATCAGAGAATCTAGTACTGAAAGCATAAGCTACAGCTAGCTAGCAATACAATGCATAAAATGTGGTGAATAATTGACTCAAAGAGAGAGAAAGACAATAGTTGAACAGTTTTGAACTCATTTATTTATTAAAAAATGAAGTAGGAGAGAGCGAGAGGAAGAGAGCTACCTATATTTAGTTGTATTCTTTTCACTTTCACTAAGATAGCGAATGCAGCTAGCTCATTTAGCCTACTCAAACACCCAGCTCAAACAGAGAGGGATGATATGTTAGCTAGCTGGCTATGGCTATCCAACACTGGAACTCTTCCAAGTCAAGGTAAGCTTTTGGTTCTATTAATTTATTGCCACCGGGGCCGCCGGTGTAACTGCTAAACGGCTTGCCGACTGTAAACTGTACTGCATGATTGTAAAGGGTTTACTAACGTGTTAGATCCAGTAGCTATGTTGACTACGACGTTATTAGCTAATATGGTGACAACGATGTAGGCTGTGTGTAGCGGTTATGATATGAAGGTTTGGCTTAGAACGTTTTTTTCACCTGGTCACAGACAGCTGATGTGTTGTGCACTGAAGTCCACAAGTGAACTGAAAAGGTGAGAGGAGGACAGCATGTAGATGTGAAAAGGAATTAACTTTTTAGGGATAGGGGGCAGCATTTTCACTTTGGATGAATAGCGTGCCCAGAGTGAACTGCCTACTACTCTGTCCCAGATGCTAATATATGCATATTATTATTACTATTGGATATAAAACACTCTGAAGTTTCTAAAACTGTTTGAATTATGTCTGTGAGTATAACAGAACTCATATGGCAGGCAAACTTCCAAACAGGAAGTGGAAATTCTGAGGCTGGTTGATTTTCAACTCATCGCCTATTCAAATCCCAGTAAGATATGGATCTGTTTGCACTTCCTACACCTTCCACTAGATGTCAACAGTCTGTAGAACGTTGAATGAAGCCTCTACTGTGATGTGGGGCCAGATGGAAGGTGTTTCAGTCAGTGGTCTGGCAGATTGCCAGTTCCTGGTCATGCGCATTCCAAATGATATCGTCTTACTTTCCATTACTTCTAGAGACACAAAGGAATTCTCCGGTTGGAACGTTATTGGATATGTATGATAACAACATCCGGAAGATTGATTCTCTACTTAGTTTGACCAGTTTATTCGACCTGTAATATAACTTTTTGAAGTTTTCGTCCGAGTTCGCCTGGATCTGCGCGAGCGTTTGGACATGTGTACTAAACGTGCTAGCAAAAGTAGCTACTTGGACATAAATAATTGACATTATCGAACAAAACAACAATTTATTGTGGAACTAGGATTCCTGGGAGTGCATTCTGATGAAGATCATCAAAGGTAAGGGAATATTTATGATGTAATTTTGTATTTCTGTTGACTCCAACATGGCGGAGAAATGTTTTTATATCTAAGCGCCGTCTCAGATTATTGCATGGTGTGCTTTTTCCGTAAAGTTTTTTTGAAATCTGACACAGCGGTTGCATTAAGAACAAGTGTATCTTTAATTCTATGTAAAACATGTATCTTTCATCAAAGTGTATGATGAGTATTTCTGTTATTAGATGTGGCTCTGCAATTTCTCCGGATATTTTGAAGGCATTTCTGAACATGGCGCCAATGTAAACTAAGATTTTTGGATATAAATATGCACATTATCGAACAAAACATACATGTATTGTGTAACGTGATGTCCTATGAGTGTCATCTGATGAAGATCATCAAAGGTTAGTGATTAATTTTATCTCTTCTGCTTTTTGTGACTCCTATCTTTGGCTGGGAAAATGGCTGTGTGTTTTTTGGACTTGGCGGTGATCTATCGTAATCATATGTTGTGTTTTCGCTGTAAAGCATTTTTTAAATAGAACACGGTGGGTAGATTAACAAGATGTTTATCTTTCATTTGCTGTATTGGACTTGTTAATGTGTGAAAGTTACATATTTCCCAAAAATAATTTTTTTCCCGCGCTGCCTTTTGAGCGGAACGTGTGTCCTAGAAAGGTTAAGCAAAATGTTCATGCTGTTTGTGGCTGCTATGAAAGTGAACTGTATTTGCATGTGATCAGGGGTGTATTTATTCTGCCGATTCTGTTGAACGTTTCTTAAATGGAACGAAACGGGGATTAACACCTGAATTTGTCCAATAGAAACTCTCGTTTGCAACTGTTGGACTAATGATTACACCCTGTATCAGCTAGATGCAGGCAAGAGTGTGCAAGGTGGTGTTGAATGTGTCACTGTCTGTCACCTTGATTACTAACATTTTTCTCTCGACCTGTGCACCTACTTTGTAAACTTTAATTTAAAGGCTAGGTTGTAGCAACCTCATGATGGGTATAGGGAAAATTTGAGTATCATGTAGTAGCCTAAACCTATCGATGTTACATTGAGCTGGGTGAATGGAATATGAATGACAGTCATCCAATATGGTGTAATAGAAATAAGGCCCTGCTCAAGAAAACAATAATCGTCCTCCCTCATCCTAAACGGCACCAACCGCCACTGCATTTACAAGGATTGAGAATCCATTTCCGGAACCTCTCGTCAGAGCCAGAGAAGAAGAAGCGAGAGGGATTACTCAGCCCAAACTGTCCATGAAAATAAGAAAATCATTTTTGTATGGAGGTCAATGAGAGATTGTGAATTTGGTCAACAATAAATGGAATTCTAATTTGCTACGTGAGCCTTATTTGATTGAATAGACGTTTCATAATGGTTAGGTTGTTACGAAGGCACTGATAGAAGCGGACACACGTGGCATTTTGGAAACTTTGAAAAAAACTACTTTATATCAGAGTTGTGCCTCTTGTTCATACGCGTATCTGCCCTCTCATTGGCTAGAATGCTCCCACCTGATCTCGCCTCCTCTCCCTGCCTTCCATCTTTAAGGACATGTATTTCCATTGTTATAGTGGTTACTCAACCGTCTTGTCAATATAATAGATAATCTTTGTCGGAGTCCTATTTGAAAATTGTGGGAGGCAACCATTGAGATATAAAAAGTCTTCACTATTTACCACCGAGGTGGAAGAGAGAACCAACTCGGCGGGAAATCTGTCTCCCTCCAGCAGGTGGCAGTGTTTCGTTGTTTCGCACACCAAGCAAGGAGTTTTTGAATGGAGGTCAATGAAAGAGTGTCGAATTTGGTCAACAAAAATATTAATGGTTTATTTGCTTGGTGAGGTTTATTTGCTCGGTGAGGTTTATTTGATCTAATAGAAGTTTCGTAATGGTTAAGTTGTTATGAGTGTTCTGATATAAGTAGGACCTGGTCCCGTGTGGCTCAGTTGGTAGAGCATGGCGCTTGCAACGCCAGGGTTGTGGGTTCATTCCCCACGGGGGGACCAGGATGAATATGTATGAACTTTCCAATTTGTAAGTCGCTCTGGATAAGAGCGTCAGCTAAATGATGTAAATGTAAATGTAGGACACGGGACATCCCGGCAACTTTGAGAAAAAACACTTTATATCGGGGTTGTCTCGCGATGGCTATGCATATGGAATGAGGCTAGTAAAATAGCATCTCTCTCCATTGAATATAGGCGGTTGATGTCATCAACCCTCATCGAATATTCAAAAAAGGATTACAATAAAGAGATGTATCCACCAATCCGAAGAAAGGATAGTTGGGTGCTAGACAGCCGCAGATGCTGATTTGAGGGCAATGACTCCAATTGTTAGGGCGGCGAGACATGTTTCTTGTCAGTATATGCATAATCTTTGGTTACCACAGCCAAAAGCTGAAGTCCCACCTATTCGACCAATCAGATGAGGGAGTGTGATGTCACGTATGCCGGTTTACGGTTATTTTAATTTTTTAATTTTATTTCACCTTTATTTAACCAGGTAGGCTAGTTGAGAACAATTTCTCATTTGCAACTGCGACCTGGCCAAGATAAAGCATAGCAGTGTGAACAGACAACACAGAGTTACACATGGAGTAAACAATAAACAAGTCAATAACATGGTAGAAAAAAAAGAGAATCTATATACAATGTGTGCAAAAGGCATGAGGTAGGCAATAAATCGAATAATTACAATTTAGCAGATTAACACTGGAGTGATAAATCATCAGATGATCATGTGCAAGAAGAGATACTGGTGTGCAAAAGAGCAGAAAAGTAAATAAATAAAAGCAGTATGGGGGGTGAGGTAGGTAAATTGGGTGGGTAGTTTACAGATGGACTATGTACAGCTGCAGCGATCGGTTAGCTGCTCGGATAGCAGATTTTTAAAGTTGTTGAGGGAGATAAAAGTCTCCAACTTCAGAGATTTTTGCAATTCGTTCCAGTCGCAGGCAGCAGAGAACTGGAAGGAAAGGCGTCCAAATGAGGTTTTAGCTTTAGGGATGATCAGTGAGATACACCTGCTGGAGCGCGTGCTGCGGGTGGGTGTAGCCATCGTGACCAGTGAACTGAGATAAGGCGGCACTTTACCTAGCATAGCCTTGTAGATGACCTGGAGCCAGTGGGTCTGACGACGAACATGTAGCGAGGGCCAGCCGACTAGGGCATACAGGTCGCAGTGGTGGGTCGTATAAGGTGCTTTAGTAACAAAACGAATGGCACTGTGATAAACTGCATCCAGTTTGCTGAGTAGAGTGTTGGAAGCTATTTTGTAGATGACATCGCCGAAGTCGAGGATCGGTAGGATAGTCAGTTTTACTAGGGTAAGTTTGGCGGCGTGAGTGAAGGAGGCTTTGTTGCGGAATAGAAAGCCGATTCTTGATTTGATTTTGGATTGGAGATGTTTGATATGAGTCTGGAAGGAGAGTTTGCAGTCTAGCCAGACACCTAGGTACTTATAGATGTCCACATATTCTAGGTCGGAACCGTCCAGGGTGGTGATGCTAGTCGGGCGTGCGGGTGCAGGCAGCGAACGGTTGAAAAGCATGCATTTGGTTTTACTAGCGTTTAAGAGCAGTTGGAGGCCACGGAAGGAGTGTTGTATGGCATTGAAGCTCGTTTGGAGGTTAGATAGCACAGTGTCCAAGGAAGGGCCGGAAGTATATAGAATGGTGTCGTCTGCGTAGAGGTGGATCAGGGAATCGCCCGCAGCAAGAGCAACATCATTGATGTATACAGAGAAAAGAGTCGGCCCGAGAATTGAACCCTGTGGTACCCCCATAGAGACTGCCAGAGGACCGGACAACATGCCCTCCGATTTGACACACTGAACTCTGTCTGCAAAGTAGTTGGTGAACCAGGCAAGGCAGTCATTAGAAAAACCGAGGCTACTGAGTCTGCCGATAAGAATATGGTGATTGACAGAGTCGAAAGCCTTGGCCAGGTCGATGAAGACGGCTGCACAGTAATGTCTTTTATCGATGGCGGTTATGATATCGTTTAGTACCTTGAGCGTGGCTGAGGTGCACCCGTGACCGGCTCGGAAACCGGATTGCACAGCGGAGAAGGTACGGTGGGATTCGAGATGGTCAGTGATCTGTTTGTTGACTTGGCTTTCGAAGACCTTAGATAGGCAGGGCAGGATGGATATAGGTCTGTAACAGTTTGGGTCCAGGGTGTCTCCCCCTTTGAAGAGGGGGATGACCGCGGCAGCTTTCCAATCCTTGGGGATCTCAGATGATACGAAGGAGAGGTTGAACAGGCTGGTAATAGGGGGTGTGACAATGGCGGCGGACAGTTTCAGAAATAGGGGGTCCAGATTGTCAAGCCCAGCTGATTTGTATGGGTCCAGGTTTTCCAGCTCTTTCAGAACATCTGCTATCTGGATTTGGGTAAAGGAGAAGCTGGGGAGGCTTGGGCGAGTAGCAGCGGGGGGGGCGGGGCTGTTGGCCAAGGTTGGAGTCGCCAGGAGGAAGGCATGGCCAGCCATTGAGAAATGCTTGTTGAAGTCTTCGATTATCACGGATTTATCGGTGGTGACCGTGTTACCTAGCCTCAGTGCAGTGGGCAGCTGGGAGGAGGTGCTCTTGTTCTCCATGGACTTTACAGTATCCCAGAACTTTTTGGAGTTAGAGCTACAGGATGCAAATTTCTGCTTGAAAAAGCTGGCCTTTGCTTTCCTGACTGACTGCGTGTATTGGTTCCTGACTTCCCTGAACAGTTGCATATCGCGGGGGCTCTTCGATGCTATTGCAGTTCGCCACAGGATGTTTTTGTGCTGGTCGAGGGCAGTCAGGTCTGGAGTGAACCAAGGGCTATATCTGTTCTTGGTTCTGCATTTTTTGAACGGAGCATGCTTGTCTAATATGGTGAGGAAGTAACATTTAAAGAATGACCAGGCATCCTCAACTGACGGGATGAGGTCAATATCCTTCCAGGGTACCCGGGCCAGGTCGATTAGAAAGGCCTGCTCGCAGAAGTGTTTTAGGGAGCGTTTGACAGTGATGAGGGGTGGTCGTTTGACCGCGGACCCGTGGCGGATACAGGCAATGAGGCAGTGATCGCTGAGATCTTGATTGAAGACAGCAGAGGTGTATTTGGAGGGCAGGTTGGTCAGGATAATGTCTATTAGGGTGCCCATGTTTACGGATTTAGGGTTGTACCTGGTGGGTTCCTTGATGATTTGTGTGAGATTGAGGGCATCAAGCTTGGATTGTAGGACTGCCGGGGTGTTAAGCATATCCCAGTTTAGGTCACCTAACAGAACAAACTCTGAAGCTAGATGGGGAGCGATCAATTCACAGATGGTGTCCAGGGCACAGCTGGGAGCTGAGGGGGGTCGGTAGCAGGCGGCAACAGTGAGAGACTTATTTCTGGAGAGATTAATTTTTAAAATTAGAAGTTCGAACTGTTTGGGCATAGACCTGGAAAGTATGACAGAACTTTGCAGGCTATCTCTGCAGTAGATTGCAACTCCTCCCCCTTTGGCAGTTCTATCTTGACGGAAAGTGTTATAGTTGGGTATGGAAATCTCAGAATTTTTGGTGGCCTTCCTAAGCCAGGATTCGGACACGGCAAGGACATCAGGGTTGGCAGAGTGTGCTAAAGCGGTGAGTAAGGCAAACTTAGGGAGGAGGCTTCTGATGTTGACATGCATGAGGCCAAGGCTTTTTCGATCACAGAAGTCAACAAATGAGGGTGACTGGGGACATGCAGGGCCTGGGTTTACCTCCACATCACCTGAGGAACAGAGGAGTAGTAGGATGAGGGTGCGGCTAAAGGCTATCAAAACTGGTCGCCTAGAGCGTTGGGGACAAAGAATAAAAGGAGCAGATTTATGGGCGTGGTAGAATAGATTCTGGGCATAATGTGCAGACAGGGGTATGGTGGGGCGCGGGTACAGCGGAGGCAAGCCCAGGCACTGGGTGATGATAAGAGAGGTTGTATCTCTGGACATGCTGGTCTCAATGGGTGAGGTCACCGCATGTGTGGGGGGTGGGACAAAGGAGGTATCAGAGGTACGGAGAGTGGAACTACAGGGTCCATTGCAAACCAAAACAATGATAATGATAACTAGCCTGAACAACAGTATGCAAGGCATATTGATATTTGAGAGAGACATACAATAAGGCATAAAGTGATTGCAGGTCTTGATTGGGAGAGCTAGCTAAAACAACAGGTAAGATAACAGCAGCAATAACAGGGTGCTAGTCTAACACAGCAACAACAGGTAAAAATGGCGACGACTAGGCAGAGAGGGTCGGATTAACTACACACAGATCCTGAGTTAAAGCACAGAGCCGACAGATAAAACACAAATAAACAGAATGGAGTACCGTGAATTAATGGACAGTCAAGCATGCATCAGCTATGTAGCCAAGTGATCATAGTGTCCAGGGGGCAGCCGTAGATGGAGCAGGGAGGCCTCCACTAAGCTAGCACGCGGCGTTTAAAGTTAGTAGCCCGGGGGGTGGTCTGCTCAGACGGAGGGGGTCTGCTCAGACGTGGTCGTGTCGACAGAGAATCCAAGCCGGATGGCGAAAGAGAGGTTGTGAATTGTAGAATTGTGTTTGCTAACTGGTGCTAGCTTCGTGGCAGTGGCGCTAGCTGCGCTAGCTGCAAGCTAGCTGTGAGGATCAGAAGTAGTGGCTCAGGGATTACGGCAGGAATCCGGCGTTGTTGTCGAGAGACAGTCCGATGCTGGTAAATAGGTGAGTAATATCCAGGCTAATAACAGGGCTGGTGTCTGTGCAGAAGGTAAAAGCTACTAGCAGCGGCAAAAAAAATGGCTAAATTAGCTTGTAGCTGATTTAGACCAGTTGTGATGGATTGGCAAGGCTCTGTGTCGGCAAAAAAAGGTCCAGTCCAATTGGCAAAAGAGGTATTGTAGCCCACGAATTCGCTGGTAGACCTCTTCGGCTAGCCGGCAGATGGGCCTAGCTCGAGGCTAACTGGTGCTTGCTTCGGGACAGAGGTGTTAGCCAGTAGTAGCCACTCGGTTGCAGCTAGCTAGCTGTGATGATACGGTGTAATTGTCCAGAGCTTGCGTCAGGAATCCGGTGATGTGGTAGAGAAAAAGCAGTCCTATATGCTCTGGGTTGATATCGCGCTTGCAGACTGGCAGGTATTGGCCCGGTATTGAAGCTGGCTGTGTCCGAGTTAGGGGTGAAGACCGCAGCAGTGGCTAACTGACTACTAGCTAGTAGCTAGTTATCTGGCTAGCTTCTGATTGGGGTTACGGTTCTAAAGTATAAAAAAATAGCAGGTCCGTACCACATTGGGTGAGGCGGAATGTATATTCAGTTCCTAGATGGAAAGTGAAATTAAAATATATACGAAATGTATACGAAAAATACGAAGACTATTTACACGGGACAAGACAAGACAACACACGTCCGACTGCTACGCCATCTTGGATTCGAGAAACAACCAATCAGATGAGGGAGTGTGATGAGGAGTATGCCGGTTTACAGTTAGTGGGAAACAACCAATCAGATGAGGGAGCGTGATGACGAGTATGCCGGTTTACAGTTAGTGGGAAACAACCAATCAGATGAGGGAGTGTGATTACGAGTATGCCGGTTTACAGTTAGTGGGAAACAACCAATCAGATGAGGGAGTGTGATGACGAGTATGCCGGTTTACAGTTAGTGGGAAACAACCAATCAGATGAGGGAGTGTGATGACGAGTATGCCGGTTTACAGTTAGTGGGAAACAACCAATCAGATGAGGGAGTGTGATGACGAGTATGCCGGTTTACAGTTAGTGGGAAACAACCAATCAGATGATGGAGTGTGATGACGAGTATGCCGGTTTACAGTTAGTGGGAAACAACCAATCAGATGAGGGAGTGTGATGACGAGTATGCCGGTTTACAGTTAGTGGGAAACAACCAATCAGATGAGGGAGTGTGATGACGAGTATGCCGGTTTACAGTTAGTGGGAAACAACCAATCAGATGAGGGAGTGTGATGACGAGTATGCCGGTTTACAGTTAGTGGGAAACAACCAATCAGATGAGGGAGTGTGATGACGAGTATGCCGGTTTACAGTTAGTGGGAAACAACCAATCAGATGAGGGAGTGTGATGACGAGTATGCCGGTTTACAGTTAGTGGGAAACAACCAATCAGATGAGGGAGTGTGATGACGAGTATGCTGCAGGGGCAGATGAGAGACATGCATTTGTTTTTTCTAGTGATCCATCAATGATTTGGTTATTTATTAGCTATAATAAAACCAACCGTTCTTAATGCAAAGTGTTAATCGGATGTCTTATTGAAACTCAGCTTGCAAGCTTATCATGTTTGCCTTTACTCATATTTGTAGGTTTAGTCCAATATCATCGTTTTTAAAATGACATGTAGACAAACAAATTGACACCTTTATTTTGTGTCTTTATTTTCAAAATCCACAAATAAAACAGTTTCACAGAAATGTCAATTTTATTGATTGGCTGATTTAAGATCAACTTCAACCCTGTTCCTTTATTTGGCACCTAGGCACATACTATAAACATTTATTTAAGTTAACATAGCCTTGCAGTCCACCTTTTTGGTATTTTGTACCAATTTCCATCACTGTGTTAGAACCTTTACTGGTTCTAACAGTGTATCTTTCTTGCTGCCAGCTCTTTGCAAACTGTTGGGGGAAAAATCTATTTGACCAAATACAACGCTATTTCTCTGTAAACAAATTAACAACAGACTTTCAGAATGCTTATAGATGAGGGTACTCATCATGCACTGCACTGACACAATTGACTGATGATTGGTTGAATGAAATTTATAATAAGAAGACTGTGGGAGCTGTACAGTTTTTTTTTTACCTTTATTTAACTAGACAAGTCAGTTAAGAACAAATTCTTATTTACAATGACGGCTTAACAGTGGGTTAACTGCCTTGTTCAGGGGCAGAACGACAGATTTTTACCTTGTCAGCTCAGGGATTCCATCTAGCAACCTTTCAGTTACTGTCCCAATGCTCTAACCACTAGGCTACCTGCCACCCCGACCATAACCTGTTGTTGAGAAAACGTATGTGTTATGGCGTTTCAACCTCTTGATTGTTTTTGACATTGCCAATTCGTGTTGCCGAATGTCTTAGTAATTTGGTTCAAACTTGAACGGTTCCCGTGAACCGGAACACGCGTCATCACACTCCCTTATCTGATTGGTCGGGTAAGCGAGTCTTCTGAGCCGGCCTACTCGTAATCACACTCCCTCAAATGATTGGTTGAGCCTTCTGACTTTGTGGCTGTGGTAACTAGTGACGACCATAAAAAACTGGAGGCAACGCGGATGTCTAGAGAATACAGTCATTGGTCTAGACTAGCGAGAGAGTGTACGTCCGGGCACGTTATTGTTGCATCAGAAATTGCAGACTGTTGACATGTCAAGCTCGGGAGAGTTAGGTAAGTATTGAAATCGATGCATGTTTTTCATGTTTCCAAATATCAGCAGCGGCTCTTCAAGGCAAATGCGTTTATTCATAGTTTGATGCGCGTTCTCAGAATATAAATTATTGCACGATATTGAATGTTGGCTACGGTAAGGCTAGCAAATTTATATAGTCAATGAAATGAATGCCATTCTACACATCTATAGCGTCAATGTGCAATATGGTACGCAGCATCATCTGGAGACGTGATGATTAACACAAGTTAAACATTCACCTTCTGCTACCATTTCTGTCAAGCCGTCTACGCATACTTGATGCATACGTTCGATAAATCCTACGTATGCACCGCAAAGTACGCACTGCAACGGCCATTCTGGTTGACACTGTCGGTGTGATCAAGCGTCACGAATGTATTTAAATCAAAGTGCCGTCCAGCTAGTAGTACTATTAATGGTTATACTACCGTATTACTGGAAAGGGCTGAATCAAGCTTTCGCTTTCACAGTGAATGTCCAGAACATGAGTCATGAGTGACGGTAGATATGGGTATTCTGTGAAAATAGTCCTGACCGGTGTACTTGTGGCTGCGTGATGCTCGGTACACCGGTCACGACTATTTTAGTAGAATAACGTTACTCATAGCTTACTGTCACTGTCTCCAGCTCTTGACATTGGTCGTGTGCTGGGAAGAAAATGTTCTGTATTGTCACATACACCGGATAGGTACAGTGAAAAGTGACATTAATTTTGAAAGCGAAAGCTCAATTCATCCTTTTCCAGGAATACCGTAGAATAACAATCAATTGTTCTAGCTAGCTAGATGGCTTGTGAAATATCTGCTACCTCTGCTAGCTAGATGGCTTGTGAAATATCTGCTACTACTGCTAGCTAGTCGTCTACAAACAGTCTCTCAACATTGAGCGCTCTCCATTGGTAACCCTCCTGCTGTGTTCCGGTCGAATTGGACCGATTTACATGTTTTTTTTCTCTGAAAAATTTAGTTAATTTAATCTGATTGTCATAAGGTTCCATAACTTTGTCCACACTTGGCATCTGAACACACCAAATACATTTTGATGATTTTCATAACATTTTGGGTGTTTTATTTAACTTTTGTACACCTGTGGTGTTCCCGGTCAAAAATGACTGGTCATTAGACATTAATGGGTGAGAGGACAATTAGTGTATAACATTTATTTCAGGCACACGTCCATTCATCAGATGGACACACTTCCATCTCCCAGACCCCCACATGCATGTGTGTTTGAGCACACACACACACACACACCTCACCCCCCCCCCCCCCCCTTATTGGCTTCCATGACAACCCCCATGGGAACCTTTCCCCAATAGAATCTATCCCCCAAGGGAACCACACCTGTTGGCATTCTCACAAACAATCAACATTGCTTCAATAATATATAGAGCTTTTCTTGCAGCTCTGGTATATAAAGCTTTGAGGCCTCGCTCACAATTCATTCTGTGGCAGCACAATGACCAAACGATATACTGTATGTGAGGCCCTTGATCATATCTTTCATCATGACACTGGTGAGGAGGAGAGAGTCCTTGTTAAACTTTGACACAAAGTAGTCTGTGATAAATAGCACAATATGTTTCATCTAAGTATTTGTTATAGTCAAAATAATCCATACATTATGCTTTTTTTTACTCAAAAACGAGTTGTATGAGCTCAGGTCAATGAGGCCTACAGGCTATAAATAGCAAATAGAAGTTCAAAACTTGTAATGTTCACAAGAACTTGATAAAAAGATCTAACACAATATTAGGTGATAATATATGTATTATTATGGATTCATAATCAGCTATAATGAGGCGGTCATTTTGGACCGGGAACACAATTAATTAACATGAAATGAACACAACAGGAAGGTTGAAGGTATACGTTAAGATTTCCTCCTGCGCTGTTATGATCTTAGTACAGCTGTGTCATAACATAACCAATGATGTGGTCAAAACACCAAAATGGAAGGTTAATACTGCATTGTTTATGTTGTCATTTGAGTATTTGTAAATGAATATACTGTATATAATGCACATGTCATTGCATCCTGTAACTCCATTTATGAATTTGACAGGTTAGACTCCCATCCCCCAGTTCACCAAACAAAGTGGCAGGGTCAGGTTGTTGAAATGATACCTTGGGCCTTTAAGTTAATACACCAAATCAGATGGAATAGCCAAAGCTCTTAGCCAGTTGTCAACTTTCAGATGGCATTGATCAGCAAGAGGGTTGATAAACAAATACAGCAGCACAACGTTCTTGGGCATCAATTCTTTGCCTTGTCTAGAGACGAAACCAATCCGAAATTAGTTTTGGTTTTTCAATGGTGTCTTGTCTGTGGGTGAATGTGTGCTGTCTTGTTTTCCACAGCCTTTGATTATGGCTTCTTGCTGCACACAAGTGAGGAGGCCACAGCCACCGTGGCTCTGAATGAGTACCTGAGCTCCCGCAGCTACCTGGCTGGGTTCAGCCCCTCTCGGGTGGACCAGGAGGTCTTTGAGCTCCTGCAGAGGCCTCCGGCCCCGCAGCACGTGCACGCTCTGCGCTGGTACAGGCACATAGCAGCCCTGCAGCGGGACATCCCCAGCCCAGATAGCAGCAGTGAGTAGAGTCCAGGGCCCATGGACAGGATAGGGATGCTCCCCTTAGACTAGAGTAGCCCACTGCATAAGGGCAGTCATGTCCCCCCCCCCCCTCCCCTAGACTAGACCGATAGTGCATGGTCACTTTGGAATGTCGGTAAGGCTAGCTATTTAAATAGTCAATTAAATTAATGTCATTCTTCTACCTATGTTCAGGCATCCCGAATGTATTTAAATCAGGGATGGGCACCTTTGGGGGGGGGGGCACACAAAAACAGATCTCATCATGAGGGGCTGGAGTGGTTTGCGGGTAAAGGTTGAATTTCGCTTTCACAATGAATGTCACCTTTCACTGCACCTATCTGGTGTATGTGACAATACAACATTTGTTATTTTTTCCCAGAACATGAGTTATGACAAGTCCTGGAGACGGTGACCGTAGCTCAGAGTATTCTGTGAGAGTAGTCCTGACAACTGTACTGTTCTCTTCATGATGCTCGGTACACCAGTCACAGCTATTTTCACAGAATACTCATAGCTACTGTCTCCAGCATTTGTTAAAATGTTAAAATGTTTTATTGTCACGTACACCGGATGGCTACAGTGAAAGGTGACATTCATTGTGAAAGCGAAAGTTTAATTAAACCGTTTCCAGTAATACGGTGGTATAACCATAAATGGTACTAGCTGGTCACATTAGATTCAGGCTTCTGGCAACACCCTTGTGTTCTGCTGACAGACGCTCTAGAATGAGATGCTACATTTTAAAGCTGTTGGGCCTATCCTTCATTATTTCAGCAGCAACACATTGGGCTTCATAGAAGCTTACTAGTGTCAGATATAGGCTAAGCCCCTGTTCAATATGGACTCCTAGTGCCCGATATAGCCCAAGCCCCTGTTCAATATGGACTCCTAGTGTCAGATATAGCCCAAGCCCCTGTTCAATATAGACTAGAGGTCAACCGATTATGATTTTTCAACGCCGATACCGATTATTGGAGGACCAAAAAAGCCGATACTGATTACTCGGCCGATTTAAAAAAAAAAAAAAAAAAAAAAAAAAAAAAAACTTTTTTTTTTTTTTAAAGTAGTTTTTTAAAATTTATTTGTAATAATGACAATTACAACAATACTGAATGAACACTTAGTTTAACTTAATATAATACATCAATAAAATCAATTTAGCCTCAAATAAATAATGAAACATGTTCAATTTGGTTTAAATAATGCAAAAACAAAGTGTTGGAGAAGAAAGTAAAAGTGCAATATGTGCCATGTAAGAAAGCTAACGTTTAAGTTCCTTGCTCAGAACATGAGAACATATGAAAGCTGGTGGTTCCTTTTAATATGAGTCTTCAATATTCCCAGGTAAGAAGTTTTAGGTTGTAGTTATTATAGGAATTATAGGACTATTTCTCTATACGATTTGTATTTCATATACCTTTGACTATTGGATGTTCTTATAGGCAATTTAGTATTGCCAGTGTAACAGTATAGCTTCCGTCCCTCTCCTCGCCGCTACCTGGGCTCGAACCAGGAACACATCGACAAAAGCCACCCTCGAAGCAGCGTTACCCATGCAGAGCAAGGGGAACCACTACTCCAATTCTCAGAGCGAGTGACGTTTGAAACGCTATTAGCACGCACCCCGCTAACTAGCTAGCCATTTTACATCGGTTACACCAGCCTAATCTCGGGAGTTGATAGGCTTGAAGTCATAAACAGTGCAATGCTTGAAGCTTTGCGAAGAGCTGCTGGCAAAATGCACGAAAGTGCTATTTGAATGAATGCTTACGAACGTGCTGGTGCCTACCATCGCTCAGTCAGACTGCTCTATCAAATCATAGACTTAATTATAACATAACACACAGAAATACGAGCCTTAGGTCATTAATATGATCGAATCCGGAAACTATCATCTCGAAAACAAAATGTTTATTCTTTCAGTGAAATACGGAACGGTTCCGTATTTTATCTAACGGGTGGCATCCATAAGTCTAAATAGTCCTGTTACATTGCACAACCTTCAATGTTATGTCATAATTACGTAAAATTCTGGCAAACTGGTTCGCAATGAGCCAGGCGGCCCAAACTGTTGCATATACCCTGACTCTGCGTGCAATGAACGCAAGACCTGGATTTCTTTAAGTTAAATATGCAGGTTTAAAAATATATATACATCTGTGTACTGATTTTAAGAAAGGCATTGATGTTTATGGTTAGGTACACGTTGGAGCAACGACAGTTCTTTTTCACGAATGCGCACTGCATCGATTATATGCAATGCAGGACACGCTAGATAAACTAGTAATATCATCAACCATGTGTAGTTATAACTAGTGATTATGATTGATTGATTGTTTTTTATAAGATAAGTTTAATGCTAGCTAGCAACTTACCTTGGCTTCTTACTGCATTCGTGTAACAGGCGGGCTCCTCATGAGGCAGGTGGTTAGAGCGTTGGACTAGTTAACCGTAAGGTTGCAAGATTGAATCCCTGAGCTGACAAGGTAAAAATCTGTCGTTCTGCCCCTGAACAAGGCAGTTAACCCACCGTTCCTAGGCCGTCATTGAAAATAAGAATGTGTTCTTAACTGACTTGCCTAGTTAAATAAAGGTGTGTTAAAAAAAATAAAAATAAAAGAATTGGCGTCCAAAATTACAGATTTCCGATTGTTATGAAAACTTGAAATCGGCCCTAATTAATCGGCCATTCCGATTAATCGGTCGACCTCTAATATAGACTCATAGTGTCAGATATAGCCCAAGCCCCTGTTCAATATAGACTCAGTGTCAGATATAGCCCAAGCCCCTGTTCAATATGGACTCATAGTGTCAGATATAGCCCAAGCCCCTGTTCAATATGGACTCAGTGTCAGATATAGCCCAAGCCCCTGTTCAATATGGACTCATAGTGTCAGATATAGCCCAAGCCCCTGTTCAATATAGACTCATAGTGTCAGATATAGTCCAAGCCCCTGTTCAATATAGACTCATAGAGTCAGATATAGCCCAAACCCCTGTTCAATATGGACTCAGTGTCAGATATAGCCCAAGCCCCTGTTCAATATGGACTCATAGTGTCAGATATAGCCCAAGCCCCTGTTCAATATAGATTCAGTGTCAGATATTGCCCAAGCCCCTGTTCAATATGGACCGATAATAACATTTGCATGACTAGCATTTCGCAATCATCGAAGTCTGTAACTTTTCTTTAGGCCTGTATTCATTTGTCAACAGTGTTAACGGCTAGTGGCAGGAGGACCACCGTTTGGTTGTTTCATTGGACTATTTCCCATCCCTGAATTGTTTATTTTAATTTCTAATTTTTTTCATTTTTTTTTGCCATCACACCTGTGTTCCTTCCTGTGTGGGTTTTGTGTTTGTTCAATTTTTTTTGCCATCACACCTGTGTTCCTTCCTGTGTGGGTTTTGTGTTTGTTTTCGACATGCACTTTGAGGGCTAGCTAGTGTGTTGCTTTCCACCCCTCCCCCCAAGCAAACTAAGTCTACTGGTAGCAGGCCTGCAGCTTTGATGAAGGCACACAGACTGCATTGTGTTCCTGGGATCTGGAGACCAGGGGTGGTTGTCATCAGACTGCATGGTGTTCCTGTGCTCTGGAGACCAGGGGTGGTTGTCATCAGACTGCATGGTGTTCCTGTGCTCTGGAGACCAGGGGTGGTTGTCATCAGACTGCATGGTGTTCCTGTGCTCTGGAGACCAGGGGTGGTTGTCATCAGACTGCATGGTGTTCCTGTGCTCTGGAGACCAGGGGTGGTTGTCATCAGACTGCATGGTGTTCCTGTGCTCTGGAGACCAGGGGTGGTTGTCATCAGACTGTATGGTGTTCCTGTGCTCTGGAGACCAGGGGGGTTGTCATCAGACTGTATGGTGTTCCTGTGCTCTGGAGACCAGGGGGGTTGTCATCAGACTGCATGGTGTTCCTGTGCTCTGGAGACCAGGGGTGGTTGTCATCAGACTGTATGGTGTTCCTGTGCTCTGGAGACCAGGGGTGGTTGTCATCAGACTGCATGGTGTTCCTGTGCTCTGGAGACCAGGGGTGGTTGTCATCAGACTGCATGGTGTTCCTGTGCTCTGGAGACCAGGGGTGGTTGTCATCAGACTGCATGGTGTTCCTGTGCTCTGGAGACCAGGGGTGGTTGTCATCAGACTGCATGGTGTTCCTGTGCTCTGGAGACCAGGGGGGTTGTCATCAGACTGTATGGTGTTCCTGTGCTCTGGAGACCCGGGGTGGTTGCCATCAGAATAGTGGTGGCTTGCATACCCTCAGACAGTTGCCTGCTCAAATCACTAAAATGTCTTCAAAGTTTTAATTGGTGAATCCAGAGATTTGAGGAAATTCAATTCCATAATTTGCCTGACTTTCAATGAGACACCATTTAACAGCATGCCCTCTTCAGAGAAACGTTTGACTAATGTTCTAATTAAATGTGTCCTCTGTTTTTTTTTAGTAAAAGGAAAGAGGGTCCAGCCCCCCTGGTCTGCCCCAGCCGGGTCCAACCTGCCAAAGCTGAGACTCTACAACAGCCTCACACGCACCAAGGTGACATATTGACCTTCTTTTGTTTTGCTCGTTTGAGGGCCATTTTGGATGGCTGAATCCTTATGATCAAATAGGAAAGAAAGACACTGAATGTCTCTGTAGCTCAGTTGGTAGAGTATGGCACTTGTGACACCAGGGTAGTGGGTTCGATTCCAAAGACCACCCATACGTAAAATGTATGCATGCATGACTGTCGCTTTGGATAAAAGTGACTGGTAAATGTACTATATTAATACCAGACTGTTATTATTGGATAAAAGTGTCTCGTAAATGTACTATATTAATACCAGACTGTTATTATTGGATAAAAGTGTCTGGTAAATGTACTATATTAATAACAGACTGTTATTATTGGATAAAAGTGTCTGGTAAATGTACTATATTAATACCAGACTGTTATTATTGGATAAAAGTGTCTCGTAAATGTACTATATTAATACCAGACTGTTATTATTGGATAATAGTGTCTGGTAAATGTACTATTATTAATACCAGACTGTTATTATTGGATAATAGTGTCTGGTAAATGTACTATTATTAATACCAGACTGTTATTATTGGATAATAGTGTCTGCTAAATGTACTATATTAATAACAGACTGTTATTATTGGATAATAGTGTCTGCTAAATGTACTATATTAATACCTGACTGTTATTATTGGATAATAGTGTCTGGTAAATGTACTATTATTAATACCAGACTGTTATTATTGGATAATAGTGTCTGCTAAATGTACTATATTAATAACAGACTGTTATTATTGGATAATAGTGTCTGCTAAATGTACTATATTAATACCTGACTGTTATTATTGGATAATAGTGTCTGGTAAATGTACTATTATTAATACCAGACTGTTATTATTGCAGGAGTTGTTTGTTCCCCAGAATGGAAACAAGGTGTCGTGGTACTGCTGCGGACCCACTGTCTATGATGCCTCTCACATGGGACATGCCAGGTAAAGTTCACTTCAGGAAGTAACAAGACGAGCAGTTTGTGACACACCGCAAAGAGCTGTTTAGTCCAATAGGTATAGTCCATAGTCCAATAGGTATAGTCTATAGTCTATAGTCCAATAGGTTTAGTCCAATAGGTTTAGTCCAATAGGTTTAGTCCAATAGGTTTAGTCCAATGGGTATAGTCTATAGTCCAATGGGTATAGGCTATAGTCCAATAGGTTTAGTCCAATAGGTTTAGTCTATAGTCCAATAGGTTTAGTCTATAGTCCAATAGGCTTAGTCCAACAGGTTTAGTCCAATAGGTTTAGTCTATAGTCCAATAGGTTTAGTCCAATAGGTATAGTCTATAGTCCAATAGGTTTAGTCCAATAGGTATAGTCTATAGTCCAATAGGTTTAGTCCATAGTCCAATAGGTTTAGTCCAATAAGTATAGTCTATAGTCCAATAGGTATTGTCCAATAGGTATAGTCTATAGTCCAATAGGTATTGTCCAATAGGTATAGTCTATTGTCCAATAGGTATTGTCCAATAGGTATAGTCTATAGTCCAATAGGTATTGTCCAATAGGTATAGAATATGTATAGTCTATTGTCCAATAGGTATAGTCAATAGTCCTGCCCGTTGTACTGTTGGCTTCGTGATGCTCGGTACACCACGGTCATTACTATTCTCACAGAATACTCATAGCTACTATCTCCAGCGCTTGTCATGATGTTCTGTGGATGATAATAATAATAAATGTTTTATTGTCACATACACCGGATGGCTACATTAAAAGGGTGACATTCACTGTGAAAGCGAAAGTTTAATTAAACCGTTTCCAGTAATACGGTGGTATAACCATAAATGGTGCTAGCTGGTCACATTAGATTCAGGCTTCTGGCTATAGGTATAGTCTATAGTCCAATAGGTTTAGTCTATAGTCCAATACGTATACTCCAAACGGTATCGTCTATAGTCCAATAGGTTTAGTCTAGTCCAGTAGGTATAGTCTATAGTCCAATAAGTTTAGTCTAGTCCAGTAGGTATAGTCTATAGTCCAATAAGTTTAGTCTAGTCCAGTAGGTATAGTCTATAGTCCAATAGGTTTAGTTTATGGTCCAATAGATATAGTCCAATAGATTTAGTTTATGGTCCAATAGGTATTGTCCAATAGGTTTAGTCCAGTAGTCACAAATAGAAGAAAAAAACTAAAATATGTCATGAAAATGCAGGTGAGGTGGCAAACCTAATAAGGGCTCACCTAACTGGCATTTCAATGATTTTAAAGGTGCAGTATGTACCTGACCGACCCGACCAAATTCACATAGAACAGATCTACAGCTTCTTAGACAATTTTTCTATGTGTGATATTTCTATGCTGCCCGTTCTTCAGTTTTGTTTCTGCATCTTTCACTTTGGGTTTTTGTACACCAGCTTCAAACAGCTGAAAATACAACCGTTTGTGGTGATGGAAATATATTTCAGTGGTTTAGATGGTACAACGAGTCTCTACACTACACTTGTTTGTTTTGTCACATAAACTGAAATTAGGGAAACTATTTGAATTTTAGCAACCAGTAAATGGAGGAGTGATTTCTGCATAGTGCATCTTTTAATGATGACATTTTGATAATGACATGTTGATGAAACAAGGGTCATACTTTCCTGACTTATAACTGTTCTGGAAAATAATAGTCTAAGAACTAAGACTATTTCCTGCTGTAGAACCTTTTAAATCAGTTTCAATTTGAATGTTAAGATCTGTGTCCAAATGATTTGATTCCTTTTTTGTTTTTCAGATCTTACATATCTTTTGATATCCTCCGAAGGATTCTGATGAACTATTTCAAATATGACGTGTTCTACTGTATGAACATTACTGACGTAGATGACAAGGTAACCAGCAGTGGTACAAAACAACATGTTGTGAAAACTGAACCGTTGGCTGAATGGTTAGTGATCATTTGTCTGTCTGTCAGATCATCAGGCGGGCCAGACAGAACTACCTCCTGGAACAGTACAGGGAGAAGAAGCCAGCGGCTGCCCAGATACTACAGGATGTCCTTAGTGCCAGAGGGGTAAGACATCAAACTTTTTATAGTGTCTACAAAGTTAATGACAAATGAATCAGTCACTATTTCCAGGTGTGGTTGCGTGATTGGTCATCTGTGGAACAGTGGCATGTCCTGGGCATACTCTCAGGTTCTAAAGTTCACCCCTGTATGGGGGGTGAGAATGAACCGTCCCATATATAGAGAGAGTGGTGAGCTTTGGCGCTGGATGTCACATTACCACATCTAACATCCCATTCACTCCATATCATTTGCAGCCCTTCCAGGCCAAGCTGGCTGAGACCACAGACCCAGACAAGAAACAGATGCTGGAGAGGCTGGACTCTGCTGTCGCTGCTGCCCTGGGACCCCTGCAGGGGGCGGTGGAGAGCAAGGCTGGGGAGGCTGACATACAACGCCTGGCTCAGGTAAGATCTCCTCTCTGCTGTACAACATGGATCTCTACGGTTCCTGACAAGTCTAATACACTTCCAGAGGTTTGGACTGAGCTACCTAGTCAAGTCACATTTGATTGTCTCCACACAGTCCAGTGGAGGCTGCTGAGGGGAGAACGGCTCATAAATCAAATCAAATGTATTTATAAAGCACATCTTACATCAGCTGATACCTCAAAGTGCTGTACAGAAACCCAGCCTAAAACCCCAAACAGCAAGCAATGCAGGTGTAGAAGCCCAGAACAACGCAAATGGAATGGCATCAAACACCTGGAAACCATGGAAACCATGTCTTTGATGTATTTAATACCATTCCACTGATGCTGCTCTAGTCATTACCACGAGCCCGTCCTCCCCAATTAAGGTGCCACCATCCTCCTTTGCGACGCACTTTACGAAAAAGAACACCAGAGACAACAGAAGTCAAATGTGTTCTTTTGTTCTTTTTGAAGGTGTTACTGGAGAAGGCCAAAGACCTGCTGTCTGATTGGTTGGATGCTCAATTTGGCAGTCAAGTGACCGAGAACTCCATCTTCTCTCTTCTTCCAAAGTTCTGGGAAGGGGAGTACCACAACGACATGGACGCCTTGAATGTAGGTGGAAACACACACAACCCATATTTTATCATTCATATAACATTTATATTTATAATGAATTGTTCATTGTTTTTTACTATGACCTTTTCTAGTGTCAATGCTCATTATCAGATGAGTAATCTTGAATGTAGGTGGAAACACACACAACTATTATGTCACATGACCTGAATTTGAACCTTTTTTTATGTAAAGAGTTTTCATCAAACTGTCCTCTTTTCTTTTAATGTCAGATGGTCCAGCACCATCCTCAGATCATTTCTTCTCATTCTGGATAAGAGTTAAAACACAGGATCAAATCTTATGTTACACGATTATGCAAAAACACAGGGCCCTATCACGTAAACCATACAGTATTTCAGCAGTAATGTAACATTAATGTTTCTAATTGTTAATCATATTTTACAATTAAAATGACTACTTTTCTAGTGCCAATCTGATGATGATTGTTAAAATGACTGATTCCCCCACCTATTCTGATTTCCCCCCCCCCCCAGGTCCTTCCCCCGGACGTACTCACCCGCGTCAGCGAGTACTGCCCAGAGATCGTGGACTTTGTGAAGAAGATCCTAGACAATGGCTTCGGGTAAGGGAGAGATGGTCTCTGTTATCATTCAGCCCCCCCTCCTCGAATTAGTTTTAAAACAACTCTTTGTTCATCCCTCTATCTCTGTGGGGTTGTTTTTATTTTCCCGTCGGCAGGTACGAGTCCAACGGTTCAGTTTATTTTGACACAGCCAAGTTTGACACCAGCCAGAAGCACGCGTACGGCAAGCTGGTACCTGAAGCGGTCGGTGACATGAAAGCTCTGCAGGAGGGAGAGGGTAATAATATCAATCATTTATAAAGCACTTTTTTTTTTTAAACTAACTGCTACAATGTATGTGAGTTATTGGTTGTCCGCTGTGTCCTGCAGGAGATCTGAGTGTCTCAGCAGACCAGCTCAGTGAGAAGAGGTCGCAGAATGACTTTGCCCTGTGGAAGGCCTCTAAGCCGGGGGAGCCGTCCTGGGACTCACCCTGGGGAAAGGGACGGCCTGGCTGGCATATCGAATGTTCCGCTATGGCTGGTTCCATCTTGGGAGAGTCCATGGACATCCACGGAGGAGGGTTTGACCTCCGATTCCCCCATCACGATAATGAGTTGGCTCAGTCCGAGGTAAGGGTTTATTCTCAAGTGATCTGTTTCTATGACATGGACGGTGGTCCGTTTGTGTACTCCCAAGTGTGCACTTGTTCACTCCCCCTCTAGGATTTGAAAGCATTGGCCTATAGTAGCAGCAAAGTCCACAAGGGCAAGTGAAAGTGTACACTTCGGGGAGAACGGTAGGGAATTGGAATGTAACCGTAGTATTCAAGTTGAATAACAAGCAGGAGACTTGTCCACGCAGGCTTACTTTGAGAACGACCACTGGGTTCGCTACTTCCTGCACACTGGTCACCTGACCATCGCAGGCTGCAAGATGTCCAAATCTCTCAAGAACTTCATCACCATCAAGGATGCCCTGGCGAAGAACACAGGTGAAGCTACTTCTCAGTAGCCACTAAAACAACAGCATTATGTTATGGCAATGTGTGTGTGTGTGTGTGTGCAAGCTAACAGCTGTTCTGTGTGTTCCCCTCAGCTCGGCAGCTCCGTCTAGCCTTCCTGATGCATTCCTGGAAGGACACCCTGGATTACTCCTCCAACACCATGGAGTCAGCTGTCCACTACGAGAAATTCCTGAATGTAAGTGATAATATAGCCCAGAGGTGCTCCTCTATAGTCTTAAACGGGTAGGTCCACATTTTGGCATCTAAGTCCTTTTATATCTGTGTGCAGTTTGAAGGTAGTTTCTGGAGCCCAGGGCCTGCGTTATGAGCAGGTCTTAGGGGGCCTGGCCCACACTACCGTACCTCCTGTCTAAATAAAATATTTCAATATTGATTATTTATTTGAGTGACGGACGCTGACAAGCATCTGAGCGAGCGAAACAGCGCCCCTCTGTGTCAGTATGTGTGGCCCATGTTATCATTTTTTGGGCCAGACTGCATCAGATACCTGGGCTACATGTAATAAGGCGCTGCTTTGCCCGCTGGGATGTTTTCTCCGGTGAGATAGTTTCAGACACTTGTGAATTGAAGGAAAGTTGCCCGGTGCACTGTTCGGATGCTGTAATTATTTGGGACGAATGTACAAAGGTAACCTACTTTTTTAAAGTGATTTGTTTAACAATCGGATGAAAACATGACTGGTTGTGTTCATGCCACATTGAAAGGTAATGCATGTTTTCAGTCAAATTACATTTCTTTACTATAAAACCCATTAAAAAACAATATGACATGCCATAATGTTTTTGGCCAGATAGCATCAGATACATGGGCTACACATACTGAGACAGAGGGGCGCTGTTTCGCTCGCTCGGCTGCTTGTTGGCGCTCGTCTCTGTCAATTGTGGAAGTCAAATGCCTGTCCAACTGATTCATTCTGGCGCCGGCTCTGATAGGGCCATCGCCAACTAGCGTTAGTGCAGTGACTGGAAGACTACAGGAGCAGCTAGCGTGTTCGTGTAGCAGTGTTTATTTTCATGAAATTGTTCTAGTTTTTCTTCTTCTACTCTCCGGCTCAGAGGACTCAAAGTGCACCTGTTTGAGTCCGCTGACCACAAGGGGACTTTCTTTTTCAGTTAGTCTTCCTCTCCTCACAGGAGTTTTTCATTTAGTCTTCCTCTCCTCAACAGGAGTTTTTCCTCAATGTCAAAGACATTCTCCGAGCTCCCTGTGACGTCACCGGACAGTTTGAGAAGTGGGAGGCAGCGGAGATGGAGCTCAACGAGAGGTGAGAGGAGAAACGTCACAAGCCCGGTGTTAATAATCGATACGACTTCGTTTTGAAGGTTTGGTAATAATTCCTTCGTTATGGGGTTGTTAAAGTCCCTTGGAGCTTGTGACCTGGAAGGACCTTTTTTGGAAACCTCTCTTATGAGGCATGGCACACAAAAATCTAAACATCTGAAGGCTTCAATAAGCTTTCAGTGTTTCAAGCTTCATAACAGGATTTTGGTAAAGAGTGCGGATATGACCTTAGTAGTCATTTGTCATTCCATGTAATGTCATGTTTTATGACAACCCCGTGTTGCAGGTGTGAGGGAGTACAATGTACCACTTAATCATCTGTTGTGAAGGACTGCCCCCTGGTGGCAGCTCCCTGTGTAGACTAGGGAGGAAATCCCACTCACATTGTCTCTGTCTGTCTAGTTTCTATGAGAGTAAACCCTGCCCACTCCTCCATTGTCCCTGTCTGCAGTTTCTATGCGAGGAAGGCAGCAGTCCACGAGGCGCTGTGTGACAACGTGGACACGCGCAGCACCATGGAGGAGATGAGGGCGCTGGTGACCCAGAGCAACACCTACATAGCCAGTAGGAAGAGCTCCAAGCTGCAGCCCAACCGCATGCTGATGAAGAGCATCGCTCTCTACCTGACTGACATGCTCAAGGTGAGGGAGAGCTTGTGCAGCATACCAGGGGGTGTGTTCATTCATTGCACACTGTTGCAAAATGTTTTGCACCATAGCAAAAAAAAGGTTTTGCCGACAAAAATGAGTTTCTATTGGACAAATTCAGTTCCTACCTGTTTCGTTTACGTTTGCTTTTGTTTGGTTCCATTTGGATCCATTTGGTTCCTAGTGAATACACCCCAGTATTACAGTCACAAGACCAGAGCTGATGTCGGCTGTCGACTAAACAACGGTGCCATCACATAAATCTCGTGAATACATTCAGTATTAAAAATGAAACGCGATGTAGAAAGTGAAACCGGGTCACATAATATTTACACCACTATAGCTAAGCGGTATGATAGTAACCCATTCTGTCATTTTACTTATCAGGAGACCACATCCTTTGTTCTGATGAAATTCTCTAACCCCGTCTGTGTTGTAGACCTTTGGGGCCATTGAAGGGTCTGAGCCTATTGGATTCCCAGTGGGAGGAGATGGTCACCATGGGGATGTAAGTATTGCCCTGGAGATACCAGGCTGCTTCTTGGCAGTCCAGGTGCTTTCAACATGATATACTGTTGGGATTGGCCACCACCATTTCTCCTCAGTTTGTAGTGGTCCTCTGTCGCTCAGTTGGTAGTGTATGTTGTTTGCAACGCCAGGATGGAGGGTTTGATTCCTGGGATCACCCATATGTATGTATGTATGTATGTATGACTAAGTCACTTTGTATTTTAAAATAAATCATATTGTTATTATATCCGTGTTCTCGTAGACGTTGTGATTCTGTGGACGTTTCTAGTCAAGCTAACTGAGGCTGCTTGCAGATGGAGACCACAGTGATGCCCTATCTGAAGGTGCTGTCAGACTTCAGAGAATCTGTTCGCAAAATCGCCAGAGAACAGAATGGTAAATACTTCCTCCCTCCCAAGTTATTCAACAAAAATACTAATAATTTAACACAGTTGTCTGCCGCTAGAAATGTGAGGCTTGTAGACGTGGTGACTGACTCTGTCTGTGTTCTCAGTGACAGAGGTGCTACAGCTGTGTGACGTGGTCCGTAATGACACCTTACCTGAGCTGGGGGTGCGCCTAGAAGACCATGAAGGTAAATGCACTGACCACAATATACACACACACTCTATAGATCAGCGAAAACTAGTAGCAGCCACAGTGATGACTGGCTGTGTTGTCTTGTCATTGTTAGGCCTTCCCACTGTGGTGAAGCTGGTGGACAAAGAGACCCTGCTGAGGGAGAGGAATGAGAAAAAGAAGATGGAGGACGAGAAGAAGAACAAGAAAGAGGAGGCTGCCAAGAAGAAGCAGGAGCAGGAGGTTAGTAGGACCATAGAGATGGATAGAGGAGGACTCATCTTTGGTGGAATTCCCTCAATGGGAGAGTCCTTTGTCTATAGCAGGAACACTGTCTTCCGAGTCCTCCACTAACTGATCTGAGCGCAGTAATACTGATGTTACCAGCCTCATGTCTAGATGTAGGTATATTGATGTGTCCCCTCTGCTAACTGATCTGAGAGCAGTAATAATGTTACCAGCCTCATGTCTAGATGTAGGTATATTGATGTGTCCCCTCTGCTAACTGATCTGAGAGCAGTAATAATGTTACCCGCCTCATGTCTAGATGTAGGTATATTGATGTGTCCCCTCTGCTAACTGATCTGAGAGCAGTAATAATGTTACCAGCCTCATGTCTAGATGTAGGTATATTGATGTGTCCCCTCTGCTAACTGATCTGAGAGCAGTAATAATGTTACCCGCCTCATGTCTAGATGTAGGTATATTGATGTGTCTCCTCTGCTAACTGATCTGAGAGCAGTAATAATGCAGGTATATTGATGTGTCTCTGTTCATGGTTGTTTCATCACAGTTGGCCAAACTTGCAAAGATGAAAATCTCCCCATGCGATATGTTCCGCTCTGAAACCGACAAGTATTCCGGCTTTGATGAAACGGTAAATATACAACAATTGTATACCTCCTTGATATCTTGGTGGCTACAAGGCTTTATTGAATATTAAGTGTTTTGACAGGCACGTTCTGCTCCTCCAACAGGGTTTCCCCACGCGTGATGTGGAGGGGAAGGATCTCAGTAAGGGACAGACCAAGAAGCTGCGGAAACTCTACGAAGTCCAGGAGAAACTGCACCAAGAGTATCTCCAGACCAATCAGAATGGCTGCTGAGAGTCCTGGGCCACGTTCAGTTGTCAAACGTTCTGGAATGTTGCAGATAGTTACGCCACTATTGGAGCCGACATGATTCCTTAATCTACATGTCATGTTTGTTCTACATAGCATATTTCTATCTGAACGTTCCCGAAACGTTGTGTCCTGCTGAACTCGCCCCCTAGAGGACGCTGCTCCGCCCCTCCCGCGCTCCGCCCATAGCGATAGTTCTGTCCTCATTTGTCGTTATTCAGTTCCTCCTATCCATTTTTTTGCTAAATCAACAATTCCCTGCATATTATGTGAGGGCTTGTAAATTTGACCAATCACCGCACTATTTCTGAATAAAGCAGTCAAATCGTCGCAATATTATCTCAAAAATGTACCCATCACCGCAGTACAAAAAGAGCGCTTGCCATTTCAACCAATCACCTCACATTTACCGCATAATATAGTTCATTCAAGCCACACGACAAAACTTTTCCCTCATGCAGAATGGCAGAATTGCAGCAGCAAAATAAAGCTTCTTTTTTTTCTCACAGCAAATTACACAAAAAAATCACTGTGAATTCCTGGAGGGCCTGACTATTGGTGATGCTGAGGCCAGAGAGACCCTGGGTGTGTTTCAATAGTCTAAAGAATGATCTCTTTGTTAGCCTCCTCTGAGTTAACACGTCAGGACGGTGACGGTAATATGGTGGAGGGTTATTTTCTTTCTCCTCTCCTCCTCTTTTACATGAGAGCAGGTGGAAGGTGAGGAGATGAATCCACTCTCCAACTGTTTTTAAGACCTTGGCACAAAACCTGGGCTCCTTTGCACTGCACTCCATGGGGTCACGTTAAAGGGTTGGTTCAATCAAAATCACTAATTGATACATTATTATTTATTTTTTTGGTGATTGGCTGCAACTACGGTCCGGATTCAGTTACTTTCCTATAGCTACCAGCGGCTAAGATTGGTATTGATAACCTCAGTTTCACTTGTTTTAGCTTTAACTAAATTGCGTGCCAAAATGAACTCTGTGTAAAACCACACCTGGGGGTAATCGATAGCGATGCTAAAGTGCGTCTGTGGTTGTTTTAGCTAAGTAATAATAACCTACTAGTTGAAGACACTCCCTGGCCTGACGACAACGTGTCTGTTTTAGCAAAGTAATAATAACCTACTAGTTGTAGACACTCCCTGGCCTGACGACAACGTGTCTGTGGTTGTTTTAGTTAAGTAATAATAACCTACTAGTTGTAGACACTCCCTGGCCTGACGACAACGTGTCTGTGGTTGTTTTAGTTAAGTAATAATAACCTACTAGTTGTACTCTCCCTGGCCTGACGACAACCTGCAAGCTGAAAACATGATGACATTCAGGTGAACTATCCCTGTAGGCAACAGGTTGTCTGTTGAAAGGGGAAATGAGTCCTCTGAAACCCTTTGTTGGCCCAGGCTTCCATGTGCTGTAGATTGACTAGTCACACCATGATAGTTTTAGCTCTCTACTGCAAAGTGCTGCTATTGGTTGGCAGCGTGTCATACAGCCGTCCATTGAGGTTTCATTTCCCTCTCTCCATCATGACTGCATATCATTCCTTTTTTTTATTCTGATATTATGACTGAGAGGACAGTGAAGTTGATAGACAGTGAAGTTGAATTAATGCACGATTGCAATGCAGAGATGATTACAGAAACATTTGTTACAGAGGCTTCCTTGGGGGTTTTGGTCTTTTACATGACAAAATAACATGCTTTGAGCAGGTGTTAGGCATGTTGCAACGATAGCAGAGGGATGAGAAATCTTTTATAGGAATATGGAATGTGTGAGACCTTGAAATAAAAATTTTAACAAAACATTTATTTTGTATCTTCAGTTTTTGAAATGGTTGAGCAAATATTAAATTGAGATTCTGTAGAGCTAACACAACTACAGTAGTGACCATCTACTAGTTACTAATAGATTGGGTTTAATGCCCCACACACACCTTCTGTTTGACAGAAACACAAAAATCACATCTGCAGAATCAACAAAGGATTTTATATGTAAGTGGCATCTCCAGTAAACAACTGTTCTTCTGAACGTTCCTGTTTACTGAATATCAAATCACAAGTACAATATTCAGATATACTGTATATTTTTTTTATCCTTATATGAACTGTAACTCAGTAAAATCTAGGAAATTGTTGCATTTTATATTTTTGTCCATTATAGAAATATAATAAAATTCTCTGATAATATAAAACTATATTTAGGTCACTTTTAAAATGCCCTATGTATTTAAGTCTGGAATGTCATTCTCTGTGCTCATCTTTGCTGTTGACCATGTTTCTAAGCATAAACACAAACACGACCATGTTCACGACAAACTGGATGAACCCAAAAGAGGCCACTCCGTAGTTGTGATACAAGAAGCCTCCAATCGTGGGGCCGATGGTGCGGAGCAGAGACTGCACAGAGGCACACAGGCCCAGCATCGTGCCTGCAGAACAGTGAAGAGAACCAATCACAAAAATGTCCAGAGCAAAACAGACAGAAGATGCACTTCAATGTTAAACTGTTTCTTTCAGAATGTTACGACACCAACTGTGATTCTTTCTCGGTAGGTGATTTTTTGTAAAAGTTTTTTTGTTGTTGTTAGGTTAGGCAATGATTTACTGTTTAACTGATGCCCCCCCTTCACATTTCTCAACATATGTTGAGATTGTCTCACCGGTATCGGAGGAAGGCACAGTCTTTGTCAGCATGCTGTCAGTGATGACGTTGAACACGCTGAGAGAGAACATCATGGGGAGAACGATGAAGCAGAACTGGAACACGTTAGCCATGAAGACCTGCCAAGGAGAGAACGAAACGTTAACCTTTTAAGATCAAAGGTTTTACAAAAGGGTCATATTCATTAGGCACCAAACGGAAATAAAACAACAAACAGGGAGAGACTGTGAAACTGTCCAAGTGCTTTTTCCCCCTTTTTTTAAAAATGTTTTGTGTACGTTTTGCTACGGTGAATATATACAACCCTGCATTTATCACAAGATGAAATGAATCCTCTATACCTGAGCCAGGCCCACCAGACTTGACAAGATGAAATGAATCCTCTATACCTGAGCCAGGCCCACCAGACTTGACAAGATGAAATGAATCCTCTATACCTGAGCCAGGCCCACCAGACTTGACAAGATGAAATGAATCCTCTATACCTGAGCCAGGCCCACCAGACTTGACATGCCGATGGAGAGGAGAAGCAGTGAGTTCTCAGAGTACTTTGAGGTCAGCCGGCCAATCACTCCCCCTTGGATTACCTGGAAAAATTGGACCAAAAAAGTTAATTTCTCACCAGAGTTGCTCTATTAAATCCTGTTCCCACAAGGGAGGGGATTTGATATCCTGGATATTTCAGGAGAATTTAGCCATCTAAACTTTTAATTACTGTAAATACATCGTGTTGTCCTAACCAGGAATGTAGTGGTCAAATAACGTGGTGAACACGGGATCGCCAGTCGAGCTGACGCGCAAACAACGTCATCGCTAATTTAGCAGCACAGGTGCAAAATACCACAAAATAAAGAGAGGCCACAATGAGAGTATAAAAGAAACAAACTCACACTTGTCTTTTCCTACTAACATTAACAGCTGACTAACTACTTCACTGAGGAAGAATGACTGAGCTAGTTGGGACAACCACATATATATTAAGATGACTGCAAGTCACTCTGGATAAGAGCGTCTGCTAAATGACTAAATATAATGTGTCTCTGGATAAGAGTGTCTGCTAAATGACTAAATATAATGTGTCTCTGGATAAGAGTGTCTGCTAAATTACTAAATGTATATGTCGTGAGCATCCTTGCTCCATACCATTGACACGATCCCAAAGTAGGCCATAAGGTAGCCATTCTGCTCTGGCGCCAGCTGGAAGAAGTTCATGGCGATAACAGAGAACATGACCTGAAAGATACCTGAGACAGAATCCCTTGAGGTTGTTAAAAAGGACTCCATGAAAACACAGACAGACACACTAAAAAGACAATTACGTGTAAAAAAAAAATATATATATATATATATATATAAAAAGGTCATTAACCACTGAACATTGGTTGAGATGGGTGTTGTAGTTTTTATTAAGATTGTTAAACGCTGAACATTGGTTGAGATGGGTGTTGTAGTTTTTATTAAGATTGTTAAACACTGAACATTGGTTGAGATGGGTGTTGTAGTTTTTATTAAGATTGTTAAACGCTGAACATTGGTTTGCGTTAGTGTGCATAAATGCTATTCTCCAAATAAAATCTGTAGGTGAACTGTGTTACGTGCTTTTACCCTTTCACTACATCACTGGTTCCAGTTCTACAGCAACACATTCCTGCTAAGTGATTAGCTCTCCGTCAGATGAGTCTAAACTAAGACAGGTGGAGAATAAACAACTCTTATAGGTCACAGTGGAGGACACCCACCTGATGGCAGACCTGAGATAATCTTGACCATGAAGGTTTTGGCCACACCAGGGAACTTCATCAGTCTGGTGATCTCACCCAGGTCAAAGACTGACTTGGCATTGCTCTTCTCTGCAGAACCAGGAAAATACGTCACACGCAACTCACATATGAAGTCACGTGTCAAATACCACACATTATGGATGTCCCCATGTCACACAGGCCACAGTAAGTGTCAGATAAAGCAGAAATTCTATTTTTTTTCACCACACACACACACACCCATACACAAACACAAACACACCCATACACAAACACACGCACGCACAAACCCTTTAGAGAGGGAATAGTGTGTTGTGAGGTAGGTGTAGAGTCTTACTGTCTGTGTTGTCCTGTGGAGCTTGTATCTTAGTGTGTTTAGGGATAAACGTCCAAACCAACAGGAAGCTGATGAAGCTCCCTCCAGCAGCTACACAAGCAGCAAATGTCTCCCTGGAAAAGCCAGAGCAGGGATGTGACACGGCTAAATTCCAGCTCTTGGATTGGACTAGAATCTGTGAGCATTGAGGTGCTTCACCCACCCATAACGTGTGCTTAGTGTACCGCCCAAGGTGGAGCCGGCAACCATGCCAATGCCAAAACATAGGCCTAGCTTGCCAAGGGCATCTGCCCGCTTGTCAGGTTCTGTCAGGTCAGTCACTACCATCTGGGCTCCTGGTGAGAGGAGAGAGGAGCACAACAAGTCAGACTTATACACACTTTAGTAACACTGGAACATATGGGGTATAGACAGACATATATGGATCTGTTAGAGGGCTGTCTAGTACAGTAGATCCTAGTACAGGAGATCCTATAGGATCTGTTAGAGGGCTGTCTAGTACAGTAGATCCTAAAGGATCTGTTAGAGAGCTGTCTAGTACAGTAGGTCCTATAGGATCTGTTAAAGGGCTGTCTAATACAATAGATCCTAAAGGATCTGTTAGAGGGCTGTCTAGTACAGTAGGTCCTAGGCACGGTACATACGCTGGGGACTTATCTGGGAGTTTGAGTATGAAGGGAACAACAGAGTATATTTGTCTTTAACTGTGATTGTGTAATTGCTGTGGATCATGTCATGCAGGGCTCCCTTGAAAAAGAGACCTTGGTCTCAATGGGACTTCCTGCTAAAATAAAGGTTAAATAAACAACAGGCAGTGTAGCACTTACCAGGCAAGCCATGCATCAAGACAGCGGGGAGTTTGTGGATGAAGAGCATGAGAGGACTGTCAGCTATCGCTAGTAACCCATAGTAGACTACAGAGGCAGTGCAGGATAGACACATTGCTGCCCTGGCACCAAAAAGGTCTGCAAACCTACCGACAACAGAAAAATAACACTGATCTATATTGACATCTGCCAACATATGGCCACCAACACATAACAGCTGCGATCTTGTGTCTGGATTCAGGTCTGATAAGGCCTCTCTGTATGGTTCGTTGCCCCGAGTCATTGAACCATAACTCAATTACATTTAAGTGACAGCACTTTAAAACTCAATTTGCCGGCAGCAAATTGTGCATCTTTGACCAGGGTTGGAGATTAAAGATACAGACTGTGGTTATGTAACAGATTATGTATTTCATTCAACAGAGTTTTGCTCACCTGCCAAATATCGGGCCTCCCAACAATTGGACGACACCAACCATGGTTTGCAAATAGCCAATCCATAGGGTGTCAAATCCCAGCTTCTTCGCCAAATACTGAATAGTGAGAGTTCAAACGTAAATACATATACATTTTTAAAAATATTATAATAATTAATCAGTGGTGACCTGTCATTCAGGGCTGTTTTGAGCCCCACATTTTTTGCAAAATATAATAAAAAAATATTTGTAATTTTTTGGGCCTTGCCTGTTTTGCATGTTATTTTGACATTAATACGTGTAACATATCAGTTTGCAAACAATGTAAAAAATATATATATATATTATTGAGTTAATAAAGCCGCATACAAACATGGTCTCTTTTTTGTTTTCTTGAGTAAGGGAGCTCCAAATGCAGGTGTTTCAGCCCAGCTCAGTGCTTTCTGTGGTGGTGGGGCAAGCCAGCGGAAAATACGGAGCGTTGAGCCGTGATTTGCCGCAAATTCAACAATGAGTTGTTTGGAATGAATCAGTGGCTAACTGCAAGCATTGCAAAGCAATCATTAGCCTGCTATTCAGTGGAGTGGCTGTGTGGTCCCAAGTCTAAGATTACGGGTCTCTCTTCCTAGTTTAAAATGATAAACATTCAACATTGTCCATGCTGTCAATGAAGCATGATTTGTGCCATGCTAAGAACGGCCCATGTTCTGAATTCTGTCATTGTACATTTCAAAAGTGCTGAACAAATAGTTATATTGACTAAGTACGTCCTAGCTCGCTCATTAATGTCTTCATCGAAATTACGGATTGCCTCTTATCCTCTGGTCGTCCCCTTATGACATAGTTTGTACATCTCAATTTTTAGTAGAAACCACATTTGTTTAAGCAAGTCAGCCTGGCTTTTCCAGGGAGACATCAGCTATGTTTTTTTTAAAGGCATTAAATGTGGCTGAATGAACTGTTTCGCTGCCAGACAAGGCTCCGCTGAAAGCCAGGTGTAGCAGTGGTAAGGTGTTGGGACTGCTGTTGGAACAGCTTTATGTAGGTCCTAACAGTTTGCAGGCACCGTTTGTCAACGTTATAGTGCAATGAATATATTGTTTAGTGTTGTGTTGTGGCTTTGCTGGCATGTATCCCACATTCGTTTTTTGGTCCCACCAAGATTTACATGCTAAAATCGCCACTGTAATTAATTCATACTAGATTGTCATAGATATACTGCTTTCAACGCGCATAGTCACAATCCTTTATCAAAAACGATGGTGCCCTCAAGAAGGCCCAGGTAAGGCCATTTTTCTATCTATTGTTTTAGATGTAGGCCTATGTCAAATATGTCAACAATCCCAAGGCCATTTATAACTGTTCAAACCTATTAGTAAATGGCAAATATCTACAATACATTTGAATAACAGCAAATGAATGCATATCACACGTAGCCTACTTTTTGTATCCATTCTGATATCGAAAGTATTGAAATAAACGGCATTGTTTTCTTTCTCATCTCTATCAATATAGGCGAATCATATAACAACAAAAACAACCACTTTGTAACCTGGGTACTAAAATAGACATTAAAACACAAATACTTACAGGAGTGATGGAAAACTGTAAAAACATGCATGTGATATCCAGGACAGCTATGAGGTAAGTAACGTAAATTACTCTCTGCATCTTTGAGCCTGTATGTACATCGGTAACGGCGGTGGGTGAGTCTGATTTAACTCCTGACATTTTACTGTAACGTTAAGCCTAAACCCAATTCGGTCCACCCTCTTGCATATAATAGCCTCCTGGAAAACCTGGAACAAGGATAAATAAATTATGAAATAACAAACAACGGCATAAGACAATATAATGCCGACACTGTGGCTGTCAAGTATTGAGATCAAATACACTTACCTTTGTTTATCTGAAGACGAAGTTCTTATAAATGCATAATATATCCGTCAAAAGTGTTCCTGCGGTTACTACCGATGCAGATGTTGATTTCACACTATGAGCGCCCCACCGGAAAAGAAAGGTGACGGTCAAACGCCATCGTTCATTCAATAAAGCAATTCGTAAAGATTAACTTTAGGAATTATTTCTCACGCATAATATTTCCCTATGTTCTTGTACTTTGATCTTTAGAGGATGTAATATGTTTGCCGTTAGCACAAAAACGGAACTTCCTGTTTTCAGGCTTCAAAATAAAAGCTCTCATGAACTCATGCTGTTGTGCCCTTGAGCAAGGCACTTAACCTCTTAAATGCTCCAGGGGCGCTGACCCTGTGCTATTCCTCCAAACTCCCTGTGTGTGTGTGTGTGTGTGTGTGTGTGTGTGTGTGTGTGTGTGTGTGTGTGTGTGTGTGTGTGTGTGTGTGTGTGTGTGTGTGTGTGTGTGTGTGTGTGTGTGTGTGTGTGTGAGAAGCGGGCGGGATATAGGATAAAGACCATAGATAATAGTCCTTCCTATTCATGATGAACTCATTGAAGTCAAATTAATTGCCATATTGTTCAAATATATTCAATTCTTAATAACAAAATCAAATAACACATTTTTTCAGTTGGGGACCTTGCTCTGTATTTGTATATATATATTTTTTTCCCCTCTTGTTTCAGTACTTTTATTCTGACTTCTCAACCAGAAGTTAATTGGTGAAACCCAGCTAACCCACCCATTGGTGAAACACAGCTAACTCCACATGAGAGTCCTCCCACTTTACACAACCACAAGTTGCGTGACTACTAGATTTCAGTTTTCTATTAGGTCGTCATGTACGGGTAGGCTTACATGTGACAAGTGTTGAGTTGGTTAAAGTTCATCATTGTTGAGAATGACTATGTTCATATTCAATGGCGACCCGTCATTCAGGATAGGTGGGGCAGAGCCTCACCTGTTTTGAGCCCCATATTTTTAGCAAAAAAAATATATTGTTATTGTTATGTTATTTTGGCATTAACACGTGGCACATAACAGTTTACAAACAATGTAAAAAAAAATATATATATAATTGAGTTAATAAAGCCGCATACAAACATGGTCTCTTTTTAGTTTTCTTGAGTAAGGGAGCTCCAAATGCAGGTGTTTCTGCCTAGCTCAGTGCTTTCTGTGGTGGTGGGGCAAGCCAGCAGAAAATAGCTGGCGTTGCACCGTGATTGGCTCAGTGCTCTGTCACTCATGGGGACACTACGTCACCGCCAAGTCTAAGGGTAGAGATCGAAAATTCATAGAGTTACATTAGAAGTTCCCATACAAGAAGCCTCAAGGTCATTGGCCACAGATAAAATGATGTCAAATAATGTTATATATCTACAGTAGCTTTGATTCGATTGATCATGTCAACATCATACTTTCAAAATCTTAGCTAAATGATGACATCATGAATCAAGTCGACAATCTACTGGCAAATAATTTTTAATCCTTGTCATATGAAGAGAAATAATGAAGAGAAATTATAGATAAAACGTATCGGTGCTCATCGGCCATTGGACATAAACATTACACAACAAGTTGGAAATCACAAATTCAACAATGAGTTGTTTGGAAGGAATCAGTGGCTAACTGCAAGCATTGCAAAGCAATCATTAGCCTGCTATTCAGTGGAGTGGCTGTGTGGTCCCAAGTCTAAGATTAAGGGGGGTCTCTTTTCCTAGTTTAAAATTATAAACATTCAACATTGGCCATGCGGTCAATGAAGCATGATTTGTGCCACGCTCAAAACAACTGTTAACTCGGAACTGCAAAATCTGACTTTAGTGAGTTCAAGACAACTGGGACCTCGGGTAAACGAGCTACGACTGGGAAAATACATTTCGAACTTTCATCCAACTCGGAATTGTAAATCGGGAACTCTGGCCTCTTTCTAGAGCTACGACCTGAAGATCACTGATCATTTCTTGAGTTACCAGTTGTCTTGAAAGCCCCATAAATCCAGAGAATGCCGACTTTGCTGACAAAGTTTGATGACAAAATTTGCCCTCAGAGGACCGCCGCTCCACCTTCCTGTTCAAGTGCCAGGGAGATATGTATACTGTAGCTAAGAAAGTAATACTAAGTGTATGTTGTGTAGTAAGCTGTTAGTAGCCCATGTGCCTCACCCTAATAATTTGGTCTATTTTCACCTCTTAATTTTGCCTACTGTTCTGACTTGGTGGTGCACATGTAGCCTATAACCTGTTTTTGAGAAATGTAATCATTGAATATTGTAAGAGCTTTCATTGTCTGCTTATATGCCCCCTTTATTTATCCTACGATTCTGACTTGGTGTACAGAGAGAATACTGTAAGAATGGCCCATGCTCTCAATTCTGTTGCTGTACATTTCAAAAGTGCTGAACAAATAGTTATATTGACTAAGTCCGTCCGAGCTCGCTCATTGTCTTAATCGAAATTACGGATTGCCTCTTATCCGCTTGTCGTTCCCTTATGCCATAGTGCGTACATCTCAATTGTCAGCCATATCAGCTGTTTTCTTAAAAGGCAGTAAATGAGGCTGAATGAACTGTTTCACTGCCAGACAAGGCTCCGCTGATAGCCAGGTGTAGCAGTGATAATGTGTTGGGACTGCTGTTGGGACAGATTTATGTAGGCCCTGACAGTTTGTGGGCATCGTTTGCCACCGTTATAGTGCAATTAATGTATTGTTTAGTGTTGTGTTGTGGCTTTACTGGTATGCATCCCACTTTTTTTTGCCCCACCAAGATTTACATGCTAAAATCGCCACTGTTCGTATTGTAAGCTAAGTTAACGATATTGCTTCTTCCCAAACATGGTTACTCTGACAATCTAACAAATACCGCTCAGGACATACAACCTCAGTCAGTAAAGATGTTCTAAATGTATTCTGTCACAACAAAACATGCTGTGCTATAAAAGGGAACATTGATTTACTTCTGTGAATTGTTACCGGGGTCCTGGGCCGGGTGTAAAGGCCTGCTGGTCTGTCAGGATGTGTGTGGGGACGAGCTAGACCAGGGATGGGGGTCACAAAAAAATCTGAACTAGGGCCTCCCGGGTGGCGCAGTGGTCTAGGGCACTGCATCGCAGCGCTAGCTGTGCCACCATAGACTCTGGGTTCGCGCCTAGTGGCTCTGTATACCCAAATCCATACCCACACATGCAGTCAGAGCCTTTTGGGGGCCTCACTAAATACCAACCATTTATATCAGTTGATATGTTGATACAGAAAACATAATTATAATAAAGCTGATAAAATAGGTTAAGACATAAGGCTAACATTTATACGACATGTTAGTTCCACACTCTCTTAAGGACTTGAAGCCCACCTGGGAGCAGTGTAAATTACTTAAGTAAAAATACTTTAAATTACTACTTAAGTCGTTTTTTGGGGTATCTGTACTTTACTTTACTATTTATATTCTTGACAACTATTACTTTTACTTAACTACATTACTAAATAAAATATTTAACTTTTTACTCCATACAGTTTCCCTGACAACCCAAAGTACTTGTTACATTTTGAATGCTTAGCAGGACAGGACAATTGTGAGATTCACACACTTATCAAGAGAACACAGGGTCATCCCTACTGCCTCTGGTCTGGCGGACTCACTAAACACAAATGCATCTCTTATAAATAATGTCTGAGTGTTGGAGTGTGGCCCCTGGCTATCTATAAATCATGTCTGAGTGTTGGAGTGTGGCCCCTGGCTATCCGTACATTTTAAAAACAATAAAATGTTGCTGTCTGCTTTGCTTAATATAAGGAATTTGAAATTATTTATACTTTTACTTCTACTTTTGATACTTGAGTATATTTTAGCAATTACATGTACTTTTCATACTTAAGTATATTTAAAACCAAATACTTTTATGCTTTTACTCAAGTACTATTTTACTGGGTGACTTTCACCTTTACTTGAGTAACTTCCTATTAAGGTATCTTTTACTCAAGTATGACAAATGGATACTTTTTCCCAACACTGCCTGGAAGGAACGTTTCTAGGGCTCCAAATAGACATTGTATCATTCAATTTTAAATTCCATGAGACCACAGCCGGTGTGTTGCATTATGTGTATACACATTTTAACAAATTGCAACTACATGTGGACTGCATGCACTTTACAAAAATCATATGATCAAAGGTCATGCCGTTTTTATTTATGAAGTCGCTTCTCACCAACTGCACCATGCTATGTGCAAACCAATCATTTTGTGTTTTGTTTGATCCACGCGAACGTTGCCAAAGACTTGAAAGAAACAGGAAACAACTTAACTGCTTTCTAAAGCTACAGGGAATACAAAATAAAGTTATATTTGAGACTTCTCTCTAACCAATTCATTGTAGTGTGTGATATGGAGGTATACAAAAGTTTATTTTGACATGTATACAAAAAAACGTTTATAAACAATAGCAGCTATGTTGACACTAACATGTTGATCTGAGCGCTGCCGTTGGAAAACCACTACAGTGTCCGACAGTTGGCTGTCGGAGATGCACCTCCCCGACTCCACTCGGCTTCGCTAGGCTTACTGCTCGAACACACTCAAAACCTTTGCCTTCGGCGCCCTGTCACAAGAAGGGACATACTATTTTCACGCCCCTTCGATAAAGCTACGACCGGAAGTGATTACCGTGGCAGGTTATGAGAGTGTTTTCGCCAACCCTAACCACAGATAACAATCTTATACAAATATTTGCCCTAACCCTTTTCCAAACATTAACCATAGTCTCATAACCTGCTACGTTTATTCTAACATAATACAAAAAAGTTACTTCCGGTGTTTTTCGTCCCAGGAAGCAGACTTCAGTTGCGGAAGTATAATGTGTAGGTGATCGTTTCAGTACATGTTTTGATTTAGCAGTTTAATGCAATGTCTAAACTGTACACAGAGAAACTGACCCGGCTCTACGAGCGGTATCGGGAGTACGTTACGAAGAACCCTGCAGCGACTGGACAACTGGAGAGCACCGTAAGAACGCTGTCGTACCTCATTTCAGGTGAGTTTAAAAGTGAAAGCCAGAGCGAATGGCTTGCTGCGTTCAAGAACTGGGAACTCGGAAAAATACGAGGTCAAATCACGACGTCAGTGATATTTTGTTCTGAAAGTCGGAGCTGCAGAAAGAGGCACGAATTCCCGAGTTGGATGACCGTTCAAAAAAGTTTTTCTGAGTCGGAACTCGATTTTTTTTCTCCCGAGATCACATTTGTTTTGAACGCACTGTAGTTGAAGTGGGAGATTCTGAGTTCCCATTTGTTTTGAATGCAGCATCCTCTAAAATGTATCAAAGTTGCCAAGCTAATTGCCTACACCTCTTCCCAAAACATTAACCGTGCATCGCCTGATGTTCCTCTCAACACTACAATCTCGTGTTTGATCATGAAAACAAAGGAATGTTATTCTCTAATTCAGCATATGAAAAACAGTCACAGCCATGCATCTGGTGCATGATTCAGAGTGCAATCGTTAAATATAACTATTTGCTACATCGTGTTGTCAGTAGTCCTGTGTAGAGTCTGGCATGGCCCATGGCAGGCGTAACGCTACCTTATGAAATGTAATTATTATCTGAAATATTTAGCCAAGTTCTTTGATTGGTTCTCTGTTGAAACAGCATTACATTAGTTTGACATAGCATCAGTCCTCAAGTGTTTTTGTGTCTATTTCACAGGGCGTTTCACTGACTCCCACGAAATCTCTGAATTGGGTAGGTTAGCACCTCACTTTACCTCACAGTTAACGTTTTATTGACTGCAGTATAACCATGAACCAGAAGCATTCAGGAACTTCAACTGGTGGATCGGTTTGTTGTTGTGTGTGTTTTTGCAGTGTACTCTGCCTCCAACCTGCTGGTGCTGCTTAATGATGGCATTCTGCGCAAAGGGCTGTGTCGAACCCTACCCATGGTGAGGTCCACCTCCACCAGATCAATCACAATAGTCTAACCTTACCCATGGTGAGGTTCACCTCCACCAGGTCAATCACAATAGTCTAACCTTACCCATGGTGAGGTTCACCTCCACCTGGTCAATCACAATAGTCTAACCTTACCCATGGTGAGATCCACCTCCACCTGGTCAATCACAATAGTCTAACCTTACCCATGGTGAGGTCCACCTCCACCTGGTCAATCACAATAGTCTAACCTTACCCATGGTGAGGTTCACCTCCACCAGGTCAATCACAATAGTCTAACCTTACCCATGGTGAGGTTCACCTCCACCTGGTCAATCACAATAGTCTAACCTTACCCATGGTGAGGTTCACCTCCACCAGGTCAATCACAGTAGTCTAACCCTACCCATGGTGAGGTCCACCTCCACCAGATCAATCACAATAGTCTAACCTTACCCATGGTGAGGTTCACCTCCACCAGGTCAATCACAATAGTCTAACCTTACCCATGGTGAGGTTCACCTCCACCTGGTCAATCACAATAGTCTAACCTTACCCATGGTGAGGTCCACCTCCACCTGGTCAATCACAATAGTCTAACCTTACCCATGGTGAGGTCCACCTCCACCTGGTCAATCACAATAGTCTAACCTTACCCATGGTGAGGTTCACCTCCACCTGGTCAATCACAATAGTCTAACCTTACCCATGGTGAGGTTCACCTCCACCTGGTCAATCACAATAGTCTAACCTTACCCATGGTGAGGTTCACCTCCACCAGGTCAATCACAGTAGTCTAACCTTACCCATGGTGAGGTTCACCTCCACCTGGTCAATCACAATAGTCTAACCTTACCCATGGTGAGGTTCACCTCCACCTGGTCAATCACAATAGTCTAACCTTACCCATGGTGAGGTTCACCTCCACCTGGTCAATCACAATAGTCTAAGCTTACCCATGATGAGGTTCACCTCCACCAGGTCAATCACAGTAGTCTAACCTTACCCATGATGAGGTCCACAATAGTCTAAATATGTGCTGGGTTGTGTTCATTGGGCACAAAATGGGAGAAAACACTCTGAAACAGGGAAGTGCTATCGGAACTGACTGTGCAATCCCTGACCGTGTGTGTGTGCGGTTGTTTGTTCAGTCTCTCTCTCAGCAGAGGCTTCTCACCTGGCTGTCAGTGGTGGAGTATGTGGAGGTGTTCCTGGAGATGGGGGCCACCAAGCTGTGGGGGGAGGGAGGTCGCTGGCTGGTCATAGTGCTCATCCAGATCACTAAGTAAGGAATGAAGGAGCCCCTCGTGGAGCGATATCTAACCAACGCTTTAACTTGATCCCTTTTGATCCATCTACAACATGCTGTGTAGTGTGCAAAGTCAAATAAATATGCAGGGATACATGGATTAGTAAAGACAATGAGATATTCAGTGATACATGGATTAGTTAAGACAATGAGATATTCAGTGATACATGGATTAGTAAAGACAATGAGATATTCAGTGATACTTGGATTAGTAAAGACAATGAGATATTCAGTGATACTTGGATTAGTAAAGACAATGAGATATTCAGTGATACATGGATTAGTAAAGGACAATGAGATATTCAGTGATACATGGATTAGTAAAGGACAATGAGATATTAAGTGATACATGGATTAGTAAAGGACAATGAGATATTCAGTGATACATGGATTAGTAAAGGACAATGAGATATTAAGTGATACATGGATTAGTAAAGGACAATGAGATATTCAGTGATACATGGATTAGTAAAGACAATGAGATATTGAGTGATACATGGATTAGTAAAGGACAATGAGATATGCAGGGATACATGGATTAGTAAAGGACAATGAGATATTAAGTGATACATGGATTAGTAAAGGACAATGAGATATTCAGTGATACATGGATTAGTAAAGACAATGAGATATTCAGTGATACATGGATTAGTAAAGACAATGAGATATTAAGTGATACATGGATTAGTAAGGACAATGAGATATTCAGTGATACATGGATTAGTAAGGACAATGAGATATGCAGGGATACATGGATTAGTAAAGGACAATGAGATATTAAGTGATACATGGATTAGTAAAGGACAATGAGATATTCAGTGATACATGGATTAGTAAAGACAATGAGATATTCAGTGATACATGGATTAGTAAAGACAATGAGATATTAAGTGATACATGGATTAGTAAGGACAATGAGATATTCAGTGATACATGGATTAGTAAAGACAATGAGATATTCAGTGATACAGGGATTAGTAAAGAGTGAGATATTCAGTGATACATGGATTAGTAAGGACAATGAGATATTCTGTGACACATGGATTAGTAAGGACAATGTCAGCCTGTAGGTCTAATATTATAAACTGTGCTTTTCTTTAGATTGTCTCTGATTGTTGAAAAACGTCATGGTTACTGGGATGTTATGTTGCATGGTGTTACATTCCATTTCTCTCCTTCCACCTCACTCCCCTCTCTGTTCTTTCTCTCTGTCCAACATTTCTCCAGAGCCGTCTTACGCTTCCTACTGCTCTTCTGGTACAAATCTGGCATGCAGACTTCCCCTCCTATTACCCCACTGGACAGGGAGGCACAGGGAGGCAACGGTAACAGAAGTCAAGAGTTTGCACGTTGGCACATATTTTATGTTGAACACATTTGTTTTTAATAATGCAGGGTGTCTGGCAGATACCACTGTATCCAAACAATACGACTTAAACATGACTCTCTTTGTTCTTTTGATTCAAAACAACTTTGGGGCAGTTTTGTGTCCGCTTCTTGTTCTGCTATCTCATTGGCTATAACCAATGTGCCAATGTCCTTGGTCATACCAGGACCGTACCATATACTGCAGAGTTCACAATCTAGACAACATGGAACTACTACCTGGACATAAATATATTTCTGTACCTCTCCCTCCTTACAGATGAGGACCATGATGACCACCAGGATGACAGCTCCTTCGTGGGCCAGCGGTCAGGGAGGGTGATGAGGCCGTTGGGCAATGGTAAGACTACACATGTTCCAGTACAATGTTTGCATTCAGGACCGTGCCAATACTATTTATCAGGAATGTACTATCTGTTCCTTACCTCTCTCTCTCACTTTCTCTCTCTCAGCTCCCTCTCTGCAGGCCCGTCTGTGGGCAGCCCCCAGTAGGGAGAAGAGGTGTGCTGTGGAGGAGGATCTGACCTCTAGTCCCACTGCCTTGGGGGTCCAGGAGACCATAGCAGAGTCCATGTACATCGGACGCCCGCTGGTACACTGTATCCTTCCTACTCTGGGACTCTGCCACAGAGACACTAAATAATTAAACGTGCACAATGTCATCACATGATTACTGCCTCTATAGATTCTGGTACGGCAGCTATAAAGTACATTGGCTGAAATGGTTGCATGATTCCATATCATACCTCTGTATGGCCTAGAAGCATTCTGTTCATCTTAACAGCACGTCCCTTACTAGTGGAATACATCGCTGCACTGTATATACAGTATACTAGTATTTGACCTAATCAATGGTAAATGAAACCTCAAGGATTTCTCATTCTAACTCCAGTCAGTCTATACTTTGGAATGTGTTACTTCAGAGGGTGTGTTTTCCTCAACGCTGCTCCCAAACGCAGTGCTCTGCCTGGGAATATGTGGGAGAGGCTCCTGGAAACCGTGGCTCGTATCTGGAGCCATGGAAATGACCAGGTAACCATGCTCTCTTCTCTTTACACTGACATGTGCTAAGAGTAATCACAAAATAAATGCACACACTGACTGGGCACATGATATGTGTTCCACTATTAAAACAAAATAGCCATAGACATACTCTTCTATACAGGCCATTTAAAAGCAGTGTCATGAAGGAGGCACTGAAACATGAGTGGGATAAAGGGGTATCCCCTGGTCTGTTCTCTCCACAGTTTTGGTTTGATGAGTGACACTAAGTCTCTGAACTGGCGGGAGAGGGCGGAGGTGAGGAGGAGAGCCTTTCTGCTTCTGTACTACCTGCTCCGCTCCCCTTTCTACAACAGATTCTCTGAGTAAGTAGAATCACAACTACAACAGATTCTCTGAGTGAGTAGAATCACAACTACAACACATTCTCTGAGTGAGTAGAATCACAACTACAACACATTCTCTGAGTGAGTAGAATCACAACTACAACACATTCTCTGAGTGAGTAGAATCACAACTACAACACATTCTCTGAGTGAGTAGAATCACAACTACAACACATTCTCTGAGTGAGTAGAATCACAACTACAACACATTCTCTGAGTGAGTAGAATCACAACTACAACACATTCTCTGAGTGAGTAGAATCACAACTACAACAGATTCTCTGAGTGAGTAGAATCACAACTACAACAGATTCTCTGAGTGAGTAGAATCACAACTACAACACATTCTCTGAGTGAGTAGAATCACAACTACAACACATTCTCTGAGTGAGTAGAATCACAACTACAACACATTCTCTGAGTGAGTAGAATCACAACTACAACACATTCTCTGAGTAAGTAGAATCACAACTACAACACATTCTCTGAGTAAGTAGAATCACAACTACAACAGATTCTCTGAGTGAGTAGAATCACAACTACAACAGATTCTCTGAGTGAGTAGAATCACAACTACAACACATTCTCTGAGTGAGTAGAATCACAACTACAACACATTCTCTGAGTGAGTAGAATCACAACTACAACACATTCTCTGAGTGAGTAGAATCACAACTACAACACATTCTCTGAGTGAGTAGAATCACAACTACAACACATTCTCTGAGTGAGTAGAATCACAACTACAACACATTCTCTGAGTGAGTAGAATCACAACTACAACACATTCTCTGAGTGAGTAGAATCACAACTACAACACATTCTCTGAGTGAGTAGAATCACAACTACAACACATTCTCTGAGTAAGTAGAATCACAACTACAACACATTCTCTGAGTAAGTAGAATCACAACTACAACACATTCTCTGAGTGAGTAGAATCACAACTACAACACATTGTCTGAGTGAGTAGAATCACAACTACAACAGATTCTCTGAGTGAGTAGAATCACAACTACAACAGATTCTCTGAGTGAGTAGAATCACAACTACAACAGATTCTGAGTGAGTAGAATCACAACTACAACACATTCTCTGAGTGAGTAGAATCACAACTACAACACATTCTCTGAGTGAGTAGAATCACAACTACAACACATTCTCTGAGTGAGTAGAATCACAACTACAACACATTCTCTGAGTGAGTAGAATCACAACTACAACACATTCTCTGAGTGAGTAGAATCACAACTACAACACATTCTCTGAGTGAGTAGAATCACAACTACAACACATTCTCTGAGTGAGTAGAATCACAACTACAACACATTCTCTGAGTGAGTAGAATCACAACTACAACACATTCTCTGAGTGAGTAGAATCACAACTACAACACATTCTCTGAGTGAGTAGAATCACAACTACAACACATTCTCTGAGTGAGTAGAATCACAACTACAACACATTCTCTGAGTGAGTAGAATCACAACTACAACACATTCTCTGAGTGAGTAGAATCACAACTACAACACATTCTCTGAGTGAGTAGAATCACAACTACAACACATTCTCTGAGTAAGTAGAATCACAACTACAACACATTCTCTGAGTGAGTAGAATCACAACTACAACACATTCTCTGAGTGAGTAGAATCACAACTACAACACATTCTCTGAGTGAGTAGAATCACAACTACAACACATTCTCTGAGTGAGTAGAATCACAACTACAACACATTCTCTGAGTGAGTAGAATCACAACTACAACACATTCTCTGAGTGAGTAGAATCACAACTACAACACATTCTCTGAGTGAGTAGAATCACAACTACAACACATTCTCTGAGTGAGTAGAATCACAACTACAACACATTCTCTGAGTGAGTAGAATCACAACTACAACACATTCTCTGAGTGAGTAGAATCACAACTACAACACATTCTCTGAGTGAGTAGAATCACAACTACAACACATTCTCTGAGTGAGTAGAATCACAACTACAACACATTCTCTGAGTGAGTAGAATCACAACTACAACACATTCTCTGAGTGAGTAGAATCACAACTACAACACATTCTCTGAGTGAGTAGAATCACAACTACAACACATTCTCTGAGTGAGTAGAATCACAACTACAACACATTCTCTGAGTGAGTAGAATCACAACTACAACACATTCTCTGAGTGAGTAGAATCACAACTACAACACATTCTCTGAGTGAGTAGAATCACAACTACAACACATTCTCTGAGTGAGTAGAATCACAACTACAACACATTCTCTGAGTGAGTAGAATCACAACTACAACACATTCTCTGAGTGAGTAGAATCACAACTACAACAGAAAACTAAATGTATGCTGTTTTCTAATTCTCGTAGATATATTTGATGGCTTACACATTTATGCATTGGATGGTTCTTTCATCGTGCATGTTCCCACCTATAAATATTTGGGCTTATAGCCTACAAAACTCCCTACATCTCAACTCTCTTGTGCCTGTAGGGCAGTTTAGGACTTTGTTGAAGAAATTTAATGAGAATTGCAACTGTTTGGATTGAATGTAAATGATTGTACAGTATTTGTGGTGTTTGAAGCTGTATTATTGATTCTGTCATTTGTAGTGTATTTTATTTGTATTGATCATTTTGGATTTGTTGTATTGTTGTCCTCAGGGCACCATTGTAAACTAGACTCTGGTCTTAATGGGTTGCCCTGAATAAAATATATTCAAGTCAAATCAAAACCAACAGATTCTCTGGCTAGAGAAGTTCTTTACCATAATGACCATTGGAACATGGCATATTTTCTATCATGTGTGCTGCTTTTTAAACCTTTTGATTTTGTTTCACGTAGAACAAAGATCCTGTTCCTACTCCGATTTCTGTCAGACAACGTTCCCGGCGTCGGGCTGGTTGCTCGTAAGTGTTTACTTTTTATAGAAACCAAGTATCTGAAAATGGCATGGGATGCATTTGTTCCGTTTACCTTTTTGGTGGTCCACTGTCTGCTGACATGCACTGTGGCTTCCAAATTCTGCCAGTCTGCATCTTGTCAGTTAATGTGTTCATTGTCCTGATTGGCTTAACCTTAACCTCCACTTGTCCTTCCAGGACCTCTAATGGATTACCTACCTGTCTGGCAGAATATCTACTTCTATAACTGGGGCTGAGGGCAAGAGGTGGTTGAAGGACACCTGGCCAGCTGGATAGGGATCGACACTAAAGAGGGAGACCCTGAGTAAAATACAGAGACAGAGACACACAGGGACTCAAGTCCCCCACAGACTCACTGGAAAACCTGCGCTGGTTAATCTGCTCTATTTCAACTGGGACCCTCAAATAAGATCCAACATGCAGTTATGTTACTAGGGCATGCCAGAGTATCTTACGGATCCTTCCGTTCTGTTGCTAGGGCATGCCAGAGTATCTTACGGATCCTTCCGTTCTGTTGCTAGGGCATGCCAGAGTATCTTACGGATCCTTCCGTTCTGTTGCTAGGGCATGCCAGAGTATTTTACGGATCCTTCCGTTCTGTTGCTAGGGCATGCCAGAGTACCTTACGGATCCTTCCGTTCTGTTGCTAGGGCATGCCAGAGTACCTTACGGATCCTTCCGTTCTGTTGCTAGGGCATGCCAGAGTATCTTCAGGATCCTTCCGTTCTGTTGCTAAGGCATGCCAGAGTACCTTACGGATCCTTCCGTTCTGTTGCTAGGGCATGCCAGAGTATCTTCAGGATCCTTCCGTTCTGTTGCTAGGGCATGCCAGAGTATCTTCAGGATCCTTCCGTTCTGTTGCTAAGGCATGCCAGAGTACCTTACGGATCCTTCCGTTCTGTTGCTAGGGCATGCCAGAGTATCTTCAGGATCCTTCCGTTCTGTTGCTAGGGTATGCCAGAGTATCTTCAGGATCCTTCCGTTCTGTTGCTAGGGCATGCCAGAGTATCTTCAGGATCCTTCCGTTCTGTTGCTAGGGCATGCCAGAGTATCTTACGGATCCTTGCCTTTTTGCATTCCCTCCTTGTTCTTTCTTTTTGTAATCTGAGTGATTTCTGTCATATCTTCCATCAGACTGATCTTGAACCAGTGATTATATGATGAATTGATGCTGATTTAGTTTTCTCCTTTTGTAAACTATACATTACCCAGAGGTGTTATTGACCGAGTGCTATGAGATATCTTTGGCACCGCTGGTGATGATCCCCATCTTGTCAGTCAGTTTTGCTGTCTGTCACTGGGAACAATCCCTCCTAAATGTCTCCAGTTAAACAACCCACTACAGCTAGCCCTGGTGGGGTTCTGTGCAGTTGGTCCGACAGCATTACATCAAATGACTTTGAGGCTGGTTGAAGTTCTCTCTATGGGGCTGTCCCAATATCTAATTTCTCCCAAAGTGTTCACTCCTTCCCACAAATCTAGATATGCATTTGGCATGGGCTAGTGGGAGTTTCCACCATATTTCGTATACTAGTCATTTCCTTTCAAATCTGTGAAGGGACGTTAATTGGAGGAAGGAGAGAATTGGGCCATAACCTACATTCCTCTTATGTTTGTCAGATTGGCACAGTGGGTAGAAAAACAAATGAACAATGTATGTGCCCATGATATGGAATCTAACATTTGTATATTAAATATGGTGTATTCTCAATTATTGGTATTAACTACCTAATTGTGCTGTTCCAGTAGATGTATTTTATTTAACTAGGCAAGTCAGTTACGAACAAATTCTTATTTACAATGACGGCCTACCAGGGAACAGTGGGTTAACTGCCTTGTTCAGGGGCAAAACAACAGATTTTTACCTTGTCAGCGCAGGGATTAAATCCAGCAACCTTTCGGTTACTGGCCCAACGCTCCAACCACTAGACTACCTGCCGTTCCGTTTAATTGTTACTTAATTGGGGTTGAGAATTAAGAATCGATTTTTGTAGTTTATCCAGACTACTTGAAGACAACCATCTGGAAATACATTGAAACCAGGTTGTTTTCCCTGTGTGAAAAGTGTTGATGACTGGGGGAAGTGGAATGTCGTGGCTGTTGAAAATTATTGGGGGAAGTGGAATGTTGTGGCTGTTGTAGATGATTGGGGGAAGTGGAATGTTGTGGCTCTGAGTGCCTTTTCAAAAGTTGACTTACCAGAGGAAAAAGGAAATTAGGTCTAATGTACTTATTTGAAATTTTGTGAATGTTTATTTATGAATCCTACAAATGTGTTCAATAAATCAACAGAATAATAATCTGGTACCACCCAGTCATTATTTATTTTAGGTAGGTTTTCATAACTACGACTGCGTTTACACAGTACAAATCAGATTTTTTTTTGACCAATGAGATCAGCATGTGTAAACACAGTCCTTGTCATGCAGACAATTAGGATTCAGTCCATGAACTTAACAGCGGGCAACCATAGTGATGGATTTCAATCTTTATTGACACAAATCTAACTCTTTTTGTAGCCTACAATAAATAACTGTTTTGTTTACATGGGTCATTGGGATAGGCTTCATTCATCACTAGTGGGACAGACCGGGCCGCATGGGTGAACACACTCAAAACCATACCCATGGTGACAGTCATGCCTTAAAAATAATGAGAAATTGTCAACAGGTCAGTGGTGGTATAGTCCAGAGATTTCCCCCAAACATTTAGTTTTTTGTCCTAGCACTACACGGGTGATAAAAACTTGTCAAGCTTTGAATATTTTTAAATCAGCTGTGTAGTGTTAGGGTGAAAACCAAAACGGGGCCCCAGGATCAAGTTTGGAGCTTACCATAAAACACTGATCTCAACTAACACACGGCTGTTAGAGAAGCAGGAGGTGCCTTTTGAATGTCCTTCCCCCGTCAACAGACAACCATCTAACATGTCCATCAGTGGAGGCTGCTGAGGGGAGGACGGCTCATAATGGTCAGCGAATGGAATGGCATCAAACACCTGGATACCATTCCACTGATTCTGCTCCAGCCATTACCACGAGCCCATCCTCCCCAATTAAGGTGCCACCAAAATCCTGTGGTGTATATCAAACTAAGGGGACTGTCGAGGACGGTGTAACCTTCTCCAGTCCATTACTGCTGCCGCGATGCAGCCCGGGAATGAGAGCCTCAACTCTGTAATGATCATCTCGGAAAGCACCAATAAAATAGACAGAAACCATGGAATGGAAAGGGGACCTCCATACAAAACACACAATTGCATTAAATGTCTTTGAACCAAATGCATATCTAGTGCTATGGAAGGTGCTAGATCAACCCCCGCTACTACTACCAATGGTGACATTCAAGGTCATCTTTTTTTGTAGTCGCAGAATATATATCAATCTTCTGAGATGCACAACAGACATCCTGGAACACCAACCATTGGTATAATGCAATTCCACCTTCCAGGCTCTGTGATACCAGACACCCTATCTGTTCATGATGAGATATCAGATAGAAATGTATTGTGTAGAACATACACTAGTCAGGAACAAGAGGTAATCACGTCACCTCTATATGTATTATATAGCATTTCTACCTGTTACATCCATTCATATATTTTCTTTGCCAAATAAGACATTCGTGACTGGACCGTCTCAAATAGTACTGAGGTACCCCTGTTCTAGACGTTACACCTCACTGAATTTACCCCCCGGGTTCCATTTGACCAAGGGTGGTAGGCTCCTCTTACCCGTTCTCTCATTTTGATAGGCAGGTCACCAGAAATGAACATAAAACGACGAGGGACTGAGTGGCAGCCAGGCTCTGTCCAGTCACAGGTTTTACAACAATCTGATGAGCATGCCTTCCATTAGTCATTGCTCCTGCCATTCAACAAGACGGTACAGAATGAGGGATCAAACTCCCATTTAGTACAGAATGAGGGATCAAACTCCCATTTAGAACAGAATGAGGGATCAAACTCCCATTTAGAACAGAATGAGGGATCAAACTCCCATTTAGAACAGAATGAGGGATCAAACTCCCATTTAGAACAGAATGAGGGATCAAACTCCCATTTAGTACAGAATGAGGGATCAAACTCCCATTTAGAACAGAATGAGGGATCAAACTCCCATTTAGAACAGAAACTCAATAGAAAAGAGCATTATGCAGAAACACAGCGGAGTTGCGTTTCCCCCCATGTCTAGGTAACTTATCTTAGGGTAGAAACAAAAGACCGTAGGTGTGAACTCAGATCCAGGTCTTCATGAATTCTATACAAGTGTGTTTCTCGACATCAGAGGTTAATATGGCTTCCCAAAGTTTGTGTGGTGTGATTGTGTAAACCCAGTGACTGGACAAGCATAGACTGAAGGAGACCACCATCCACATTCCTACCAGCATCACCATTCAGTCGAAGCACCCGATCATTCCTAACACACACTGAACTCTTTCTGTTGAAAAAGGCTGAAAGCCAACCTTTTCTTCTGACCCGACTGAAAACCTTTCAGACCCTGGTGAAGAACTCACATTGCACTGCAAGATGGGCTAGGTCATTACGTTTCTAAAATGTACCCCCCCGGTCCATCTCCTGACCTTGGTAGATTGCGTCACTCAGTCAGAGTGGAGGTGTTGCATTTGATTCCTGCTGTGTGGAGTTCAGTTAAAACATCCTTACAATTTAACTTGGCGTGATTAACTCCATTCGACCAGAGAATGTCATCCATTGTCGTGGTAACTAAAATGGAAACGGATAAATCAACCGTACTGGACCACTGGTTCCCTTTGATGATGTTAATGCTGAATGGTTAAACGCCAACGTCTGTTCAAATAGTGAGACACGGTTGAAAACACACAGGAAAAACAATGTCAAAAAGCATAGTTCAACTGAGAGAGGATTGGTTATCATATCATTCTTAGAGAATACTTTATATCATTAATATTTGTTGAAATCAGAGACCAAAACAAGACTAGTTAGAACAGGAAAAAAAATACTTTACACCTTCCAGAGCTTTCTTTGCTGAAAATAAAACTTTGTCTCACTCTCTATAAAGTGGATGGACAGAAACGGGGTTGGGGGGGGGGGGGTGTAGGGTCCCCCTCCATTCATGCAATCTCTCTTCCCTTCTCTCACTACAGATACCAGTCAGTAGTGATTTGCTCTGTCCCCCCCCCCCCTGCACTCTCTGTGTCAGTATGACGTCATGGCTCCCTCTCCCCCTGCAGCTGGGTGTTGGTCGTCCTGGTCTCTTCAGTAAGCGCCATAGCGATCCTAAAAACAAACACAAGAAACTGGGTCAGCACATTAAGATCCATCTAGTGATGTTTTCCTACCAATACTAGAGAACAGAGCGGTATGTTTTCCTACCAATACTAGAGAACACAGCGGTATGTTTTCCTACCAATACTAGAGAACAGAGCGGTATGTTTTCCTACCAATACTAGAGAACAGAGCGGTATGTTTTCCTACCAATACTAGAGAACAGAGCGGTATGTTTTCCTACCAATACTAGAGAACACAGCGGTATGTTTTCCTACCAATACTAGAGAACAGAGCGGTATGTTTTCCTACCAATACTAGAGAACAGAGCGGTATGTTTTCCTACCAATACTAGAGAACAAAGTGGTGATCATTAGGAACCAAACTGAAGAAAACTGACAAACAGGAGAGACCACCTGGACTTGTTCAAAACAAATGCTCAATTTATGTTTTCAGTTGCAAAACCTTTTCCGTTGTGTGTCCTACTAGACAGGAGAATAGAGTTTCTCTGTATGTGTAATTGTATTGTGTTGAGGTGTCTCTGGTCCTTTAGAGTTTCTCTGTATGTGTAATTGTATTGTGGTGTCTCTGGTCCTGCAGAGTTTCTCTGTATGTGTAATTGTATTGTGTTGAGGTGTCTCTGGTCCTGTAGAGTTTCTCTGTATGTGTAATTGTATTGTGTTGAGGTGTCTCTGGTCCTGCAGAGTTTCTCTGTATGTGTAATTGTATTGTATTGAGGTGTCTCTGGTCCTGTAGAGTTTCTCTGTATGTGTAATTGTATTGTGTTGAGGTGTCTCTGGTCCTGTAGAGTTTCTCTGTATGTGTAATTGTATTGTGGTGTCTCTGGTCCTGTAGAGTTTCTCTGTATGTGTAATTGTATTGTGTTGAGGTGTCTCTGGTCCTGTAGAGTTTCTCTGTATGTGTAATTGTATTGAGGTGTCTCTGGTCCTGTAGAGTTTCTCTGTATGTGTAATTGTATTGAGGTGTCTCTGGTCCTGTAGAGTTTCTCTGTATGTGTAATTGTATTGTGTTGAGCTGTCTCTAGTCCTGCAGAGTTTCTCTGTATGTGTAATTGTATTGTGTTGAGGTGTCTCTGGTCCTGTAGAGTTTCTCTGTATGTGTAATTGTGTTGAGGTGTCTCTGGTCCTGTAGAGTTTCTCTGTATGTGTAATTGTATTGAGGTGTCTCTGGTCCTGTAGAGTTTCTCTGTATGTGTAATTGTATTGAGGTGTCTCTGGTCCTGTAGAGTTTCTCTGTATGTGTAATTGTATTGTGTTGAGGTGTCTCTAGTCCTGCAGAGTTTCTCTGTATGTGTAATTGTATTGTATTGAGGTGTCTCTGGTCCTGTAGAGTTTCTCTGTATGTGTAATTGTATTGAGGTGTCTCTGGTCCTGTAGAGTTTCTCTGTATGTGTAATTGTATTGTGTTGAGGTGTCTCTGGTCCTGCAGAGTTTCTCTGTATGTGTAATTGTATTGTGTTGAGGTGTCTCTGGTCCTGCAGAGTTTCTCTGTATGTGTAATTGTATTGAGGTGTCTCTGGTCCTGTAGAGTTTCTCTGTATGTGTAATTGTATTGTGGTGTCTCTGGTCCTGTAGAGTTTCTCTGTATGTGTAATTGTATTGAGGTGTCTCTGGTCCTGTAGAGTTTCTCTGTATGTGTAATTGTATTGAGGTGTCTCTGGTCCTGTAGAGTTTCTCTGTATGTGTAATTGTATTGTGTTGAGGTGTCTCTAGTCCTGCAGAGTTTCTCTGTATGTGTAATTGTATTGTGGTGTCTCTGGTCCTGTAGAGTTTCTCTGTATGTGTAATTGTATTGTGTTGAGGTGTCTCTGGTCCTGTAGAGTTTCTCTGTATGTGTAATTGTATTGAGGTGTCTCTGGTCCTGTAGAGTTTCTCTGTATGTGTAATTGTATTGAGGTGTCTCTGGTCCTGTAGAGTTTCTCTGTATGTGTAATTGTATTGTGTTGAGGTGTCTCTAGTCCTGTAGAGTTTCTCTGTATGTGTAATTGTATTGAGGTGTCTCTGGTCCTGTAGAGTTTCTCTGTATGTGTAATTGTATTGTGTTGAGGTGTCTCTGGTCCTGCAGAGTTTCTCTGTATGTGTAATTGTATTGTGTTGAGGTGTCTCTGGTCCTGCAGAGTTTCTCTGTATGTGTAATTGTATTGAGGTGTCTCTGGTCCTGTAGAGTTTCTCTGTATGTGTAATTGTATTGTGTTGAGGTGTCTCTAGTCCTGCATAGTTTCTCTGTATGTGTAATTGTATTGTATTGAGGTGTCTCTGGTCCTGTAGAGTTTCTCTGTATGTGTAATTGTATTGAGGTGTCTCTGGTCCTGTAGAGTTTCTCTGTATGTGTAATTGTATTGTGTTGAGGTGTCTCTAGTCCTGCAGAGTTTCTCTGTATGTGTAATTGTATTGTGTTGAGGTGTCTCTGGTCCTGTAGAGTTTCTCTGTATGTGTAATTGTATTGTGGTGTCTCTGGTCCTGTAGAGTTTCTCTGTATGTGTAATTGTATTGTGTTGAGGTGTCTCTGGTCCTGTAGAGTTTCTCTGTATGTGTAATTGTATTGAGGTGTCTCTGGTCCTGTAGAGTTTCTCTGTATGTGTAATTGTATTGAGGTGTCTCTGGTCCTGTAGAGTTTCTCTGTATGTGTAATTGTATTGTGTTGAGGTGTCTCTAGTCCTGCAGAGTTTCTCTGTATGTGTAATTGTATTGTATTGAGGTGTCTCTGGTCCTGTAGAGTTTCTCTGTATGTGTAATTGTATTGAGGTGTCTCTGGTCCTGTAGAGTTTCTCTGTATGTGTAATTGTATTGTGTTGAGGTGTCTCTGGTCCTGCAGAGTTTCTCTGTATGTGTAATTGTATTGTGTTGAGGTGTCTCTGGTCCTGCAGAGTTTCTCTGTATGTGTAATTGTATTGAGGTGTCTCTGGTCCTGTAGAGTTTCTCTGTATGTGTAATTGTATTGTGGTGTCTCTGGTCCTGTAGAGTTTCTCTGTATGTGTAATTGTATTGAGGTGTCTCTGGTCCTGTAGAGTTTCTCTGTATGTGTAATTGTATTGAGGTGTCTCTGGTCCTGTAGAGTTTCTCTGTATGTGTAATTGTATTGTGTTGAGGTGTCTCTAGTCCTGCAGAGTTTCTCTGTATGTGTAATTGTATTGTGTTGAGGTGTCTCTGGTCCTGTAGAGTTTCTCTGTATGTGTAATTGTATTGTGGTGTCTCTGGTCCTGTAGAGTTTCTCTGTATGTGTAATTGTATTGTGTTGAGGTGTCTCTGGTCCTGTAGAGTTTCTCTGTATGTGTAATTGTATTGAGGTGTCTCTGGTCCTGTAGAGTTTCTCTGTATGTGTAATTGTATTGAGGTGTCTCTGGTCCTGTAGAGTTTCTCTGTATGTGTAATTGTATTGTGTTGAGGTGTCTCTGGTCCTGCAGAGTTTCTCTGTATGTGTAATTGTATTGTGTTGAGGTGTCTCTGGTCCTGCAGAGTTTCTCTGTATGTGTAATTGTATTGAGGTGTCTCTGGTCCTGTAGAGTTTCTCTGTATGTGTAATTGTATTGTGGTGTCTCTGGTCCTGTAGAGTTTCTCTGTATGTGTAATTGTATTGAGGTGTCTCTGGTCCTGTAGAGTTTCTCTGTATGTGTAATTGTATTGAGGTGTCTCTGGTCCTGTAGAGTTTCTCTGTATGTGTAATTGTATTGTGATGAGGTGTCTCTAGTCCTGCAGAGTTTCTCTGTATGTGTAATTGTATTGTGTTGAGGTGTCTCTGGTCCTGTAGAGTTTCTCTGTATGTGTAATTGTATTGAGGTGTCTCTGGTCCTGTAGAGTTTCTCTGTATGTGTAATTGTATTGAGGTGTCTCTGGTCCTGTAGAGTTTCTCTGTATGTGTAATTGTATTGTGTTGAGGTGTCTCTAGTCCTGCAGAGTTTCTCTGTATGTGTAATTGTATTGTATTGAGGTGTCTCTGGTCCTGTAGAGTTTCTCTGTATGTGTAATTGTATTGAGGTGTCTCTGGTCCTGTAGAGTTTCTCTGTATGTGTAATTGTATTGTGTTGAGGTGTCTCTGGTCCTGCAGAGTTTCTCTGTATGTGTAATTGTATTGTGTTGAGGTGTCTCTGGTCCTGCAGAGTTTCTCTGTATGTGTAATTGTATTGAGGTGTCTCTGGTCCTGTAGAGTTTCTCTGTATGTGTAATTGTATTGTGGTGTCTCTGGTCCTGTAGAGTTTCTCTGTATGTGTAATTGTATTGAGGTGTCTCTGGTCCTGTAGAGTTTCTCTGTATGTGTAATTGTATTGAGGTGTCTCTGGTCCTGTAGAGTTTCTCTGTATGTGTAATTGTATTGTGGTGTCTCTGGTCCTGTAGAGTTTCTCTGTATGTGTAATTGTATTGTGGTGTCTCTGGTCCTGTAGAGTTTCTCTGTATGTGTAATTGTATTGTGGTGTCTCTGGTCCTGTAGAGTTTCTCTGTATGTGTAATTGTATTGTGTTGAGGTGTCTCTGGTCCTGTAGAGTTTCTCTGTATGTGTAATTGTATTGAGGTGTCTCTAGTCCTGCAGAGTTTCTCTGTATGTGTAATTGTATTGTATTGAGGTGTCTCTGGTCCTGTAGAGTTTCTCTGTATGTGTAATTGTATTGTGGTGTCTCTGGTCCTGTAGAGCTTCTCTGTATGTGTAATTGTATTGTGTTGAGGTGTCTCTGGTCCTGCAGAGTTTCTCTGTATGTGTAATTGTATTGAGGTGTCTCTGGTCCTGTAGAGTTTCTCTGTATGTGTAATTGTATTGAGGTGTCTCTGGTCCTGTAGAGTTTCTCTGTATGTGTAATTGTATTGTGTTGAGGTGTCTCTGGTCCTGCAGAGTTTCTCTGTATGTGTAATTGTATTGTGTTGAGGTGTCTCTGGTCCTGCAGAGTTTCTCTGTATGTGTAATTGTATTGAGGTGTCTCTGGTCCTGTAGAGTTTCTCTGTATGTGTAATTGTATTGTGGTGTCTCTGGTCCTGTAGAGTTTCTCTGTATGTCTAATTGTATTGAGGTGTCTCTGGTCCTGTAGAGTTTCTCTGTATGTGTAATTGTATTGAGGTGTCTCTGGTCCTGTAGAGTTTCTCTGTATGTGTAATTGTATTGTGGTGTCTCTGGTCCTGTAGAGTTTCTCTGTATGTGTAATTGTATTGTGTTGAGGTGTCTCTCGTCCTGTAGAGTTTCTCTGTATGTGTAATTGTATTGAGGTGTCTCTAGTCCTGCAGAGTTTCTCTGTATGTGTAATTGTATTGTATTGAGGTGTCTCTGGTCCTGTAGAGTTTCTCTGTATGTGTAATTGTATTGTGGTGTCTCTGGTCCTGTAGAGCTTCTCTGTATGTGTAATTGTATTGTGTTGAGGTGTCTCTGGTCCTGCAGAGTTTCTCTTCATGTGTAATTGTATTGAGGTGTCTCTGGTCCTGTAGAGTTTCTCTGTATGTGTAATTGTATTGTGGTGTCTCTGGTCCTGTAGAGTTTCTCTGTATGTGTAATTGTATTGTGTTGAGGTGTCTCTGGTCCTGCAGAGTTTCTCTGTATGTGTAATTGTATTGAGGTGTCTCTGGTCCTGTAGAGTTTCTCTGTATGTGTAATTGTATTGTGTTGAGGTGTCTCTGGTCCTGTAGAGTTTCTCTGTATGTGTAATTGTATTGTGTTGTGTTGAGGCGTCTCTGGTCCTGTAGAGTTTCTCTGTATGTGTAATTGTATTGTGTTGAGGCGTCTCTGGTCCTGTAGAGTTTCTCTGTATGTGTAATTGTATTGTGTTGAGGTGTCTCTGGTCCTGTCACCTGTATGGTGTTCATGACGCCGTTGGCCAGCACGGCCATCTTGCCCGCCACAGTCTTCACCCCCTGTTTGAACTGAGCAATGTCTGGCCCCGTCGGCAGCACACTCTCATAACCTGCTGCCCCTACAGAGACAGAGATCACAAACACACACATTAACAAATACTCAAACACACTCTCATAACCTGCAAAGACAGAGAGAGACAGAGATCACAAACACACAACATTAACCCTTACCTGTGTCACGGTCACTCCCGTCCCCAAACAGGTCAGCAGAGCTGATGGACGTGTTGCCAGACAGGCCCTCCAGACGTGTCTTAGCCTCATACTGGGGAATGACAGAACGACACCATCTCATTAGACAACACCATCTCATTAGACTAGTCAACACCATCTCATTAGACTAGTCAACACCATCTCATTAGACTAGTCAACACCATCTCATTAGACTAGACAACACCATCTCATTAGACTAGTCAACACCATCTCATTAGACAACACCATCTCATTAGACTAGACAACACCATCTCATTAGACAACACCATCTCATTAGACTAGTCAACACCATCTCATTAGACAACACCATCTCATTAGACAACACCATCTCATTAGACTAGACAACACCATCTCATTAGACAACACCATCTCATTAGACTAGACAACACCATCTCATTAGACAACACCATCTCATTAGACTAGTCAACACCATCTCATTAGACTAGACAACACCATCTCATTAGACTAGACAACACCATCTCATTAGACTAGACAACACCATCTCATTAGACTAGACAACACCATCTCATTAGACTAGTCAACACCATCTCATTAGACTAGTCAACACCATCTCATTAGACTAGTCAACACCATCTCATTAGACTAGACAACACCATCTCATTAGACTAGACAACACCATCTCATTAGACTAGTCAACACCATCTCATTAGACAACACCATCTCATTAGACTAGACAACACCATCTCATTAGACAACACCATCATTAGACAACACCATCTCATTAGACTAGACAACACCATCTCATTAGACTAGTCAACACCATCTCATTAGACTAGTCAACACCATCTCATTAGACTAGTCAACACCATCTCATTAGACTAGACAACACCATCTCATTAGACTAGACAACACCATCTCATTAGACTAGACAACACCATCTCATTAGACTAGACAACACCATCTCATTAGACTAGTCAACACCATCTCATTAGACTAGTCAACACCATCTCATTAGACTAGTCAACACCATCTCATTAGACTAGACAACACCATCTCATTAGACTAGACAACACCATCTCATTAGACTAGTCAACACCATCTCATTAGACTAGACAACACCATCTCATTAGACTAGACAACACCATCTCATTAGACTAGTCAACACCATCTCATTAGACTAGACAACACCATCTCATTAGACAACACCATCTCATTAGACTAGACAACACCATCTCATTAGACTAGTCAACACCATCTCATTAGACTAGTCAACACCATCTCATTAGACTAGACAACACCATCTCATTAGACTAGTCAACACCATCTCATTAGACTAGTCAACACCATCTCATTAGACTAGACAACACCATCTCATTAGACTAGTCAACACCATCTCATTAGACTAGTCAACACCATCTCATTAGACTAGACAACACCATCTCATTAGACTAGTCAACACCATCTCATTAGACTAGTCAACACCATCTCATTAGACTAGACAACACCATCTCATTAGACTAGACAACACCATCTCATTAGACTAGACAACACCATCTCATTAGACTAGACAACACCATCTCATTAGACTAGACAACACCATCTCATTAGACTAGACAACACCATCTCATTAGACTAGACAACACCATCGCATTAGACTAGACAACACCATCTCATTAGACTAGACAACACCATCTCATTAGACTAGTCAACACCAACAACACCATCTCATTAGACTAGACAACACCATCTCATTAGACTAGACAACACCATCTCATTAGACTAGTCAACACCATCTCATTAGACTAGTCAACACCATCTCATTAGACTAGTCAACACCATCTCATTAGACAACACCATCTCATTAGACTAGACAACACCATCTCATTAGACTAGTCAACACCATCTCATTAGACTAGTCAACACCAACAACACCATCTCATTAGACTAGACAACACCATCTCATTAGACTAGTCAACACCATCTCATTAGACTAGACAACACCATCTCATTAGACTAGACAACACCATCTCATTAGACTAGACAACACCATCTCATTAGACTAGACAACACCATCTCATTAGACTAGACAACACCATCTCATTAGACTAGACAACACCATCTCATTAGACAACACCATCTCATTAGACTAGACAACACCATCTCATTAGACTAGTCAACACCATCTCATTAGACTAGTCAACACCATCTCATTAGACTAGTCAACACCATCTCATTAGACTAGTCAACACCATCTCATTAGACAACACCATCTCATTAGACTAGACAACACCATCTCATTAGACTAGACAACACCATCTCATTAGACTAGTCAACACCAACAACACCATCTCATTAGACTAGACAACACCAACAACACCATCTCATTAGACTAGTCAACACCATCTCATTAGACTAGTCAATACCATCTCATTAGACTAGACAACACCATCTCATTAGACTAGACAACACCAACAACACCATCTCATTAGACTAGTCAACACCATCTCATTAGACTAGTCAACACCATCTCATTAGACTAGACAACACCATCTCATTAGACTAGACAACACCATCTCATTAGACTAGACAACACCATCTCATTAGACTAGTCAACACCATCTCATTAGACTAGTCAACACCATCTCATTAGACTAGTCAACACCATCTCATTAGACTAGTCAACACCATCTCATTAGACTAGTCAACACCATCTCATTAGACTAGTCAACACCATCTCATTAGACAACACCATCTCATTAGACTAGACAACACCATCTCATTAGACTAGACAACACCATCTCATTAGACTAGACAACACCATCTCATTAGACTAGTCAACACCATCTCATTAGACAACACCATCTCATTAGACTAGACAACACCATCTCATTAGACTAGACAACACCATCTCATTAGACTAGTCAACACCAACAACACCATCTCATTAGACTAGACAACACCATCTCATTAGACAACACCATCTCATTAGACTAGACAACACCATCTCATTAGACTAGTCAACACCATCTCATTAGACTAGTCAACACCATCTCATTAGACTAGTCAACACCATCTCATTAGACTAGTCAACACCATCTCATTAGACTAGACAACACCATCTCATTAGACTAGACAACACCATCTCATTAGACTAGACAACACCAACAACACCATCTCATTAGACTAGTCAACACCATCTCATTAGACTAGTAAACACCATCTCATTAGACTAGTCAACACCATCTCATTAGACTAGTCAACACCATCTCATTAGACTAGTCAACACCATCTCATTAGACTAGTCAACACCATCTCATTAGACTAGTCAACACCATCTCATTAGACAACACCATCTCATTAGACTAGACAACACCATCTCATTAGACTAGACAACACCATCTCATTAGACTAGACAACACCATCTCATTAGACTAGTCAACACCATCTCATTAGACAACACCATCTCATTAGACTAGACAACACCATCTCATTAGACTAGACAACACCATCTCATTAGACTAGTCAACACCAACAACACCATCTCATTAGACTAGACAACACCATCTCATTAGACAACACCATCTCATTAGACTAGTCAACACCATCTCATTAGACTAGTCAACACCATCTCATTAGACTAGTCAACACCATCTCATTAGACTAGTCAACACCATCTCATTAGACTAGTCAACACCATCTCATTAGACTAGACAACACCATCTCATTAGACTAGTCAACACCATCTCATTAGACTAGTCAACACCATCTCATTAGACTAGTCAACACCATCTCATTAGACTAGTCAACACCATCTCATTAGACTAGTCAACACCATCTCATTAGACTAGACAACACCATCTCATTAGACTAGACAACACCATCTCATTAGACTAGTCAACACCATCTCATTAGACAACACCATCTCATTAGACTAGACAACACCATCTCATTAGACTAGTCAACACCATCTCATTAGACTAGACAACACCATCTCATTAGACTAGTCAACACCAACAACACCATCTCATTAGACTAGTCAACACCATCTCATTAGACTAGTCAACACCATCTCATTAGACTAGTCAACACCATCTCACTAGACAACACCATCTCACTAGACAACACCATCTCATTAGACTAGTCAACACCATCTCATTAGACTAGTCAACACCATCTCATTAGACTAGTCAACACCATCTCATTAGACTAGTCAACACCATCTCATTAGACTAGACAACACCATCTCATTAGACTAGACAACACCATCTCATTAGACTAGTCAACACCATCTCATTAGACTAGTCAACACCATCTCATTAGACTAGTCAACACCATCTCATTAGACTAGTCAACACCATCTCATTAGACTAGTCAACACCATCTCATTAGACTAGTCAACACCATCTCATTAGACTAGACAACACCATCTCATTAGACTAGACAACACCATCTCATTAGACTAGACAACACCATCTCATTAGACTAGACAACACCATCTCATTAGACTAGTCAACACCATCTCATTAGACTAGTCAACACCATCTCATTAGACTAGTCAACACCATCTCATTAGACTAGTCAACACCATCTCATTAGACTAGTCAACACCATCTCATTAGACTAGTCAACACCATCTCATTAGACTAGTCAACACCATCTCATTAGACTAGTCAACACCATCTCATTAGACTAGACAACACCATCTCATTAGACTAGTCAACACCATCTCATTAGACTAGTCAACACCATCTCATTAGACTAGTCAACACCATCTCATTAGACTAGTCAACACCATCTCATTAGACTAGTCAACACCATCATTAGACTAGTCAACACCATCTCATTAGACTAGTCAACACCATCTCATTAGACTAGTCAACACCATCTCATTAGACTAGTCAACACCATCTCATTAGACTAGTCAACACCATCTCATTAGACTAGACAACACCATCTCATTAGACTAGTCAACACCATCTCATTAGACTAGTCAACACCATCTCATTAGACTAGACAACACCATCTCATTAGACTAGTCAACACCATCTCATTAGACTAGTCAACACCATCTCATTAGACTAGTCAACACCATCTCATTAGACTAGTCAACACCATCTCATTAGACTAGTCAACACCATCATTAGACTAGTCAACACCATCTCATTAGACTAGTCAACACCATCTCATTAGACTAGTCAACACCATCTCATTAGACTAGTCAACACCATCTCATTAGACTAGTCAACACCATCTCATTAGACTAGACAACACCATCTCATTAGACTAGACAACACCATCTCATTAGACTAGACAACACCATCTCATTAGACTAGACAACACCATCTCATTAGACTAGTCAACACCATCTCATTAGACTAGTCAACACCATCTCATTAGACTAGTCAACACCATCTCATTAGACTAGACAACACCATCTCATTAGACTAGTCAACACCATCATTAGACTAGTCAACACCATCTCATTAGACTAGTCAACACCATCTCATTAGACTAGTCAACACCATCTCATTAGACTAGTCAACACCATCTCATTAGACTAGTCAACACCATCTCATTAGACTAGACAACACCATCTCATTAGACTAGTCAACACCATCTCATTAGACTAGTCAACACCATCTCATTAGACTAGTCAACACCATCTCATTAGACTAGTCAACACCATCATTAGACTAGTCAACACCATCTCATTAGACTAGTCAACACCATCTCATTAGACTAGTCAACACCATCTCATTAGACTAGTCAACACCATCTCATTAGACTAGACAACACCATCTCATTAGACTAGTCAACACCATCTCATTAGACTAGTCAACACCATCTCATTAGACTAGACAACACCATCTCATTAGACTAGTCAACACCATCTCATTAGACTAGTCAACACCATCTCATTAGACTAGTCAACACCATCTCATTAGACTAGTCAACACCATCTCATTAGACTAGTCAACACCATCTCATTAGACTAGACAACACCATCTCATTAGACTAGTCAACACCATCACATTAGACTAGACAACACCATCTCATTAGACTAGACAACACCATCTCATTAGACTAGACAACACCATCTCATTAGACTAGACAACACCATCGCATTAGACTAGACAACACCATCTCATTAGACTAGACAACACCATCTCATTAGACTAGTCAACACCATCTCATTAGACAACACCATCTCATTAGACTAGACAACACCATCTCATTAGACTAGACAACACCATCTCATTAGACTAGACAACACCATCTCATTAGACTAGACAACACCATCTCATTAGACTAGTCAACACCATCTCATTAGACAACACCATCTCATTAGACTAGACAACACCATCTCATTAGACTAGTCAACACCAACAACACCATCTCATTAGACTAGACAACACCAACAACACCATCTCATTAGACTAGTCAACACCATCTCATTAGACTAGTCAACACCATCTCATTAGACTAGACAACACCATCTCATTAGACTAGACAACACCATCTCATTAGACTAGACAACACCATCTCATTAGACTAGTCAACACCATCTCATTAGACTAGACAACACCATCTCATTAGACTAGACAACACCATCTCATTAGACTAGACAACACCATCTCATTAGACTAGTCAACACCATCTCATTAGACTAGTCAACACCATCTCATTAGACTAGTCAACACCATCATTAGACTAGTCAACACCATCTCATTAGACTAGTCAACACCATCTCATTAGACTAGACAACACCATCTCATTAGACTAGTCAACACCATCTCATTAGACTAGACAACACCATCTCATTAGACTAGACAACACCATCTCATTAGACTAGACAACACCATCTCATTAGACTAGTCAACACCATCTCATTAGACTAGACAACACCATCTCATTAGACTAGTCAACACCATCTCATTAGACTAGACAACACCATCTCATTAGACTAGTCAACACCATCTCATTAGACTAGACAACACCATCTCATTAGACTAGACAACACCATCTCATTAGACTAGACAACACCATCTCATTAGACTAGTCAACACCATCTCATTAGACTAGACAACACCATCTCATTAGACTAGACAACACCATCTCATTAGACTAGACAACACCATCTCATTAGACTAGTCAACACCATCTCATTAGACTAGTCAACACCATCTCATTAGACTAGTCAACACCATCTCATTAGACTAGTCAACACCATCTCATTAGACTAGACAACACCATCGCATTAGACTAGACAACACCATCGCATTAGACAACACCATCTCATTAGACAACACCATCTCATTAGACTAGACAACACCATCTCATTAGACTAGACAACACCATCTCATTAGACTAGACAACACCATCTCATTAGACTAGTCAACACCATCTCATTAGACTAGACAACACCAACAACACCATCTCATTAGACTAGACAACACCATCTCATTAGACAACACCATCTCATTAGACTAGACAACACCATCTCATTAGACTAGACAACACCATCTCATTAGACTAGTCAACACCATCTCATTAGACTAGACAACACCAACAACACCATCTCATTAGACTAGACAACACCATCTCATTAGACAACACCATCTCATTAGACTAGACAACACCATCTCATTGACTAGACAACACCATCTCATTAGACTAGACAACACCATCTCATTAGACTAGTCAACACCATCTCATTAGACTAGTCAACACCAACAACACCATCTCATTAGACTAGACAACACCATCTCATTAGACAACACCATCTCATTAGACTAGACAACACCATCTCATTAGACTAGACAACACCATCTCATTAGACTAGTCAACACCATCTCATTAGACTAGACAACACCAACAACACCATCTCATTAGACTAGACAACACCATCTCATTAGACTAGTCAACACCATCTCATTAGACTAGTCAACACCATCTCATTAGACTAGACAACACCATCTCATTGACTAGACAACACCATCTCATTAGACTAGTCAACACCATCTCATTAGACTAGTCAACACCAACAACACCATCTCATTAGACTAGACAACACCATCTCATTAGTCAACACCATCTCATTAGACTAGACAACACCATCTCATTAGTCAACACCATCTCATTAGTCAACACCATCTCATTAGACTAGACAACACCATCTCATTAGTCAACACCATCTCATTAGTCAACACCATCTCATTAGTCAACACCATCTCATTAGTCAACACCATCTCATTAGTCAACACCATCTCATTAGACTAGACAACACCATCTCATTAGTCAACACCATCTCATTAGTCAACACCATCTCATTAGTCAACACCATCTCATTAGTCAACACCATCTCATTAGTCAACACCATCTCATTAGACTAGACAACACCATCTCATTAGACTAGTCAACACCATCTCATTAGTCAACACCATCTCATTAGACTAGTCAACACCATCTCATTAGACTAGTCAACACCATCTCATTAGACTAGACAACACCATCTCATTAGACTAGACAACACCATCTCATTAGACTAGACAACACCATCTCATTAGACTAGACAACACCATCTCATTAGACTAGACAACACCATCTCATTAGACTAGACAACACCATCTCATTAGACTAGACAACACCATCTCATTAGACTAGACAACACCAACAACACCATCTCATTAGTCAACACCATCTCATTAGACTAGACAACACCATCTCATTAGACTAGTCAACACCATCTCATTAGTCAACACCATCTCATTAGACTAGACAACACCATCTCATTAGACTAGTCAACACCATCTCATTAGTCAACACCATCTCATTAGACTAGACAACACCAACAACACCATCTCATTAGTCAACACCATCTCATTAGACTAGACAACACCATCTCATTAGACTAGTCAACACCATCTCATTAGTCAACACCATCTCATTAGACTAGACAACACCATCTCATTAGACTAGTCAACACCATCTCATTAGACTAGACAACACCATCTCATTAGACTAGACAACACCATCTCATTAGACTAGACAACACCAACAACACCATCTCATTAGACAACACCATCTCATTAGACTAGTCAACACCATCTCATTAGACAACACCATCTCATTAGACTAGTCAACACCAACAACACCATCTCATCTTAAAGTAGAATGAAACAGGCATTCTATTGTTGCTCTATTATAGTGGCCACTATAGTAGACATCGTTCAAGTGCACAAGGCTACATGTGTGCAAAAATAACATTCACTGAGTAAAAAATATTATATATATATTCACACACAAGTGTTACTGTCAAGTTCAACACAACTAAGCAATATCTGTGGGCTACACATTATTGTATTGTACACTATCTGCCTGTGGACATCTGTTCTACAATGTTCCAGCAGAGCAGGATACCCTTTGTTGGCATGATTGATCTCTTTCAGGCAGAGAGTACACCTGGCCTACCCCTTTTAAATCAACAGTATTGACAAAGAGGGAAAGTGTGTAGTGTTTGTCATGGCAATTTCCTGTATTACCAAATGATAAGAGAGCAAACCACACACCAGCCAGAGTTATACTTAAACTTCACCTTTAATAATAATTAAGCTTTTGCAATAGCATTTGACTTTCAACATTTCAGTATCTCTAATGAAAAGTTGAGTGGCCAACATAATGGCAACTGAGATCTTTTATAGCAAAGATCCACCCCCTAGTCGACATGACAAACCACAGATAATAGGAACTGCTTCACAAAGAAAGACTTTTACTTGAGAGAGTATCCCATAGCTAGACAGCATTCGCTATAAATTATCGTTCAGTTTGGTCTCCTAAACAAGGTTCTAATCTCATTCTTGGTACTTCACAGAGTACCAAAACATTACCTCATCCAATGGCATATATCAATTATAGATACTCCCATCTCAAATACACCCAAACCTGGACAAACTCACTGAAGACAGTGAGCCTCTTAGGTCATATACTAGGTCAAGATAAGGGCAACCTCAGAGGGGACATACAATGGTTCCAGACACTGCCATACTCCTTCCCCCAATGCGAAAAGGAGGGAGTGACTGGCGTACAGACATTGTATGAGATAACTAACTGGTTCCCCATTAATCACACCATCCCTTCACATGGTTTAGGAATAGTTACAGACACATTCATAAGAAAACAACGTTCCATTCTGTCCTCCTCCCCTTCTGATATTCTACATAGCACCACATGGATTAACAGATACATTGACATATGAAAACAAGCCTGACCTCTCCCCTCTCTGGGCCCCAAGTGACTAAGCCCTAGCTGAGAAGTGATAACTGCAACTGCCAACCCTATAGTCCAAAGGGAACCAAGTATCTCACAAGCATATGATGAAAATCACATCTTATCTATGTTACCCATCTAATTCTGATTCATCCCCAACATGTTCCTTTCACCTCTATAGTGGCATCCAGCTTAAGCCAGACCCAAGTCCAGCTACACTTGATCCCTGAATCCACTTGTTTAACAAGCAATGCCTCATTTTCACCAAATTCTCTCATTCTGAAAATTAATACTATAGCGAATTGGTTAGGTTACTAATGTTAGCTCATCTGATGTTGTAACGTCAGCTAGCTAACGTTAGCTGTCTGACTTTAATAGCCAGCTAATTTTCATATACTCAATTATTTGATCAGTTAAGTTGGCTAATGTTGCTCAACATTTCTCTGGCTGGCTGGCTAGCTAACGGAGAATTCAATCAAGCTAGCAAGATAACGTTACTTAGCAATGCTAACAATACTTGTTCCACCACATTTTCTCCCTCACCTCAAACAATCCAAATGCCAGTTGTTTTTTGGTTACAGCTCATGAGGGCGCTGATGATGTAACCAGCAAATTGGTTGTCTCTTGTCTCTTCAGTCACGTGCTGCATTCTGTTGTTATGTGAACGATTGGCTGAGTCTTGGAGACAGCCAGTATTGCTCCAAACGCTCATCACTCGTTCGCTTACAGCCAGTAGTGTGATCCAAAGCCAAGGCACCCCCAAACTTCTCTCATCAGATCTACACGAATCACATAGGTCACCTATTTCTGATTCAAAACGGAGAATTTTGCCGAAAGGTGACTAGTTTGCATCCCTGCATACTAGACTAGTCAACATCATACCAGACTAGTCAACATCATACCAGACTAGTCAACATCATACCAGACTAGTCAACATCATACTAGTCAACACAATATTAGACAACACCATACTAGACCAGAGCAGCGGTTGTCTTATTAAATGCGGCCTGCCTTGCTCTAGAGGTTTCCGTTCAGTTGACAGGTGGCTTGGTATTTGTTGGTAATACAGCGGTGTAACTTTACCTCGCCGTAGTTCTCGCGGCCGAAGAACATGTCGGAAGAGATGGCCTTGGCGTTGGCAAACTTCTGCCGGGCCTCGCTCGACTCGGACACGGGCGCCGCCGCCTCCGCCTTCCGCCGACTGGGCCGTTCTCCGATTGGCTGGATGCTGGATATGGTCACCTCCTCTTTAGGCTCCTCCTTCTCCAGGGCCCAGGAGGAGGTGAAGGAGGCCACGCCCCCATCAGAGTCCCACCGCGAGCCGAAGCCGTCGCCCGCCGTGAACGGGTTGTCCTTGTACCTGTCCCGACAACACACACACAGAGGCAGGGACAATGGTGGTCAGGTAGGGATACACAAGGATACATTCATAATGGATTAGATCTGAGGAAACAGAGGTAGATGAAGGGATATATTACCCATAGACCCAAGGCTCTACCCCTAACCCATAGACCCAAGGCTCTACCCCTAACCCATAGACCCAAGGCTCTACCCCTAACCCATAGACCCAAGGCTCTACCCCTAACCCATAGACCCAAGGCTCTACCCCTAACCCATAGGCCCAAGGCTCTACCCCTAACCCATAGGCCCAAGGCTCTACTCCTAACCCATAGGCCCAAGGCTCTACCCCTAACCCATAGACCCAAGGCTCTACACCTAACCCATAGACCCAAGGCTCTACACCTAACCCATAGACCCAAGGCTCTACACCTAACCCATAGACCCAAGGCTCTACCCCTAACCCATAGACCCAAGGCTCTACCCCCTAACCCATAGACCCAAGGCTCTACCCCTAACCCATAGACCCAAGACTCTTAGATAATTATGAAATGATTGGATTGGTGTCTTAGCAAGATGAAGACAAGTATATCAAGCCTATCTGAAGGCAAGTTGGACCCATTACCATATTGTTAATACCAATCCAATCCTTTCAGCTGTATACAACAACCCCAGTGCCTGGGAGGTAGCTAGCTTGGGGTTGGAAGTCCATTTGGAATTGGACAGAAACCCATTTTTCCACTACTACTCTTAGGGAGAAGACATTCTGATCTGTTTGGGGTGTGACGTACTTAGGGGGTCCGGAGGAGAAGCCCGGCTCATCCAACATGTCCAGTTTGGAGCGAGGCGAGGACTTGGCCCCTAAGGGCGTCTCCTGCTCAATCACCTGCATCTCTGACATCACTGAGTGAGATATGGTGCTGGAATACACAGAATAACCACACACTTAAGTCATGTCCACACACAATAAATGTACCGCAACACAATCTACACACACACAGAGACCGTAAACACACAAACACCACTGAAGTTAAAACCACACTCTGTAACATGGCATCCCATCAAAGAGTCGGACACCAACCAAAAGCATAAATAATTAAAGGGATACTTCGGGATTTTGGCAATTAGGACCTTTATCAACTTCCCCAGAGTCAGATCAACTCCTTTATCTACTTCCCCAGGGTCAGATCAACTCCTTTATCTACTTCCCCAGAGTCAGATCAACTCCTTTATCAACTTCCCCAGAGTCAGATCAACTCCTTTATCTACTTCCCCAGAGTCAGATCAACTCCTTTATCTACTTCCCCAGAGTCAGATCAACTCCTTTATCAACTTCCCCAGAGTCAGATCAACTCCTTTATCTACTTCCCCAGAGTCAGATCAACTCCTTTATCTACTTCCCCAGAGTCAGATCAACTCCTTTATCTACTTCCCCAGAGTCAGATCAACTCCTTTATCTACTTCCCCAGAGTCAGATCAACTCCTTTACCTACTTCCCCAGAGTCAGATCAACTCCTTTATCTACTTCCCCAGAGTCAGATCAACTCCTTTATCTACTTCCCCAGGGTCAGATCAACTCCTTTATCTACTTCCCCAGAGTCAGATCAACTCCTTTATCTACTTCCCCAGGGTCAGATCAACTCCTTTATCTACTTCCCCAGGGTCAGATCAACTCCTTTATCTACTTCCCCAGAGTCAGATCAACTCCTTTATCTACTTCCCCAGGGTCAGATCAACTCCTTTATCTACTTCCCCAGGGTCAGATCAACTCCTTTATCTACTTCCCCAGGGTCAGATCGACTCCTAGATACCATTTTTATGTCTCTGCGTGCAGTTTGAGTTGCTAACTAGGTTGCTAACTAGCCCTTGCGCAATTTCTTACTAGCATTAGCATAATGACTGGAAGTCAATGGTATCGGCAGATGCCCATAAACTCCCAGTCATTGTGCTAACGAAAGTTAGCATTGGCTCACAAAACTCTAACTTCCTTCAAACTTGACACGGACTATAAAAATGGTATCCACGAGTCCATCTGACTCTGGGGAAGTAGATAAAGGGCCTCATTGCCAAAATCCCAAAGTATCGTTTAAACAGGAATACTACAGCCTAAATTAGCACATGCAAACAGGCAGCACTCATGTGCTATTTGTAGTGCTCAAGGAACGCTTATTCCATGAGAAACATTACTGTTGTTTGAGAACATGGTTTGAACACTGATAACTTGATTACCTGCGACTGCCGAAGCCCATGCCCAGTCTCTCAGCCTGCTCTCTCTTCTTACCCTCCATGTTCTGCATCTTCTTGTTGTCCATCTTCCTGTCAATCTCCAGCTCCTTGTAGGCCAGGCGCATGGAGGCCACACTGCAAAAAGAGACACATTTGTCAATTGTTCTACATTCATTTGCAACAATTTTGCCCGCTTGGAATTTGAGGAAACTCTCCTCCCGACCATGTCGTTCTCCTCATAAAATGATTACCAACATTACCCTTTTTGTCCCCCCCACGGTTATGGTCCATAATTGTCGGTTACACGATAATAGGATTATTGTGCCAGCGGATGTCACTACTTCCTGTCCTCAAGGATCCCCTCTATTCACTTCCTGTACGCAGAAGTAGGCTCCATATTTCGCAGCATGATATATACAACCACTGAACAGTCTGACCATGAGAAGACAGCAAATATTAATTTAGTGTAAACACTAAAACAGCAGGGAGAGCAGAATGTGGGGCGGAGGTGTTTCCATGCTCTCTGACTGTCAAACTGTGGTTCACTCACATGGACTCCTCTGCCTGTTTCTTAGCATCAGCTGCTTGTTCCTCTCTCAGCTTCTCAGCTACCTGGGCCTGTTTCTCCACCTCCGAGAAGCTCTTACTGCTCACCTTCTGGGCCCCCAGGCCCTTCTTAGCACCCAGCTGGAGGGAGAGGAGCACAGACGAGATGGTTACACACAGCTGGGGACAGAGGAAATGACTGCCCCCATGTGGACAAGTGGTAGTATTACATTCATGGTTTGATCAACGCACTCTTGATTCATTAGCCAGGTTTGGTGGTTCTGATTTGGGACATTTGTTTTTCTGGTCAACGTGACTTATCCAGGAACAACACCGAGCCCTAACTACATGCCATATCTAGGGCTCCACGTGTTTCCTAGTCAGGTCACGTGACCAGCCTAAACCCTGCACCTCACGCGGAGCCCCCTGTCTGAGTGCTGAAGGGGGTGTAACTTACCCCTTTCTTAGTAGTGCTGGGCTTCTTTTTCCCAATGATGGATTGCTTCACATCTGTAACACAAAGCTCATCATTAGAACACTGGTGGACAGCGACAGGCCAGGGACTCCCGAGATGTAATCGCTCTGCAGAACTTTGAAAAAAGGAATGCAAGTTGCGCACACACACACCAATGTTAACCCCTACAAATGCATAGGCGTGCCCCCATACATGTGAACGCACAAACCGTTGTACGTTTCCCCTCTGTTTTAAACAGGTGCAAACATTCAGTACCCTTAGCAGACGCTACGCAAAGAACTTGTCAACACACTCGGATGAGAAATAGCGTTCCAACAGTCCTTTTATCCAGTCAGAGCAGTTTCAAGACATGTGCTACAGTCAGCAGTGTTATATCACTGCAGCTGAAGGACAGCACCAGTGTCATACACCTGACAGAAATAGGTTCATTTGTTTACGTTATTCTAAAGTTACGGGACAGACAGTTCCTATAATAAGTATTCACCCCATTGGACTTTCACATTTTGATACGAAGTAGAACTGAAATGATAAGCACCAAATCATTGATCCGTACCAAATACTCCATGTCAAACTAAAAATCAAATTATATAAAATGTTCACAAATTAAGAAAAATGTATAACTCAAATATCTTGATTGTTGAGCAGAAAACATTTGTGTAGCAAATCACACAATAAGTTGCATGGCCTCAGTGTGTGAAATAATAGTGGTCAACGTGATTTGAATGACCCTTTCTTGGTACCCCAAACATACAACCTCTGTGAGGTCAGACACATTTCAGTTGAATACATTCAGTTGTACAACTGACTAGGTATCCACCCTTTCCCTCAGTGAAGTAGTGCATTTCAAGCAGCGATTCAACCAACGGGAGCTTTTCAAATGCCTCATAAAGAAGGGCAGCGATTGGTAGATGGGTAGAAAAAAGAAGCAGGCACTGAATATCCCTTTAAGCTTGATCAAGTTATTACAAAGATACAGACGTCCTTTCTAACTGAGCTGCCGGATGGGAAGGGAACCGTGCAGTGATGTCATCATGAGTCCTACTGTGACTTTAAAACAGCTTCAGGGTTTAACGGCTGTGAAGGGACAAAACTAAGGATGGCTCAACCACATTGTAGTCACTCCACAATACTGATCTACTAAGGATGGCTCAACCACATTGTAGTCACTCCCCAATACTGATCTACTAAGGATGGCTCAACCACATTGTAGTCACTCCACAATACTGATCTACTAAGGATGGCTCAACCACATTGTAGTCACTCCACAATACTGATCTACTAAGGATGGCTCAAACACATTGTAGTCACTCCACAATACTGATCTACTAAGGATGGCTCAAACACATTGTAGTCACTCCACAATACTGATCTACTAAGGATGGCTCAACCACATTGTAGTCACTCCACAATACTGATCTACTAAGGATGGCTCAACCACATTGTAGTCACTCCACAATACTGATCTACTAAGGATGGCTCAACCACATTGTAGTCACTCCACAATACTGATCTACTAAGGATGGCTCAACCACATTGTAGTCACTCCACAATACTGATCTACTAAGGATGGCTCAACCACATTGTAGTCACTCCACAATACTGATCTCCTAAGGATGGCTCAACCACATTGTAGTCACTCCACAATGCTGATCTACTAAGGATGGCTCAACCACATTGTAGTAACTCCACAATACTGATCTAAATGACAGTCAAAAGAAGGAAGTCTGTACAGAATTGTATCCCTCACTTTGACATGAGACTATTTTGTGTAGATCAGTGATGTATTTAAATGTATTTATTTTTCATTTTAATCCCAATTTCTAATACAATACAACATGAAGTTCAACGGGAGTGAAAACTTATGAATGACACTGAGTCTGCTAGGTCTGTGACCGAGGCTACGTGTTGAATGAAAGGCACTGAGTCTGCTAGGTCTGTGACCGAGGCTACGTGTTGAATGAAAGGCACTGAGTCTGCTAGGTCTGTGACCGAGGCTACGTGTTGAATGAAAGGCACTGAGTCTGCTAGGTCTGTGACCGAGGCTACATGTTGAATGAAAGACACTGAGTCTGCTAGGTCTGTGACCGAGGCTACGTGTTGAATGAAAGGCACTGTAAGCCTGCTAGGTCTGTGACCGAGGCTACGTGTTCAATGAAAGGCACTGAGTCTGCTAGGTCTGTGACCGAGGCTACATGTTGAATGAAAGGCACTGAGTCTGCTAGGTCTGTGACCGAGGCTACGTGTTGAATGAAAGACACTGTAAGCCTGCTAGGTCTGTGACCGAGGCTACGTGTTCAATGAAAGGCACTGAGTCTGCTAGGTCTGTGACCGAGGCTACGTGTTGAATGAAAGGCACTGTAAGCCTGCTAGGTCTGTGACCGAGGCTACGTGTTCAATGAAAGGCACTGAGTCTGCTAGGTCTGTGACCGAGGCTACATGTTGAATGAAAGGCACTGAGTCTGCTAGGTCTGTGACCGAGGCTACGTGTTGAATGAAAGGCACTGAGTCTGCTAGGTCTGTGACCGAGGCTACGTGTTGAATGACAGACACTGAGTCTGCTAGGTCTGTGACCGAGGCTACGTGTTGAATGAAAGCCACTGAGTCTGCTAGGTCTGTGACCGAGGCTACATGTTGAATGAAAGCCACTGAGTCTGCTAGGTCTGTGACCGAGGCTACATGTTGAATAGGGGTTGTCTGACTGTTGTATTAATGTTAGGAGACTGGAAGAAGGAAGAAAGCCTTGGCAGTCACACATTTTACTTAGAGCTGGGAGTGAGGGGCTTAAGCTTGCGTGTCACAATCAGGTGAGGTGTCAGTCAAGCACAGAACCAACCATGCTTCCTGAAAATCTGGCCAGCCAATGGGCTAACGGCAGCTTTTAAAAAGGCGTTCCAATCACCTTTGGGTAGCTGTGGTTGATCTGACGACAAACGCATGGAGTCCTCTACGGACAAAGCAGACACAGGTGTTACTGAGGGCTCCATGGTCATATGGACAACCTCCAGTGACTGTATTACAGGGTGGGCTATGTATGGGAGGGCTAGGGACAATTTGGTGCCTGGTCCAAATGTCTAAATAAGGGGGGGGGGGGTCTCCAATTCTGGGAAGAGCCAACAAGAGCAGCCTTGCCAGAATATCAGGGGGTGGGGTTACTGTGGATGTTGAGGTCTGGAAATGGCTGTGACCATCACCTATTCCGTGTTTTTAAGGTCAGCAAAGATCCTTGAGAGGTGAGGGGAGGAGCTGTTGTCATGTGAAAGGAGGCAGCGGAGGAACAGGATGTTGCCTGATGACTTACCTATAGTGACTTTGGGAGATTGCTCAGTGCTCAGTCCCTCAATGCTTGGTCCTTCCTCCAGCTCTGAGAATGTCAAATACAATCACAGATCAACTGTCTAATTCAACCTCAGAAACATATGGGAAAGCTCCAGACGACAGGATAGGAGAGGAGAGGGGGGACTGTGTGTGTGTGAGACTCACGAGTGCTGGCGGTGTGGGGGGCTTTGGGTGTGTCCTCCAATAGTTGAGTGAGGGTTCCATTGTGTTCCGTCAGGGAAGGAGCCGTCACGTCCCAGCTGTTTGAAGGCTGCAAATACACCAATTCAGTCACATTAACACAACACGTACACACAGAACCAACACTACTGCACACACAGAATGAACACAGAAGCACAAAACACTTGTGTGATTGGTGTGATTTGAACAATAGACCTCAAGCCTACCTGAGTATGCTCAGCAAAGAAGTCTGTCTGTCTCTTCTCTGGGGCTGCAGGCTGGCTGCTCACACTGGATGGGTCAATCCACAGCTGAAAGAGAAAGAGGAAGGGTTTACAGATGCCATTCACAAAGCCGACAGGGTTTACGGACGCCATTCACAAAGCCAACTGACATTTACTCCTGAGGTTGCTGACCTGCTGCACCCTCGACAACCACTGTGATTATTATTTGACCCTGCAGATCAAATATGAACGTTTTAACATCTTGAAGAACGATCTGGCCTTAATGGCCATGTACTCTTATAATCTCCACCTGGCACAGCCATAAGAGGACTGGCCTCCCCCCAGAGCCTGGTTCCTCTCTAGGTTTCTTCCAAGGTTCCTGCCTTTCTAGGGAGTTTGTCCTAGCCACTGTGCTTCTATATCTGCATTGCTTGCTGTTTGGGGTTTTATGCTGGGTTTCTGAAGAAGCTCCTTGTGACATCAGCTTCTGTAAGGGCTTTATAAATACATGTGATTTAGATGGCCCAGAGCCAAATCAACCCTGGCCTCTATAGATATAGACATCATAAGTCTATACCCACTAGATTTGGGAAAGGAATATGTTGGTCATAGGGACCGTATTGATTTCCCATTTTAAATATAGCTCAGCTCTATCACACCTGCTTAAACCGTTTGGCCCAAACTGAAGACCATAGTTGATGATTTGAAACTAGTGAGTTAAAATATGAAACACCTCTACACACTCACAGCACATTCAAATCTGAATTGGTATCTGCAAAAGCCTTGTGAGGACCTGGAAGTGCATCTGCACCAATGAGAACAGATATGGTGTTTGTGGGTAATTATGTATCGTGTGGTCTATCCACAAGACATGAATTAATGCTGCTGGTGACATCACACGTGGAGTTTGCCCACTCGCTGGTGACTCAACAGGCCAATGTGTAGCTGATATGGGTGGCTGTGAGAGGGACGAGAGAGGGGGAGTTCGTAGCCTTCTCAGTGGAGGAATAATATCACAGTAGGAATATATAGACCTATATAGATAACCATAAGACATAATAATAATATATAGATCTATATAGATAACCATAAGACATAATAATATATAGACCTATATAGATAACCATAATTTATAATAATAATATCAGTAGGAATTTAAACAACTCAATAAACATGGTGTAATTCCAAAAGCTCAATGATCAGTGGTATAGTGGTTACAACCACAACTTGGGAGTAGGGATATATCACCGTGAGCCTGGTTTAAAATGCTGGGTTAAGGGCGAGTTGTTACATGCATACATGCTACATAAGGTATGGTACGTTTGGGTGACCGTTGAAGCTGCGCTCACAGCCCACACTCACGTCAGACCCATATTTAGACAGCGCCGTGTTGGCTTGCTGTCGGATCTTCTCTCGGTACATCTGTGCCGCGCGGCTGTTGTACTTGGCGGTCGTGTCATTGGTGGAGCAGCCATGCTGGCGGAAGAAGGCCGTCTTCACCAGGAGGACACAGACAAGAGGGGGAGAGAGTCAGATCCACAGCAGGTCCTGTTTAAAGTTGTGTGTTGTTCCAACGTCTATATATATATATAGTGGAATGTTATCGTGTTGACGTACCGCGTTGGCGTTTCCTCCGACCTGCATACATCTCAGCTGAAACCAGCTCCAGTTAGAGTCGAGCTCAGTGGATCTGAGATGAGGAACAAAACAACATGGGGATTTTGTCGCGTCATGACGTGTGTGTGTGTGTGTGTGTGTGTGTGTGCGTGTGCGTGCGCGTGTTTTTGTGTGTGTGTGTGTGCGTGTGTGACAGACAGGGTACCTGATAAAGCTGAGGTGCACTCCTAGAGAGCGATGAATGCCAGAGCAGTCGATACACAGAAACACTCCATATGGTATACTGGCCCAGCTGGGGTTCTTGGCAGCACAGTCAAAGCACGCCTTGCACAGAAACACACAATACACTGCCTAGTTAGCTAGCTACATACCTACAGCAGACATGTCTGGATGTGGTCTTAAACAGGGAAGAGAACAAGCTGCATAGTGACAGACATGGGACACACTCATACATTAACCATAAAGCCCTGTTCATTGTCAATGACTAAACTCAAGGGTTATTTCCACAAGATCTCAGGTTCTACATATGATCGCAGCCTCAAGGATTAGATGTCCAATAGCTTTCCTGCTTTTTAAACTTGGCTTATCAGTGAACGCATAGCTAACATAAAAATGGCCGTGAGTTCATCTCAATAAGTAGTTATTTCTACCGCTGGGGAAGACCGACTGATAGTGCTCCATCATATTTAAATCAGCTGTTTTAATTAAGGAAGATTACACAGAAAATGAAGATATTTTAGACTATTGAGATGCAACCAATCAGAGGAAGAGGCGACGCGAGAGGGGAAACTGCAAAAAAAAATCTGTCTCCTCCATCAGGTGGCAATTTTCAACATAAAACTTGCCCACCAAGCAAGGCGTTGAGAGTCGAAGGTCAATGAGAGAGTTGAATTTGGTCAACAAAAGAATTTAATGGCTTATTTGCTACATGAGCCTTAATTGATCTAATAGACGTTTTATCATGCTTAAGTTGCTATGAGTGTACTGATATATGTAGGACATGTGAAATCTGGCACCTTTGAGTAAAAAAACACTTTATATCGGAGTTGTGCCTGGTTTAGTGCTATCCGGTACCCTTGAGACATCCCTAGCCTAAACCCTAACCCCTACCTTAACCTTTTTACATGTCAACCTCAATTAAATAACGTCAGAGTTGGGACGTCCCAATGATCCCAGATAGCAAGGACCATCATTCCTGTTGTTCACACGCGTATCTGCCCTCTCTCATTGGCTAGAATGGTCCCACCTGATCGCACCTCCTCACGACTGTATTTCCATTGACAGAGCGACCACTCGACCATCTGGTCAACATAATGCAGCGTTTCCCAAACTAGGGGTTGCTTGATTTGAAAAATGGGGTCACGAGAGAAACATCAAGGTAAACTGGCTTTGGCAGCCAGAACAGCTTCACTCATAGAACCAGGGTAATGTCTGTAACCTCTGGTAGCCGCTATATGTGAGTTGTAATAATCAATAATGGCAAGTTGAATGCCTGCTTCCTGGGCTTAAAGGAGATTCTCCATATCAACGTCATCCTGTAAGGTCCAATTCTGGTCCAGTCGACCCCTAGCCCAAGAATGTACTCTTAAGGAGTGTAGGCAAGCCTACCGTTAGTCCTTAAGGTCCAATAAGTGAACTTATATACGGAACAAAAATAAGATTTTACTGAGTTACCGTTCATATAAGGAAATCAGTCAATTTAAATAAATTCATTAGGCCCTAATCAATGTATTTCACGACTGGGCAGGGGTGCCGCGATACGGTTCTAGGAACATAATGCCCTTAAGTTCATATCACATCTGCAAAATATACACATACACCGTTTTAACCGGCTTCACAGATGCTGCCGAGAGTATTTTTCGGTTACAACACGTTTCTGGCGGCCTTCTTCCATTACACACTAATTGTGTTAGATTGCTAAATAGCACAGGTGGTCGCCTGAGTCTTCCATCAACACGCGCTGTAACATGGAGATATGGCCGTGTGGGGAGACGAATAGAAAAAGGTGTGTAGTACTTTACCTTTTAGAAAATTATTTCTCGCTGATATGAAAGATAGGTTCCTTATTTCCAAAACCGTAGCGCAAGTGATGCGTGTTCAAGTTCATACAGAGCGTCCGGGCTCTTAAAGTTCCACTGGGAAGAAGATAACATCAGTCGCAAAAGGTCGTTCTCGGCTATGGATGAGGCAACGTTAGTCGACCCCGGGAATTTAGCTTGGCACGTTAAGCTAGGCAACTTTGCATTTTGGTAATAGCTAATTAGCTGGACATCTGGATTGAAAGGAAAATAACCTACTGACTGGCTAGTTAGCTAACGTTTGCTAGGAGTCCAATTACGTTGGCTTTGGTGCTAACGTTAGACAATCTTTCAGACATTGGCCCCGGCCCTACTCATTCTGGCTCAAATAAACAAGTAACCAGACTGGTTAACTAGGTTAGAAAAGCACGGCGCGTTAACGATACATAGTATACATTGCCGATTTAGAAGAGCAAAGTTAGCCGCTCTGCTAGCCTAGTGAGCTAACGTCAGCTTCTTGCTGGCCGTCGTAAGGCCCAGGCAGAGACCAGCTTGCTACTGTAGACGGATGGACGTCATAATTTTTCTGGTCTACGTTCCACCTCCAATAACCGATCAATAAATTAGTGAATAGACAGTAAGCACTTATTCGTGTTACCTTGTTAGTTGGAATAGACCGTAGTCTTTTAAAAATGGTCAGAATTTCTGTCTTGTTCGGCTCCGCAGCCATCTTGCTACCTTTCTAGAGGTACGGGTGCCAGTGGGGATAAAAAATGCTGGGTTGTTCGCGAAGTTCGATCAGAGGTGATGCTGCGTTCATGTGCCCCTCGTAAAGTCGGAAACAAACAGTTTTGTAATAGCTTTGATTGTTTAAACTTTTTTTGTATGCCTATTTGTCTGGCAGCAGTTCTACACACTGGCGACGCATTTTGGCCAGTTTGGTGTACTCTAAAAAGAAAAGGTTCCTGGACTATCCTTAGGGGTTCTTCAAATTGAAACTGTAGGGGAATCCCTTTAAGTTATTTGAAGAACCCCTTTAATGGATTTAAAAAATATATGTTTTTATATAATTAGGCAAGTCAGTTAAGAACAATTCTTATTTACAATGACGGCCTACCCCATCCAAACCCTAACCCAGACGCCGCTGGGCCAATTGTGCGCCGCCCTCCAAATCATGGCCGGTTGTGATACAGCCTGGAATCGAACAGTGCCTGTGATGCAGTGCCTTAGACCGCTGTGCCCCTCGGGAGCCCCTCAAAGAACCTTTTGGGGTTAATTATTATCTACACCCCCCCTCCCCTGTTATTATTAATAATAAAATGCATAACAATAACAACAATAACAATATTTTAGTTGTCAGTGTTTATTATGATTTTAGTGGCAAAGCAGAATAAATAAAAAAATCTAAATATGAGGTAAACTCCCAGCAGAGCCAAGTCCAATGGCGTGTTGATGTTCACGTGTTGATGTTCTCTGTATCCATAGACAGAATGATTTTGCAGTACATGGTGATTGAACAGGTTTCCTGTTATATCCCAAAAAAGAGTAATTATACAGATGATAAAAAATAAAAAAACATCCACACGACACTTCATACCTTGATTTTTGTGGTGAATATTTATTTTTATTTTATTTAACTAGGCAAGTCATTTAAGAACAAATTCCTATGTTTTATTTTATTCTGCTTTGCCTCTAAAATCATAATAAACACTGACAACTAAAATATTATTGTTATTGTTATGCATTTTATTATTAAAATGGGGTGTAGTTAAAAAATTAACCCCAAAAGGTTCTTTGACTGCTTTGTTCAGGGGCAGAACGACAGATTGTTTTAACTTGTCAGCTCGGGGATTTGATCCAGCAACTTTTCGGTTACTGGCCCGAAGCTCTAACCACTTGCCGCATAATAATAATGGTTTTCATACACAAGGCTTGTCCATAATGTAGAGGCCTATTGACATACCTTGTCCATAATGTAGAGGCCTATTGACATACCTTGTCCATAATGTAGAGGCCTATTGACATACCTTGTCCATAATGTAGAGGCCTATTGACATACCTTGTCCATAATGTAGAGGCCTATTGACATACCTTGTCCATAATGTAGAGGCCTATTGACATACCTTGTCCATAATGTAGAGGCCTATTGACATACCTTGTCCATAATGTAGAGGCCTATTGACATACCTTGTCCATAATGTAGAGGCCTATTGACATACCTTGTCCATAATGTAGAGGCCTATTGACATACCTTGTCCATAATGTAGAGGCCTATTGACATACCTTGTCCATAATGTAGAGGCCTATTGACATACCTCGTCCATAATGTAGAGGCCTATGGAATATTCATTACCTTTGTATGTCTCTTCGTCTGTATACATACAGACACAAAAGTGAGCAATCCAGTCATCTGCACACAATACAGCTAGCCTTCAACATACTCTTATAGCCTACATATTCTTACCTCCTTGTTTATTGATATCCATTGAATTGTGTCCATTTTCTGTTTTAGAAAGAATTGCACAAATATGAAAAGGTAGATGGTATCATCAAAAAACAATATGAATTTAGATCATCTAAGGGTCAAGCATTTTGCCCTAAACTGAGGAGATCTTTACCTGCACCTCCTGTCCTTTCAAATTCAAATCCAAATGTTTCAGTTGGGCAGTTAGGTTCCTGCAAGAACCCCCACCAACTAAGGAGGTTCCTCGATGAACCCCACCTCCTATGGGGTTCTTGGAAGAACCTTTTGGGGGCCATTTTCAGTGCCAAGAACCCTAAGGTTCTCCAAAGAACTTTGAGGATCTTAGAAGAGCCCTTGTTGAACCCCTATTTTTTTCATGTTTTCAGTAGGAAGGCAACAGCTGAAACATTATAGACTACAAATTGAAATATCTTGGTAGGCTTAGAAGGGCCATTAGGTCAGGTTGCATTCTTTCAATTGTTCAACTTTCTGAAACCTTTTGCCTTGTTCACATGCTAGTCGGAAACTAGGAAACTCGAAAATGTCAAAGTTGCTGATTAGTTGAACGAGGCACGTGTATAACTACAACCAGTTAACAAGTAGGAAATGTTTCTTGTTCCGACTGGTAGTTGAACGCGGCATTTTGCTCGCAAGGTAGTGCGTTTAGTCCAACCGCATTTTCAATGTTGAAAAACATGTTGGGATTTCGATTAGACTGAACCAGTGTAAATCAGGTTATGGCCTGTCACTTCACCGGGCAAAAGCGGTGAGGAAGGTAAGCCCAGCTCAAATCGATTATCACCGGGCCATGTCAACAAAACAGCATGATAAATCATTCAGAAACATAACACATGTATTTTCTATACAATTTTACAATTTTCAAAGTAGTTTTCCTTGGGATAGGCCTATATAAGTTTTTATGAAGAGTAAACACTTTTGCATATGAAAACACTGAGTACTCCGCTCTTGGATTTAAAGCCGCTTTCACAAGCTAGGTAACCCGGAAATGCCGGACTTGTTAACTGGTTGATCGCGGCAAGTGTATAATTACAACCAGTTAGCAAATCGGAAAGTTCCGAGTTTCCTAGTTCCGACTGGCACGTAAATGCGACAGATGGCCCAATCATGACACCGAGCAACAGCGCCTTATTAAATGACGAGCCAACTCAGAGGAAGTTGCAATTTAGCTCGCCCGGTTCACCCTGTGCGAGGAGTTTAGTCTGGGTGAAACTTGATTGCATTCGTTTTGAAAACGGCTGGGGTGAGAGAGTGCGTTTGTGCAGTACGTTTTTTTGAAGAATTGGACCTTATTTCAAATTCTTCATATCAAATAAATGTACAAGCCGAAATAATAATTGTCTCCAACAATGCGATTTTGTTTTTCAAATTCTTTGAAGTGCATCACAAACCCGGTTATTCCAGTCATTTAATTACTCCACGCCTCCACCATATAAATGAATAGGAACGAGGAACTTGAAGGAGGTGATTAGACAGACAGACAGACAGACAGATAGGCTAAGAGAAAGACATCATGGACCTTGGTATGCTGCTCCTGCTGGTACTCAGCAGTGCCGTCTGCCACATCACGGATTCGACGTATTATGGTGGGACTATGCGCTGTACAGTACCGGGATACATGCCCCCAGACTCGAAATGGACAGGGGAGGTAGGTTCCAATGAGTGCATAACTTGATTTGCAATAAATAGTCAATAAGTAGTCTACAAAGTACATGCCAAACCTGCCAGTGCCTTTAATACTATAACACTCATAACCAGTGGTGGAAAAAGTACCCAATTGTCGTACTTAAGTAAAAGTAAACATAGAAAACGATTTAAGTTAAGTAATCCAGTAAAATACTACTGTAGTAAAAGTCATAAAAGTATTTGGTGTTAAATATACTGAAGTATCAAAAGTACAAGTAAATGCTATGTATAATTTCAAATTCCTTTTTAAACCAGACAGCACCATAAAAAAAAAAAAACGTATGAATAGCCAGAGGCACACTCCAACAGTCAGACCTCATTTACAAACGAAGCATTTGCGTCTAGGGAGTCCGCCTGATCAGAGGCAGTAGTGATGACCGCTTGTTCCCGAACTGACCATTTTCCTGTCCTGCTAAGTGTAACGGATGTGAAATGGCTAGCTAGTTAGCGGGTACGCGCTAATAGCATTTCAATCGGTTACGTCACTTGCTCTGAGACCTGAAGTAGGGTTTCCCCTTGCTCTGCAAGGGCCGCGGCTTTTGTGGAGCGATGGGTAACGACCGTGCTTCGTGGGCAACCGTTGTTGATGTGTGCAGAGGGTCCCTGGTTCGCGCCCGTGTCGGGGCGAGGGGACGGTTTAAAGTTATACTGTTACATTGGTGCTGTTGATCCGGATCACTGGTTGCTGCGGAAAAGGAGGAGGTTGAAAGGGGGGTGAGTGTAACGGATGTGAAATGGCTAGCTAGTTAGCGGGTACGCGCTAATAGCATTTCAATCGGTTACGTCACTTGCTCTGAGACCTGAAGTAGGGTTTCCCCTTGCTCTGCAAGGGCCGCGGCTTTTGTGGAGCGATGGATAACGACGCTTCGTGGGCGACTGTTGTTGATGTGTGCAGAGGGTCCCTGGTTCGCGCCCGTGTCGGGGCGAGGGGACGGTTTAAAGTTATACTGTTACATAAGCATTCGAAATGAGTGCTTTGGGGTGTCAAGGAAAATGTAAGTGAGTAAAAAGTAATACATTTTTTTTACAGGGGAAATAGGAAAAAAATGTATTGTGTCATTTTGGAGTCACTTTTATTGAAATAAGAATATAACATGTTTCTAAACACATTATTGTGGAGGCTACTATGATTATGGATCATCCTGAATGAATCATGATATTTGTGCATCTTTGTCACTCAAGCTGACTGTCTGCACTTTAACCAAAGTTAAAGTGCAGACAGTCAGAAAGTTACTTTACACCACTGCTCATAACCAATTTCACAAGGTACATTTACCATTTCTGGCAGTGAAAGAAACACACAATTTCTGTCTTGCTTCTATGTTTGGGAATAAAACAGTTGAAATGATGTAGCCTAATTTATCACTTTTGGGAAAGATTTTTTAAATATTTTTTTTTATATGGAAATGAAAATGAAAATGAATGTCAGTAGAAGATGTGATCATACAGGTTTGACATGCACCTCCAAGAAATACAATGATCTATAAACCAGCTCTGATTCTGAAAGCCACAGAAGGTGTTCAGCCATGCCTTTTCTTTATCAACTGTTAAAGGAAACTGTTCAGACATGTAAAACAGATGTCTGACCAATCTTTATCGATTGATGGAGTATCAGGTAAAATAATAAAGGAAGAAAGATATAGGAGGAGGAGGAGGAAGAGAGAATGGAAGATAGAGGGGGAGGAAGAGAGGGGAGTAAGAGAGAATGGAAGATAGGAGGGGAAGAGAGAAAGGATGAGAGAATGGAAGATAGGAGGGGAAGAGAGAATGGATGAGAGAATGGAAGATAGGAGGGGAAGAGAGAAAGGAAGAGAGAATGGAAGATAGGAGGAGGAAGAGAGAAAGGAAGAGAGAATGGAAGAGAGAATGGAAGATAGGAGGGGAAGAGAGAAGGGGGAGGAAGAGAGAATGGAAGATAGAGGGGGGAGGAAGAGAGAAAGGAGATAAAGCTAGGGTTGATAACAGTACACTGTAAACCCAGATGTGCTGTCATTACTCAAAACTTGTGAGGAAACTCATTGCACTTAATATATCTGAGCAGTGGTGTAAAGTACTTCAGTAAAAATACTTTAAAGGACTACTTAAGTATTTTTGGGGGCATCTGTACTTTACTATTTATATTTTTGGCAACTTTTACTTTTAATTCACTACATTCCAAAAGAAAATTTTGACAGGAGAATTGTCCAATTCACACACTTGTCAAAAGAACATCCCTGGTCATCCCTTTTCCCTCCGATCTGGCGGACTCACTAAACACAAATGCTTCATTTGTTAATGATGTCTGAGTGTTGTAGTGTGCCCCTGGCTATACATACATTTAAAAACGAAAAGAGAATTGTGTCGTCTGGTTTGATTATTATAAGGAATTTGAAATTATTTATACTTTTACTTTTGATACTTAAGTACATTTTAGCAATTCCATTTACTTAAGTATTTTTAAAGCCAAATACTTGTAGACTTTTACTCAAGTATTATTTTACTGGGTGACTTTTACTTGAGTCATTTTCTATTAAGGTATCTTTACTTTTACTCAAGTATGACAATTTAGTACTTTTTCCACCACTGTATCTCAGTATAGTTACTTAAAGTGATATTGTCACTGTGACCGTGTAGGAGTCCAGATTTGAGTTGTATCAACTTGAACATTTAGAGAAATGCCCCCACTAAGCCACGCCTCCAATATAATTTACCAGCGTGCCTTGCCTTGCAGATCGAAGTGTAGAGTTACCACCCATGACTGTATTTGTTAGTAACAGAGACATGGTTGTTGAATTCGTTCATTTTCAGTCCTGTGGCCTTCACCAAGTGAGTTCCTAGGCGAATGTTATCATTATAATAAAACTCATTATGATAATACATTACATATCTCATAAGGCCTTATTATGAATCCTAGCTTTACTTTAATACATTGGCCTGAAACTCATGGTTTACAGGCCACATAAGGCCTGCAAGTAGGTTTGCAAAATTCCGGTAACTTTCCCCAAATTCCCAGATTGATTATTTTTTTAAATGGAGTTGATGTGACTTATCATTTAGTTTTGAGTCAGTACTACATAAACATTTAAAGTACTAATGACTTTTCATTGAGTTCAACTTACTAGTAGTATTTTAGTTAAAAATGCCTTGGGGTTTACAGTGTAGTTTGTGGTTAATTCCAAGTAATTTCCTGTTAGTAGATTTGCAAATGGAAAATCTTAAGTGCAATTTATAAAAAATGAAAACAACACTCCAAATCAATTCCACATCCAATGAAAGTAAGAAGTTGATTTAGCAGCTTTTCTACATAAACTAGTTGATGGAGGAAGTTGATTTAGCAGTTTCTTTACGTAAACTCTGTGGAAGAAATTGGGGGAAAGATCTTCAAGTTGAGAAATAGCTTGAGTCATGGGACAATATTACAGTACATTTACCATCTAATGCACTCTTGAGAACCATTCAACAATATTAACTAATACACTGCTCAAAAAAATAAAGGGAACACTAAAATAACACATCCTAGATCTGAATGAATGAAACATTCTTATTAAATACTTTTTTCTTTACATAGTTGAATGTGCTGACTACAAAATCACACAAAAATTATCAATGGCAATCAAATTTATCAACCCATGGGGGTCTGGATTTGGAGTCACACTCAAAATTAAAGTGGAAAACCACACTACAGGCTGATCCAACTTTGATGTAATGTCCTTAAAACAAGTCAAAATGAGGCTCAGTAGTGTGTGTGGCCTCCACGTGCCTGTATGACCTCCCTACAACGCCTGGGCATGCTCCTGATGAGGTGGCGGATGGTCTCCTGAGGGATCTCCTCCCAGACCTGGACTAAAGCATCCGCCAACTCCTGGACAGTCTGTGGTGCAACGTGGCGTTGGTGGATGGAGCGAGACATGTTGTCCCAGATGTGCTCAGTTGGATTCAGGTCTGGGGAACGGGCGGGCCAGTCCATAGCATCAATGCCTTCCTCTTGCAGGAACTGCTGACACACTCCAGCCACATGAGGTCTAGCATTGTCTTGCATTAGAAAGAACCCAGGGCCAACCGCACCAGCATATGGTCTCACAAGGGGTCTGAGGATCTCATCTCGGTACCTAATGGCAGTCAGGCTACCTCTGGCGTGCACATGGAGGGCTGTGCGGCCCCTCAAAGAAATGCCACCCCACACCATAACTGACCCACCGCCAAACCGGTCATGCTGGAGGATGTTGCAGGCAGCAGAACGTTCTCCACGGCGTCTCCAGACTCTGTCACGTCTGTCACGTGCTCAGTGTGAACCTGCTTTCATCTGTGAAGAGCACAGGGCGCCAGTGGCGAATTTTCCAATCTTGGTGTTCTCTGGCAAATGCCAAACGTCCTGCACGGTGTTGGGCTGTAAGCACAACCCCCACCTGTGGACGTCGGGCCCTCATACCACCCTCATGGAGTCTGTTTCTGACCGTTTGAGCAGACACATGCACATTTGTGGCCTGCTGGAGGTCATTTTGCAGGGCTCTGGCAGTGCTCCTCCTGTTCCTCCTTGCACAAAGGTGGAGGTAGCGGTCCTGCTGCTGGGTTGTTGCCCTCCTACGGCCTCCTCCACGTCTCCTGATGTACTGGCCTGTCTCCTGGTAGCGCCTCCATGCTCTGGACACTACGCTGACAGACACAGCAAACCTTCTTGCCACAGCTCGCATTGATGTGCCATCCTGGATGAGCTGCACTACCTGAGCCACTTGTGTGGGTTGTAGACTCCGTCTCATGCTACCACTAGAGTGAAAGCACCGCCAGCATTCAAAAGTGACCAAAACATCAGCCAGGAATCATAGGAACTGAGAAGTGGTCTGTGGTCACCACCTGCAGAACCACTCCTTTATTGGGGGTGTCTTGCTAATTGCCTATAATTTCCACCTTTTGTCTATTCCATTTGCACAACAGCATGTGAAATTTATTGTCAATCAGTGTTGCTTCCTAAGTGGACAGTTTGATTTCACAGAAGTGTGATTGACTTGGAGTTACATTGTGTTGTTTAAGTGTTCCCTTTATTTTTTTGAGCAGTGTATTTTATATCAAACATGTATTACTTATTTATTCTATCTTGGTGCAACCGTTTTTCGTTTTGTCTTGATGCAACCATTCTTTCTATCTTGATGCAACCATTATTCATTCTGTTTTGATGCAACCATTTCTAAACATTGTTAATGCAACCTGACCTCTCTCCCCTATCAGGGCCCTATATTCAAAAAGCTTCTCAGAGTAGTAGTGCTGATCTAGGATCAGGGTCCCCCCTGTCCGTATACTCTTATTCATTATGATCTAAAAGGCAAAACTGATCCTGTATCAGCACTCCTACTCTGAGGCTGTCTGTGAGTATGGGTCCTAACCTGTGTGCTGGCAGGTACAATTTCATTATCGTGAGAATGGCCGGGACAGGTGTGAACAGCAGTTATCCTGGGAGTGCACCAGCGGCTACTGTAATGGCAGTGCCAACCGACAAGGACCTGTCGTGCAAACCACCGACAAGGACCAGTCCGGCCAAAACCTCTGGTGCCAGTCAGAGGGACACTTCACTAGAAACTTCACTAGAGACCAAAAAACCCAATCCTACACCCTGAGGTAAACTTGGATTTTCTGGGTGTGGTGGAGGAGGAGGGGTGGGGGGGGGTGACATCAGCCTCTGGGTGTTAGAGACAGGAAGTCATCTGTTGAATTCTGTTTTGAAGAGTAATAAGCACATCATCCAGGCATCTTGACCCCCCCCCGACACACACACAAACCCTGTATAGTTACTGTTGCTGTGTCTGTTGTGCTCCGATCTCATCAAACAACATTTTGCTGGATTTTAATGTTAGAAAGACATTACATTGCAATCTGAGCACTGTGGAAATAACAGTTATATTGATGATGTGGATGGAATCACTAGAAAATACTGGTATCTGTCAGAATGATGTCATGCTGATCTAACACTTCAATGCAGTGATTCAACCTCTCATTGTAGTGACTCAGGTTGCTGTTGGGGCTCCAATGTCAATGGAAAGACCAACTGGACGATACATACCGAGGTGGATTTGGGGTTACGGGTCAGCCCGGGGCCTCCAACCCAAAACACACCTCCTGTCACGGCAACTGTCCCAACCCTGCGGTACGACCATGAGGGAAGCAAACTGAATGTATCAAAAAAGAGCTTCTGCCAAACAACCGCGTACTAAACTTAGTGGCATATTTCAACCTGAGCCCTTTAGAATCCATAGCGGCCGTCTCAGTCATCTACAGCAGCATTCTAGAATTCTATTGTGGTCTAAAGGGTTAAACAATACATTCTGTTTTATTCTACATCTAGATAACACTACAGTCATGTCACTGTTATCTGGGATTATTATCTACTGATGAAAGTGTTTTTTGTTTCTCTCTGTGATGTCATGAGTAGAGTTCCTCAGAACTGCTTTTCCACTCTTCCTCTCTTGGCCTATGACCCGGATGGAGATGACGTGAGGTGCCACTTCCCTGTGAACGTCACACACCCCAACATTACACTTGACAGGGTAATAAAGTAAACAATGTCCCTCCCTGCAGATTGATGGAGATGCAGTCAAGGCCGTTTCTTAACGGTTTAGTGCATGGGGTATTATTAAGTTAGCTCAAATCAGATTGGTTGAAGAATTGTTTCTGACTTCAAAGGCACGTGAACAATCCCTGCGGAGGTACTGCACCCCCTCTCAATGTTTTTTATGAATATCACTAGCAACAACAGAATAAACACATTTTCTTATTACATACCCACAGTAGAAAAGAGGAGAATATCTTATTTCTAATGATGTCAGAACAATTCTTTAACAAATACGATTTTAGCTAGCTTGATAAGCTAGCTAACATTGCTAATTATAAAGTTAGCTTGCATAACATTGACGATATGGTCAAACTAGCTACATTATCCTCATTGATAATGTTGTAATTGTCAAAAAAGGGATTTGTTGTCATCTTTTGGTTGAAAGGGTGAAATGTCAGTGGTGAAACGTCGCTACATGGCAATTCGGGTAACAACAAGTTTCCCACTTGTAACTACGACTAGGAAGGTCATTCCCACTTCCGATAACTCTGATAGCATGTGAATGCGGCATAGGCTACCAGTGAGGCAAGTGCTGCTGGTATGGTTTCTTGAATGGGACATAATGTTTTTCCAACACATGGCTAACCTTTGTTTAATCAGATAAACAGTTGCTCTTAGTGAAAGTGTGTTTGGAGTCACCATTCTAGCTAATAGGCTATGTTTAGGTTTACACTTCCTCTTCCAATTATAATGTGGGCAGATCAAAATATTGAAAACGATCTAGGAAATATTTTCATTTTAAAATGTTGATTACTTCTCCTTTCCATTATCATTTACCTGATGTGCAGGGGAAAAAAACGTTTTTGCTAACTGTATGATGTTGGTCCCTGGGTCACCGGTTTGCCTGGGACGGGGTCCCTGGGTAAGATAATGTTGAAGATCCCTGGTCTAGTGTGAAAGACCCTTGTTTATTATTATTTATTATAAACATTCAATCCAATTCAGCACAATTAACATCCAACATGACGTAGGTGCACTGATCTGGGATCAGCTTTTCCTTTTCAGATCATAATGAATAGGATTACGTGGACAGGGAGAAACTGTTTCTAGATCAGCAGTTTATTCACTATCTTCTCATTCCTCCAGGTCCAGTGCACTCTGCATGCCACGGGCCTGTTGGCTGTAGGTTTGCATGTATTTGAGATGCTGCTGCAGGACCACCCCACTGTAGACGTCAACATGACGGGATATAAATCTAATTATACCAGAAAGGCCCTGAACGAGTCCTATGTTAATAACCCGACTCCCACCCCGTTCAGTCGTGTGCCCTTGCAGTTTGCCGTGGAGAGTAAGTAGCATGTCTCACAGTTGAATGCTTCCTTTTGGCAGAGTGAACCAACCAATCAATTTAATTAAATGTGATTTGTATAGCGTTTTGTCTAGTCGTATAATATGTATAGATCAGTGACGTATAGTCATTTGTCAAAAAATAAAACAGAATTTGAGTTGCATGTTGGTAAAAGTGGTATAGGTTTCAAAATTGAACTCGTAGTTTGTTTATGCAAATGTAGTTTTGTTCACCTGGTGGAATGACAGTAAAGATGATGGTGCATTCCAAAATGGCAATCTGCATGGTTTTAATCTCCCTAATTACATTGTACCTCTATTTACTGAGAGCAGCACAAAATGCTATCAATCTAGCTAAAAACAAACACCCTACTGCCCCTGATAAAATAATCAGACAACCATTTAGTCCGAAGCTTTGTCAATCATTGTTTACAGACATCTATGTCGCTGTGGATCCTCTAAAGGGGCAATCTGGGATTCCAACAACAACAAAGCGGACACCGTGCCACAGCTGAGGGATGGGTCTGGAGAAATGCAACCACTCTCAAATGTATAGACGGAGCTATGGATACAAGGACTGACTGTCCATGAGATCAACATGATAGCTATGGATACAAGGACTGACTATCCATGAGATCAAAATGATAGCTATGGATACAAGGACTGACTATCCATGAGATCAAAATGATAGCTATGGATACAAGGACTGACTATCCATGAGATCAAAGTGATAGCTATGGATACAAGGACTGACTATCCATGAGATCAAAGTGATAGCTATGGATACAAGGACTGACTATCCATGAGATCAAAGTGATAGCTATGGATACAAGGACTGACTATCCATGAGATCAAAGTGATAGTTATGGATACAAGGACTGACTATCCATGAGATCAAAGTGATAGCTATGGATACAAGGACTGACTATCCATGAGATCAAAATGATAGCTATGGATACAAGGACTGACTATCCATGAGATCAAAGTGATAGCTATGGATACAAGGACTGACTATCCATGAGATCAAAGTGATAGCTATGGTTACAAGGACTGACTATCCATGAGATCAAAGTGATAGCTATGGATACAAGGACTGACTATCCATGAGATCAAAATGATAGCTATGGATACAAGGACTGACTATCCATGAGATCAAAGTGATAGCTATGGATACAATGACTGACTATCCATGAGATCAAAGTGATAGCTATGGATACAAGGACTGACTATCCATGAGATCAAAGTGATAGCTATGGATACAAGGACTGACTATCCATGAGATCAAAATGATAGCTATGGATACAAGGACTGACTGTCCATGAGATCAAAATGATAGCTTTAACCATGTTATGAAGCTATACAAACATTAGATTAAATAAAACAACCTTGTATTTTAGGTAGTGAATTATTAAGACAGTTGAACTAAGCTCCTGAGGCATTTCTATAAGTTATAGTCTTGAAGAATCAATGTCTATATATCATTAATTTAATAGTATAATAATGGATGTAGCAATCCCAGAATGCCCCTTTATTAACACACCCACTAGATGTCTAAAACCTGTCCTTTCTGTGGTTTTAGTCCAGCCAACTCTGCCCAACTGTCTCCCTGGCTACATAGAGAATGTCAAGAGTGTTCAGAGCTGTCATCAAGGCAAAGGGTGGCTACTTTGAAGAATCCCAAATATAAAATATATTGTGATTTGTTTAACACTTTTTTTGGTTACTACATGATTCCATATGTGTTATGTCGTAGTTTTGACATCTTCACTACTTTTCTAAAATGTAGAAAATAGTAAAAATAAAGAAAAACCCTTGAATGAGTAGGTGTGTCCAAACTTTTGACTGGTACTGTCTCTAAAACCTGTCCTTTCTGTGGTTTTAGTCCAGCCAGCTCTATCCAACTGTCTCCCTGGCTACATACGGCCAAAGTTCTGGACTCCGACACCTTCACATGGGGATGTCCATCATGCCGCTGTGGGTCACCTGTACCAGCTCGAAGCCCGAGTAAAAACAGCCCATGCCAAGTAAGAGGACCTCTCTCACCTACATCACTTTACTGTCCAAAACTCCATTGACTTCCCCCGTTGTTTTACGTCTGGACTGACTGCAGAGACCACAACACTTAGCAATGCTCGTTTTTTTAACCAGCTTGAACAGCACATGAAAACCGAAAATGAATGAGATGAACAGAGTTTAATATGAACAAAATACTCCTTGGCATCCTCGCACTTGTCCAGGGGTTGTAACCTTTGTCTTTCTGCTTCCTCAAAGCATATTTGACTTCCAGGTCAGCGGCCCTTCCAACATGACCAAGAAGATCCAGGATGAGGGCTTTGGTGTCACGAGGCTCTTCCTGGGCTGGATCCCGCAGGAAAGACACCTGAAACAAAACATTCCCATCTGCTTCACTGCCGAGACAAACGTGAGGTACGTTGAAGGGACATTTACAGTAGTTGTTGTTGTTGTCGTTCTGTGGTCATTGTTTTTCTTATTTGTTCTTCATTTCAGCCAATCAGAGATGAGATGTGTGGTTGTGGTGGTGGTCAAAGCCCTCACACTTACAGGTCAGTTGAGTTTCACCTCCGTCAATCTCTGCACTGTTGCTAGATAGACTTCCATGTATGTTTATAGGGTAAGATCCAATCCTAACACGTCATCTCCTCTGTGTACAGGTGAGGCGAATGTTTCGTGCACAGCGAATAGGATCAGCATCGCCGTGAGCAAGGCCTATCTGCCTGAGGTGGACATGAAGTGGCTGCGGCTAGCCGACTCATCCTGCTCCCTAACCTCCAACCAAACACACATCATGGGTACCATGTCACTCAACACCTGTGGCACAAAGATGGAGGTATGAGAAACATTCGAACACACATACTTGGAGGTGTGTCTTCTCTTTCTCCTCTCTTGTGTTTTGTTTCTTATCTTCCTAAATCTGATTTCTCTCTCCGCCTCTATCTAGGATGCAGGTGATTTCATGGTGTTCAAAAACGAAATAAACTCTTTCGACGCAGCCAACGCCACCATCACACGACGTAACCGGATCAACATCGGCTTCTCCTGCCGGTACCTCAAAACTGTCAGCATTACCAACTATTACCAGATCCACAGCTCCGACTACCTGTTCACAGAGTCCAACTTTGGTAGCTTCGGCTACACCTTTGAGGTCTTCAAGGACAGTAAGTTCAGCCAGAAGGTGGATCCCAGTGCTTACCCAGTGAAGGTGAAGCTAATGGACAGAGTGTACATGGGCATCCAGGCCCAGTCCGATCTGCCCAAGGTACAGCTGTTGGTGGAGTCTTGCAAAGCCACTCCGGATGACAGCGCCAGCAGCAGTCTCTTCTACGACCTCATCAAAGACGGGTGAGGAGGGGTCCCACAAAAGGGCTGTGGGCTTGAAGCTGTGGAAGTGGAATTGCAGGAATCTGCCGTCGTTCTGTATTTCTTACATATTGAACCTTTATTTAGGCAGGGTGGAGTCCCGGTGAGACCAAGGTCTCCTTTACAAGGGAGCACTGCATGACAAACAATTACACACTCAAGGCAGCATAGGAAATACACAACATTACACAACATACACAAATGAAAATCTTATTTTGTTCACCTGCAAGAGTAAAGAATGTGTGAACCACAGGTAACAGTCAACATAATGTTGCATTCCAAAATGGTAAACAACAGGTAACAGTCAACATAATGTTGTATTCCAAAATGGTAAACAACAGGTAACAGTCAACATAATGTTGCATTCCAAAATGGTAAACAACAAGTAACAGTCAACATAATGTTGCATTCCAAAATGGTAAACAACAGGTAACAGTCAACATAATGTTGTATTCCAAAATGGTAAACAACAGGTAACAGTCAACATAATGTTGTATTCCAAAATGGTAAACAACAGGTAAGTCAACATAATGTTGCATTCCAAAATGGTAAACAACAGGTAACAGTCAACATAATGTTGCATTCCAAAATGGTAAACAACAAGTAACAGTCAACATAATGTTGTATTCCAAAATGGTAAACAACAGGTAACAGTCAACATAATGTTGTATTCCAAAATGGTAAACAACAGGTAACAGTCAACATAATGTTGTATTCCAAAATGGTAAACAACAGCAAACAGTCAACATAATGTTGTATTCCAAAATGGTAAACAACAGGTAACAGTCAACATAATGTTGTATTCCAAAATGGTAAACAACAGGTAAGTCAACATAATGTTGTATTCCAAAATGGTAAACAACAGGTAACAGTCAACATAATGTTGTATTCCAAAATGGTAAACAACAGGTAACAGTCAACATAATGTTGTATTCCAAAATGGTAAACAACAGGTAACAGTCAACATAATGTTGTATTCCAAAATGGTAAACAACAGGTAAGTCAACATAATGTTGCATTCCAAAATGGTAAACAACAGGTAAGTCAACATAATGTCGCATTCCAAAATGGTAAACAACAGGTAACAGTCAACATAATGTTGTATTCCAAAATGGTAAACAACAGGTAAGTCAACATAATGTTGTATTCCAAAATGGTAAACAACAGGTAAGTCAACATAATGTCGCATTCCAAAATGGTAAACAATGTTTTGTTTTCCCTAATTATTTGTTTTGTTTTCCACAGTTGCTGTTTGTCTATCAGTCTTTATTGACCAAGAGCAGCACATAATGCTATTGGCAAGCTTCAAATGGGACTGAGAGATTACACAAACATAATCATGAATTCATTTGTCTCCATCCTGTCTCAGTAAAATGTACTTTCTTTCTTTCTTTTACAATGGAGGTGTCTAAAGGACGAGACGGTCAAGGTTTACCCCGGGAACCTAACCCAATTCTACTTTGAGGTCCAGGCCTTCAAATTCACTGGGAGCTACGACCAGGTAAAACTTAACATCAAAATGACTTGTCTTCACATTCTTTCTTTGTTATATTTACTGACTTTATTAGAGTATAATCATGTTGCATCAATGTGAAATTTACCTGACAACATCAAGATGCACAGGTTTGGTCTTATTCAGACACAGATTTCAACCTAAATGTTTATTTCACAAATATCAATCCAACTGGTTGATTGTATATGTTGATTCAGTATTAGGAAAATCTTCTTGGATGGTCACCTCCCTTTCCCATCCCATGACCCTCCTTTAGGTGTACCTCACCTGTACCGTCATCCTGTGTGAGGTGGGAAACCCCAACTCTAGGTGTGGCCAGGGCTGCCTGAACAAAGCCTCGCGGAGGCGCAGGCGAGATCTCCCCAACGGAGAGACAGACAGGCACTACATAACCCAGGGTCCTTTCCGTGTGGTCAGAGAGGCCCAGACCAGTGCAGACCAGAAGACAGGTGCAGATGAAAAGACCCGTGCAGGTAATTACCCCGCTCTTAGGGATGGATCAACATTTACAGAATTGGTACCTGGAGGAAAATGGGGAGGGTTATGCTTTTTCAATTTCAGTCAGGGGGAAGGTTTTTGACATCTAGTCCAGGGAAGGGTCATGTAAATATTTTTCAGTGTTTTTGAATGAGTTTCTTATTAGGCTATGTATCAATGTGTGCCCGATGCCGCCCCTCATCTCTGACTCTCTACTGGACACGCAAAATCAAGTGAGCCTATAGGCTGTTTAGAGTGGTCTCAATCAAATGATCCATAGCCTATAGGCTACGAAGTGCATGCTGGGAGAAGCACAGAGCAAAGTTCTATTTGTCAGATCGCTGATGGGAGCGGGTAAATAAAACTAAGCTGCATTACACAATGCATATTCCACCCTGAGCCCCGGCCTGCTCTGTTCTTGTTGACCCCCTCTCTCCCCCCCCCAAAAAATGGTGTGCTGCCTTACCAATGGCTGTGCTCTGTAGGCCTATGGTGGCAGTTCAGGAAGAGAGTCAAAGACTTTCTCTGAAATGTGTTGTTTGATTAGGCCTAGTCCAACAAATGCACCAACTTGCGGTCAGACTAGACTATAGCCTGTTCAGCTTGAGAAGGAGATCGAAGAATCTGCCCTTGCCCAGTCGTGAAATCCATAGATTAGGGCGGAAATGAATTTATTTAAATTGACTGATTTACTGTAACTCAGTAAATACATTGAAATCGTAGAAAATACACTATATATACAAAAGTATGTGGAACCCCCTTCAAATGAATGGATTCGACTATTTCAGCCACACCGTTACTGACAGATGTATAAAATTGAGCACAAGCTCACAGAACGGGACCGGCGAGTGCTGAAGCGCGTAAAAATCGTCTGTCCTCAGTTGCAACACTCAACCGAGATCCAAACTGCCTCTGGAAGCAACGTCAGCATAAGAACTGTTTTTTGGGAGCTTCATGAAATGGGATTCCATGGCCGAGCAGCCGCACACAAGCCTAAGATCACCATGTGCAATACCAAGTGTCAGCTGGAGTGGTGTAAAGCTCGCCGCCATTGGAGCAGTGGAAATGCGTTCTCTGGAGTGATGAATCACGCTTACCATCTGGCAGTCCGACGGTTGAATCTGAGTTTGGCGAATGCCAGAAGAGCGCTACCTGCCTGAATGCATAGTGCCAACTGTAAAGTTTGGTGGAGGAGGAATAAAGGTCTGGGGCTGTTTTTCATGGTTCTGGCTAGGCCCCGTAGTTCCAGTGAAGGGAAATCTTAACGCTACAGCATAAAATGACATTCTAGACGATTCTTCCAACTTTGTGGCAACAGTTTGGGGAAGGCCCTTTCCTGTTTCAGCATGACAATGCCCCCGTGCACAAAGTGAGGTCCATACAGAAATTATTTGTCGAGATTGGTGTTAAAAAACTTGACTGGCCTGCACAGAGCCCTGACCTCAACCCCATCAAACACCTTTGGGATGAATTGGAATGCCGACTGCGAGACAGGCCTAATAGCCAACATCAGGGCCCGACCTCACTAATGCTCTTGTGGCTGGATGAAAGCAAGTCCCCGCAGCAATGTTCCAACATCTCGTGGAAATCCTTCCCAGAAGAGTGGAGGCTGTTATAGCTGCAAATGGGGGACCAACTCCATATTAATGCCCATGATTTTGGAATGAGATGTTCGACGAGCAGGTGTCCACATACTTTTGCTGAAGGGAGGGCCATCCATTTTCATTTCAGAGTGGTCTGATTTTCTCCATGTAACCGTTATTATAAATAACGTTCACCCTCTTAGTAAAGGATTCATTCTGATCAGGATTAGACCAGAAAAACACCAGTATGTCCCAGACAATTGTGTTGAAGCATTTAGTATTAGCTTATAGGGTTAACCAGACCTAAAACATAACCCTGAACCCTGAACATGCTGACTGGATGGACTGTGTCCCAATACTTTTTCATGACTGCCTTTCCTTGCCTGCTTTTTCCTAAATGAACAAATATAAACTCCCATTACTCTGATGACATTATTTGGTTGTTTTTGCTGTTGATTGCAGCTCCTGTTGTAGATGTGGAAGCTACACATTTTCTCAGATCGGACATGGGAACCGTAGTCTTCGCCGGGCTGTTCATCATCACCTTGATGCTGCTGGCTGTGGTCGTGGTCTATTTTTTGAAGAAGAGCAGAGCTGAAGAACACAAGGCTCTCATTGCATATGATTAGAGAAATGTAACTGGATTTGTGCCTGACCAGGGTCATGTGACTGAACGCACTTCTGGTTTACTTCTTTTAGTTTTACTTTGAACAACAAATGAACACCAGTTTACATACTGAATACGGTAATATTACTACACAAATGAACACTAGTTTACATACTGAATACGGTAACATTACTACACAAATTAACACTAGTTTACATACTGAATACGGGAACATTACTACACAAATTAACACTAGTTTACATACTGAATACGGGAACATTAACTACACAAATGAACACTAGTTTACATACTGAATACGGGAACATTACTACACAAATTAACACTAGTTTACATACTGAATATGGTAACATTACGACACAAATGTAGTTGGTTCATTCTTATTCACTTTTCTGTGATATACACATTTGGATCAACTGTTTGATACTCCTGAATGAAGAAAGTGGAAGAAATGTTTTGTTGTTGAGAATCCTGTTATGCAAATAAGTCTGTATTGATTAAATACATTTTAGGCAGAAGTCCTCTTTTACTGTTCTCTGCCTCACCACTCATTCAAACCTGATTACCTGCTTTAAAGGGGCAATCATTTTATGACTAATTAATGATATTTATTGATTCTGGAATATTTATAAATTCCTCATTAGTTTAGTTCAAGTGTTGTACCCCCTATCAGAACCCAAAATATATGCTTGTTTTACTTCAATGTTTGTAAATAAAATAAATATAAACAAACTATATAACCTCAAAACATGTTTCTTAGCTATGGATCCTTGCATCTATAGCTCCGTCTATGAATTAGAGGGTGGTTACATTTCTCCAGCCCTGTCCCTCAGCTTTTTACCAAAACAGGTGCAGGGAGCCTGGTCTTCTCCATTTAGCATGTTTAACAATGCAGAAGCACGTCTTCCGTCAAAGTTTTGCCTGTTGTAGATAGATGCACAGTTATGAACTTGAAAAGTTATTAATAAATCAATTAGGCACATTTGGGCAGTTTTGATATAACATTTTGAACAGAAATAGAATAGTTAATTGGATCAGTCTAAAACTTTGTACATACACTGCTGCCATCTAGTGGCCAAAAACGACATTGCGCCTGGGCTGGAATAATACATTATGGTCTTTCTCTTGCATTTAAAAGATGATGGTACAAAAAAAATAAAAAAATCTTTGTATTATCTTTTACCAGATCTAATGTTTTATATCCTCCTACATTCATTTCACATTTCCACAAACTTCAGTGTTTCCTTTCAAATGGTATCAAGAATATGCATATCCTTGCTTCAGGTCCTGAGCTACAGGCAGTTAGATTTGGGTATGTCATTTCACGTAGAAAATTGAATAAAAGGGATTCGGTCCTTAAGAGGTTTTAAGCCCTTGTTTACAATTGACAGACAGGAAAATTAGGGAATGACTTGTATATAATCATCATTATTGTAACGGCAGGTTTAAATACCCTCAGTTACCAGGCTGTTACAGTGTAATTACAGAGATGATTCCACTTCCAGTTCCTCTGACTTATGTCAAGGCATCTACGCTTTGTGAGCGTTTGGCCCACACTGAATGAGTTCCATTTCGAGAGCTTGGGACCTTAAGCCTCTATCTGTATTTTTGTCCAAATTGAGATATTGACATTTAGCCTTGTTCTGTTCAATGTTCTCGACCTTTATATATATTACTCTAAATACCCCAATTCATGTTGTTAAGTTCAAAAGAATACAAGATAAAAATAGCTGACACCATTCAAATCAACGAGGAAAATGTAAAGCCAATTATCTCAGAATCATCTTTACGCAGACAGAACCTTTTAGTCCCAAGCTCTACATGTGTTTGTTTATGTCATGACCTCTACTACCTGCCACTCTCTCCATTGGTTTGTTTATGTCATGACCTCTACTACCTGCCACTCTCTCCATTGGTTTGTTTATGTCATGACCTCTACACCTGCCACTCTCTCCATTGGTTTGTTTATGTCATGACCTCTACTACCTGCCACTCTCTCCATTGGTTTGTTTATGTCATGACCTCTACTACCTGCCACTCTCTCCATTGGTTTGTTTATGTCATGACCTCTACTACCTGCCACTCTCTCCATTGGTTTGTTTATGTCATGACCTCTACTACCTGCCACTCTCTCCATTGGTTTGTTTATGTCATGACCTCTACTACCTGCCACTCTCTCCATTGGTTTGTTTATGTCATGACCTCTACTACCTGTCACTCTCTCCATTGGTTTGTTTATGTCATGACCTCTACTACCTGCCACTCTCTCCATTGGTTTGTTTATGTCATGACCTCTACTACCTGCCACTCTCTCCATTGGTTTGTTTATGTCATGACCTTTACTACCTGCCACTCTCTCCATTGGTTTGTTTATGTCATGACCTCTACACCTGCCACTCTCTCCATTGGTTTGTTTATGTCATGACCTCTACACCTGCCACTCTCTCCATTGGTTTGTTTATGTCATGACCTCTACACCTGCCACTCTCTCCATTGGTTTGTTTATGTCATGACCTCTACTACCTGCCACTCTCTCCATTGGTTTGTTTATGTCATGACCTCTACTACCTGCCACTCTCTCCATTGGTTTGTTTATGTCATGACCTCTACACCTGCCACTCTCTCCATTGGTTTGTTTATGTCATGACCTCTACACCTGCCACTCTCTCCATTGGTTTGTTTATGTCATGACCTCTACTACCTGCCACTCTCTCCATTGGTTTGTTTATGTCATGACCTCTACTACCTGCCACTCTCTCCATTGGTTTGTTTATGTCATGACCTCTACTACCTGCCACTCTCTCCATTGGTTTGTTTATGTCATGACCTCTACTACCTGCCACTCTCTCCATTGGTTTGTTTCTGAGTCTGCTAAAGTGGTGTGAAGTACTTAAGTAAAAATACTTTAAAGTACAACTTAAGTCGTTTTTGGGGGTATCTGACTTCACTATTCATATTTTTAACAACTTATACTTTTACTTCACTACATTCCTAAAGAAAATAATGTACTTTTTACGCCATAATTTTTTCCCTGACACCCAAAAGACTTGTTACATTTTGAATGCTTAGCAGGACAGTAAAATTGTCAAATTCATGCACTTATCAAGACAACATCCCTGGTCATCCCTACTGCCTCTGATCTGGCGGACTCAGTAAACACAAATACTTTTTTTGTAAATGATGTTTGAGTGTTGGAGCGTGAGGCTCTCAGTAAATCTTAAAAAACTAGAAAATGGTGCCGTCTGGTTTGCTTAATGTAAGGAATTTGAAATTATTTTTACTTTTGACACTTAATGTATATTTGAGCAATTACGTTTACTTTTGATACTTAAAACCAAATACTTTTAGACTTTTACTCAAATGGTATTTGAGTCGTTTTCTCAAGGTTTCTTTACTTTTACTCAAGTATAACTGTTGTTGTCACGCCCTGACCTTAGAGATCCTTTTTATGTCTCTATTTGGTTTGGTCAGGGTGTGATTTGGGGTGGGTATTCTATGTTCTATTATTTGTATTCCTATGTTTTGGCCGGGTAGGGTTCTCAATCAGGGACAGCTGTCTATCGTTGTCTCTGATTGAGAACCATACTTAGGTAGCCCTTTTTCCCACCTGTCTTGGTGGGAAGTTGTCTTTGTTTGTTGGCACTATAGCCTTTAGCTTCACGTTTTTTTGGGGATTGTTTATTGTTTTTGTCAGCGTCATATAAATAAAATAATATGTACGCTAACCACGCTGCACCTTGGTCCTCTTCATTCAATGGCCGTGACAGTTGTGTACTTTTTCCACCACTAATCTGCTAATACTGTACATATTCTAATTCAAATGACTATGTTAAAAGTGCCACTGGAATAAACACTAATTCATCTGTTAAAAATAGAAACATGAATACATAGTTAAGCGACACCTGCAGTAATGTGAGCCCTTGAGTGCGGAGTTTTGAGGCCAGAATAGATCTGAAGAGGAATTTCTCCCTTCACTCTGGAGGATGGACCATCGTAGGAGGACAACATGCAGGCAAATAACAAAAAGGACAGCCTACTTTAAATGCTTCCACTTTACTGTTGAATGTATCAGTGACTTCAGAAAGTATTCATACTGTGGTGGAAATTCTACACAGGGACACTCAAAGTCAATATTACATGAATCGTCCTTTATTATCAGTGTGATAGAGAGGTTCTAACCAACTCAATGCACCAAATACACATCAGCAGTTATCTTGTATACTTACCCAGAAAGTCATATTTGCATGATGTAGCTTATTCGTTATTCATAATCATGTGACCGACCAATACCTCACGAGGCTTCTTCTCTCCAAGCTGAGACCTTGAAACTGAGATATTGTTCTCAAAACAAGGGTCTGGGGATACTGCCAAATTGCAGATACTACAGTGCGGATTTCTCCCAGGCATGTTTAATCAGTCACTTTCATGAAGACAGAAATTGGTTATTAGAAAAGAACAAACATAAATATTTCCATCACAACACCCCTTGACTTATTACACATTTTGTGTTACAGGCTGAATTCAAAATGGATTAAATATAATTCTCTCTCTCACCCATTTACACACAATACCCCATAATGACAAAGTGACATGTTTTTAGAAAAGTTTTGCAAAAGTATAGAAAATGAAATACAGAAATATCTCATTTACATAATTATTCACACCACTGAGTCAATACATGTTGGAATTACCTTTGGCAGCAATTACAGCTGCAAGTATTTCTGGGTAAATCTCCAAGAGCTTTGCACACTAGGATTGTACAATATTTGCTAGGTCAAGTTGGTTATTAATCATAGCTAGACAGACATTTAAGTCTTGCCATAGATTTTCAAGCCACTTTAAACTATCCCTAGGCCACTCAGGAACATTCAAGATCGTTTTCGTAAGCAACACCAGTGTATATTTGACCTTGTGTTTTAGGTTATTTTGAGAGAGAGAGACAGAGAGAGAGTGAGGGACAGAGAGAGAGAGGGGCAGAGAGAGAGATGGACAGAGAGAGAGAGAGACAGACTGAGAGAGAGAGAGACGGACAGAGAGAGAGAGAGGTACAGAGAGAGAGATGGACAGATGTGGTGTGTCCTAACGAACTAGACCCAGGTAGGCCTACAAATTCCACACATATGAGTGATTCTTTCACTGAAAAGTCCTTTTCCGATTCGATTGGCTCATAGCCAACATGACACGCTTTACCGCAATAATTCACAATTCACAACTGTTTCACAACTGTTAATTCACAATTCACAACTGTCAATCACCACCTTCCGGAGACACCTGAAACCCCACCTCTTTAAGGAATACCTAGGATAGGATAAAGTAATCCTTCTAACACCCCCCCCCCCCCCCCCCCTTAAAAGAGTTAGATGCACTATTGTAAAGTGGTTGTTCCACTGGATATCATAAGGTGAATGCACCAATTTGTAAGTCGCTCTGGATAAGAGCGTCTGCTAAATGACTTAAATGTAAATGTAAATATGTTTCTATTCATGAGTGCACAAGGAAGAACCTGTTCCAGTGAGGTGTCAAAATACTTTTTCGGTCGGGTAATAGATTGACATCGTTTACGGGAAAAGGTATTTCGACAGCGTTTACTGGAACAGGTATTGTTGACTCAATTAAATGCTTTACAATCAGTTGCTTGCCAACATAACATGCAACAATTCACATGGAAACATAACATTTCAGCCTGGAAAGTCCCGTTTGTTTGTGCTAACATTCCACTCCTTGCCATACCATACATGTTTGTCATGACAAGTAATCCCTCCAGGAATTCGTCTCATTCTTTGTGATTTTTGCTGCGGCAATTCTTACATATTGCTTGACAATTTTCAATAATTTTTATCCAATTTGTTACGAAAAATGCACTGGCGGGGAAATACAGTATAAAAAAATATTAGCACTAATCATAGTCATTCACATTAAACACCTTGCACTTCTATAAAACACAAAGGGCATATTTTACTTGCTGTTGCAAGAAGAAATACATTTCAAACAAAGTTACAGAAAATAAGTATTAACAGGTGTAATGATGATGTCCTTTACGATTCCTACCACATCCTGTATTAGGAGGAAACTCACCCCAAAAATGATTATCTACAAGACAATAATATTCAATCGTCCTATTGGTAAGGTACTCATTCACCAAGTCCTTTAAAAGTGACCAGCTCTTCCACACTGGTATCAGTCCCACATAGAAATTATGTTCTGACAGTCGGCTGGTAGTGAGGAAATCTTCTTCCGTTCCACTAGTCGATAAAGACTTCTCTAATGAACACTTCACCGGTGATGCTATTCAACCGATCGCTGCCTGCACCTGCCCGCTCGTCCAGCATTACTACTCTGGACGGTTCTGACTTAGAATATGTGGACAACTACAACTACCTAGGTGTCTGGTTAGACTGTAAACTCTCCTTCCAGACTCACATCAAACATCTCCAATCCAAAGTTAAATCTAGAATCGGCTTCCTATTTCGCAACAAAGCATCCTTCACTCATGCTGTCAAACATACCCTCGTAAAACTGACCATCCTACCGATCCTCGACTTCGGCGATGTCATTTACAAAATAGCCTCCAATACCCTACTCAATAAATTGGATGCAGTCTATCACAGTGCCATCCGTTTTGTCACCAAAGCCCCATGTACTACCCACCACTGCGACCTGTACGCTCTCGTTGGCTGGCCCTCGCTTCATACTCGTCGCCAAACCCACGGGCTCCAAGTCATCTACAAGACCCTGCTAGGTAAAGTCCCCCCTTATCTCAGCTCGCTGGTCACCATAGCAGCACCCACCTGTAGCACGCGCTCCAGCAGGTATATCTCTCTGGTCACCCCTAAAAACCAATTCTTCCTTTGGCCGCCTTTCCTTCCAGTTCTCTGCTGCCAATGACTGGAACGAACTACACAAATCTCTGAAACTGGAAACACTTATCTCCCTCACTAGCTTTAAGCACCAGCTGTCAGAGCAGCTCACAGATTACTGCACCTGTACATAGCCCATCTATAATTTAGCCCAAACAACTATCTCTTCCCCTACTGTATTTATTTATTTATTTAGCTCCTTTGTACCCCATTATTTCTATTTTTACTTTGCACATTCTTCCACTGCAAATCTACAATTCCAGTGTTTTACTTGCTATATTGTATTTACTTCGCCACCATGGCCTTTTTTTTTTACCTTTACCTCCCTTATCTCACCTCATTTGCTCACATTGTATATAGACTTATTTTTCTACTGTGTTATTGACTGTATGTTTGTTTTTGTCACGTTCCGACCATAGTTCTTGTGTGTTTTGCTTGTTTTAGTGTTGGTCAGGACGTGAGCTGGGTGGGCATTCTATGTTGTGTGTCTTGTTTGTCCGTTTCTATGTTTGGCCTAATATGGTTCTCAATCAGAGGCAGATGTTTTGTGTTGTCTCTGATTGGGAATCATATATAGGTGGCTTGTTTTGTGTTGGGGATTGTGGGTGGTTGTTTCCTGTCTTTCTCTGCACCAGCTAGGACTGTATCGGTTTGCCACTGTCACGCCCTGGCCTTAGTATTCTTTGTTTTCTTTATTATTTTAGTTAGGTCAGGGTGTGACATGGGAAGTTTGTGTGTTTTGTCTAGTTTAGGGTGTGTGTATTGTTTAGGTGGTTTTGTATAGTGTATGGGGTTGTGTTCAGGAGAGAGGTCTAGGAAAGTCTATGGTTGCCTGGTTTGGTTCTCAATCAGAGACAGCTGGTTATTGTTGTCTCTGATTGGGAGCCATATTTAAGGCAGCCATAGGCTTTAGGTGATTGTGGGTAATTGTCTATGTTCTATGTTGCATGTGTGCACTTAGTCGTTAATAGCTTCACGTTCGTCTATTTGTTGTTTTGTTTAGTTTTTTCTTCTTCTAAATAAAGAGAAGATGTATTTTTCACACGCTGCGCCTTGGTCCTCTCTCTCACCGCAAGACGATCGTGACAGAATTACCCACCAAACCCGGACCAAGCAGCGTGTTAAGCAGCAACAGGAGCAACCTACTAAGGATTTCTGGACATGGGAGGAGATACTGGATGGTAAGGGACCTTGGGCTCAGCCTGGAGAATATCGCCGCCCTCGTGAAGAGCTGGAGGCAGCTAAAGCCGAGAGGCGGCGGTATGAGGAGGCAGCAAGGAAACAGGAGCAAAGACAAGACTACACTACGTGGGAGGAGATTGACAGGTGGGCGATAGACCCAGGGAGAATGCCGGAGCCCGCCTGGGATTCTCTGGCGCAGTGCGAGGAGGGATACCGGCGAATGGAGGCAGCACGACGACGCGGTAGGAAGCCTGTGAGTCAGCCCCAAAAATTTCTTGGGGGGGGGGGGGGGGGGGATAAAAGGGAGTGTGGCAAAGTCAGGTAGGAGACCTGCGCCTACTCCCTGTACTTACCGTGGAGAGCGAGAGTACGGGCAGACACCGTGTTATGCGGTAAAGCGCACGGTGTCTCCTGTACGTGTGCTTAGCCCGTTGTGGTACATTCCAGCTCCACGTATCGGCCGGGCTAGATTGAGCATTGAGCCAGGTGCCATGAAGCCGGCTCAATGCGTCTGGTCTCCAGTGCGTCTCCTCGGGCCGGCATACATGGCACCAGCCTTACGCATGGTGTCCCCGGTTCGCCAACACAGCCCAGTGCGGGTTATTCCACCTCCCCGCACTGGTCGGGCTACGGGGAGCATTCAACCAGGTAAGGTTGGGCAGGCTCGGTGCTCAAGGGAGCCAGTACGCCTGCACGTCCGGTATATCCGGCGCCACCTCCCCGCCCCAGCCCAGTACCACCAGTGACAACACCACGCACCAGGCTTCCAGTGTATCTCCAGAGCCCTGTTCCTCCTCCACGCACTCGCCCTGTGGTGCGTGTCTCCAGCCCAGTACCACCAGTTCCGGCACCACGCACCAAGCCTCCTGTGCGTCTCCAGAGCCCTGTGCGCCCTGTTGCTGCTCCCCGCACTAGCCTTGAGGTGCGTGTCCTTAGCCCGGTACCTCCAGTTCCAGCACCACGCACCAGGCCTACTGTGCGCCTCAGCCGGCCAGAGTCTGCCGTCTGCCCAGCGCTATCTGAGCCGCCCGTCTGTCCCGAGCCGTCAGAGCCGCCCGTCTGTCCCGAGCCGTCAGAGCCGCCCGTCATTCCCGAGCCGTCAGAGCCGCCCGTCTGTCCCGAGCCGCTAGAGCCGTCCGTCAGTCAGGAGCCGCCAGAGCCGCCCGCCAGTCAGGAGCCGCCAGAGCCGCCCGCCAGTCAGGAGCCGCCAGAGCCGCCCGCCAGTCAGGAGCCGCCAGAGCCGCCCGCCAGTCAGGAGCCGCCAGAGCCGCCCGCCAGTCAGGAGCCGCCAGAGCCGCCCGCCAGTCAGGAGCCGCCAGAGCCGCCAGTCAGGAGCCGCCAGAGCCGCCCGCCAGTCAGGAGCCGCCAGAGCCGCCCGCCAGTCAGGAGCCGCCAGAGCCGCCCGCCAGTCAGGAGCCGCCAGAGCCGCCCGCCAGTCATGAGCTGCCCGCCAGTCATGAGCTGCCCGCCAGTCATGAGCTGCCCTCCAGTCATGAGCTGCCCTCCAGTCATGAGCTGCCCTCCAGTCATGAGCTGCCCTCCAGTCATGAGCTGCCCTCCAGTCATGAGCTGCCCTCCAGTCATGAGCTGCCCTCCAGTCATGAGCTGCCCTCCAGTCATGAGCTGCCCCTCCAGTCATGAGCTGCCCCTCCAGTCATGAGCTGCCCCTCCAGTCATGAGCTGCCCCTCCAGTCATGAGCTGCCCCTCAGTCCGGAGCTGCCCCTCAGTCCGGAGCTGCCCCTCAGTCCGGAGCTGCCCCTCAGTCCGGAGCTGCCCCTCAGTCCGGAGCTGCCCCTCAGTCCGGAGCTGCCCCTCAGTCCGGAGCTGCCCCTCCGTCCAGTGGCGCCCTCTAGGATGGTCTTCAGTCCGGGACTCGCTGCAAGGGTCGCCGCTCCAGAAGCGCCACCAAACTATGGTGGAGTGGGGTCCATGTCCCGCACCCGAGCCACCGCCGTAAGAAGGCCCACCCGGACCCTCCCCTTCTGTGTCAGGTTTTGCGGCCAGAGTCCGCACCTTTTTGGGGGGGGGGGGGGGTCTGTCACGCCCTGGCCTTAGTTATCTTTGTTTTCTTTATTATTTTAGTTAGGTCAGGGTGTGACATGGGGGATGTTTGTGTGTTTTTTGTCCATGTCTTGACGTTAGTTGCTTGTGTCTGCACTTTAGTTTTGTAGCTTCACGGTCATTTGTTGTTTTGTCTAGTTTGTATAAGTGTTCGTGTTCGTTTCATCTTCAAATAAAAAGAAGACGTATTTATATCTCGCTGCGCCTTGGTCCTCTCTTTCACCTAACGACGATCGTGACAATAAGAAAGGGGTTTAATACTTATTGACTCAAAACATTTCGGCTTTTCATTATTTCTTAGTTAGTAAACATTTCTAACGACGTAATTCCACGTTGACATTATGGTGTGTAGGCCAGTGCCACAAAATCAAAATGTTATGCATTTTACATTTAGGCTGTAACACAACAAAATATGGAATAATCAAGGGGTATGAATACTTTCTAATGGCACTGTATATAGACTTAATAGATACTTTGATTTAGAAAAGACACAAATCTAAACTGACCACACAACACTCATATCTTCCCTGGTCCCCCAACCTAAATTAGCCTTTGTCCTGGCCTTAAAACCCTTTCAGTGGAGATGTTCCATTGAGAATAAAGACTCAAGGACTGGGCTTAATCAAGGACTAGGCTTAATCAAGGACTAGGCTCAATCAAGGACTGGGCTTAATCAAGGACTGGGCTTAATCAAGAACTAGGTTAAATCAAGGACTAGGCTCAATCAAGGACTGGGCTTAATCAAGGACTGGGCTTAATCAAGAACTAGGTTAAATCAAGGACTAGGCAAATCAAGGACTAGGCTTAATCAAGGACTAGGATCAATCAAGGACTGGGCTCAATCAAGGACTGGGCTTAATCAAGGACTGGGCTTAATGAAGAACTAGGTTAAATCAAGGACTAGGCTCAATCAAGGACTAGCCTTAATCAAGGACTGGGCTTAATCAAGGTCTAGGCTTAATCAAGGACTATTCTTAATCAAGGACTAGGCTTAATCAAGGACTAGGTTTAATCAAGGACTATGCTTAATCAAGAACTAGGCTTAATCAAGAACTAGGCTTAATCAATGACTATGCTTAATCAAGGACTAGACTTAATCAGGGACTGGGCTTAATCAAGGACTAGGCTTAATCAAGGACTAGGCTTAATCAAGGACTGGGCTTAATCAAGGACTGGGCTTAATCTGGGTCTGGGAAAACTGCCCAAAAATATAGGCAGCATCTTATCTCCAGTTCTAAATGCTGCATGTCCCGAAACATGCACCCTGTCTGTGGTGAATTCCTCTCGGATGCTCTATTTTACCACAGTATCATTCCATCTCCAACGTCCACCTGTCAGTCACACACTTACCCGTCAGTCACACCCTTACCTGTCAGTCACACCCTTATCTAAACTCAGCAAAAAAAAGAAACATCCCTTTTTCAGGACCCTGTCTTTCAAAGATAATTGGTAAAAATCAAAATAACTTCACAGATCTTCATTGTAAAGGGTTTGTACACTGTTTCCCATGCTTGTTCAATGAACCATCAACAATTAATGAACAAGCACCTGTGGAACGGTTGTTAAGACACTAACAGCTTACAGACGGTATGCAATTAAGGTGACAATTATGAAAACTTAGG
>NC_092090.1:11779306-11883795 GCF_045679555.1 Salvelinus alpinus | reverse complement strand
GACACTAAAGAGGCAGGCAGGCTCATTCTGACATGACCCTCCGGCATGACAATGCCACCAGCAAAACTGCTCGTTCTGTATGTGATTTCCTGCAAGACAGGAATGTCAATGTTCTGCCATGGCCAGCAAAGAGCCCGGATTTCAATCCCATTGAGCACGTCTGGGACCTGTTGGATCGGAGGGTGAGGGCTAGGGCCATTCCCCCCAGAAATGTCTGGGAACTTGCAGGTGGAAGAGTGGGGTAACATCTCACAGCAAGAACTGGCAAATCTGGTGCAGTCCATAAGGAGGAGATGCACTGCAGTACTTAATGCAGCTGATGGCCACACCAGATACTGACTGTTACTTTTGATTTTGACCCCCCCTTTGTTCAGGGACACATTATTCCATTTCTATTAGTCACATGTCTGTGGAACTTGTTCAGTTTATGTCTCAGTTGTTGAATCTTGTTATGTTCATACAAATATTTACACAAGTTAAGTTTGCTGAAAATAAACGCAGTTGACAGTGAAAATACGTAATTTTTTTTGCTGAGTTTATGAGTAAACCCCAAACCAAAACTAAGTGCCTTTGTGCCAAGCTTGTCACGAGTCAGGAAGGCAGTCAAATTCCATGTGACCATTTATTCACGTATTTAGGCTTCTCCTAGCTCTGATGCTGCTGATGGTCATTAGTAGCCTACCAAACTTGCCTGGTACTCAGCACTCTATTGTCCCTTTAATCACTTTGACATCAATGCAAATATTATCAGAAATCTGATCAAACACTTCATGAGAGCCCATGAGCTGATGTTGCGCAACATTTCTATACGCAATGCAATTGCGCGAGAAAACAGAATGATGGCCTCTACTAAAAAGAGGAGGGTCCCATCAACTTTCTGTAGACTAGGCCTACTATATTTACTTCTCAACTATCCTAATATTAAGCACATTGCTTCTCTCTGCAACAGGAGTATAGCCTACCTGGTGGCTTGAAAATTAACCACAGGAAAAGCGTCCTCCATTCGCTATTTAAGTGCATAGATGACATGTATTTTTCCCACTGCCTCTGTTTCTAGACAGGTGCATGATAATGGTCCATTCTAAATCCAAACAAATTTCAAACATATAGTATTTAGTATATGTAAAGACAAGATTAAATCAAGAATAGTCTGATGGGTGACAATATTAGCCCATCACTTGTGAATGTTTATGTTTATTTATGTAACCTTTATGTCGGCAAGTCAGTTATGACAGTTATGAACAGTTATGAACACACCTCTGTAATAATATGTTGTTCACTCTTCCTCTACTCTCTCTGTCCCCCTCTCTCTCTGTCCCCCTCTCTCTCTGTCCCCCTCTCTCTCTTTCCCCCTCTCTCTCTGTTCCTCTCTCGCTCTGTTCCTCTCGCGCTCTGTCCCCCTCTCTCTGTGTCCCTCTCTCTCTTTGTGCCTCTCTCTCTCTGTCCCTCTCTCTCTCGCTCTGTCCCTCTCTCTCTCGCTCTGTCCCTCTCTCTCTCTCTGTCCCCCTCTCTCTCTGTCCTTCTCTCTCTCTCGCTCTGTCCCTCTCTCTCGCTCTGTCCCCCTTCTCTCGCTCTATCCCTCTCTCTCTCACTCTGTCCCTCTCTCTCGCTCTGTCCCCCTCTCTCTCTGTCCCTCGCTCTCTCTGTCCCTCGCTCTCTCTGTCCCTCTCACTCTGTCCCTCTCCCTCTCACTCTGTAACTCTCTCTCTCACTCTGTGTCTCTCTCACTCTGTTCCTCTCTCTCTCTCTCTTTCTGTCTCTCTCTCTCTTCTCTTTCTGTCTCTCTCTCTCCCATAGCCATCACAATACAGACAGTACAATATTATTTATTATTATTTAACGGGTTATTCATTCCTGAACCGTGTTCCCTTTGGGGATTTACCTAGCGCAGTTAATGTAGTCTTCTTCCCCGTTCAATCTCCGCTTTGCAGCTCCTGTAATATGGAAGATGAAATCACAACAGACATCAATACTTTGCCAACATCCCTTCCAGCATCACAGTTTCCTAGTCTTCTAGACCAAAGAAACAACACCATGTAAAAACGTTGCTTTCTACAATTATAAATGGCAGAGGAAAAAGACACCGTAAGAAGATGATGATTAAGATAACGGGACAAACACTTCAACCAGTACAAAGACAATACGTTTCTAATGAATATCAACTCATTATTCAGTGCTTCATTGATCAATAATTCAATAGGGGGAAGTTAGGAATCCAGATGATTTCTGGTTATTCATTGAAATGTAAGGATGCTGACACGTGTGCAGCGAATGGCAGCAAATCAAACATAACATAGAATGACTTGGTCCAATGGAACCAAAGAAAAGGGAAGGGAAGGGAAGGGAAGGGAAGGGAAGGGAAGGGAAGGGAAAGGAAAGGGAAAGGAAAGGAAAGGAAAGGAAGGAAGGAGAATGGGAATGTACAACTGAATGCATTCAACTGAAATGTAATAGTCCCAATAGTGCCTAACTGTCCTCACCTGTATGCTGGTCAAACTAAATGAAGCACAATACCGACTGTATTTGACCCAGGTCTGTTGACCCAGATCTGTTGACCCAGGTCTGTAGACCCAGGTCTGTAGACCCAGGTCTGTTATCCACTCCCTATACCTTCTCCCATTGGGAGAACAAGATACACATATGCACCAGGTCAAAAGTTTTAGAACACCTACTCATTCAAGGGTTTTGTAGAATAATAGTGAAGACATCAAAACTATGAAATGACACATGTAGTAACCAAAAAAGTGTTAAACAAATCAAAATCTATTTTATATTTGAGATTTTTAAAATAGCCACCCTTTGCCTTGATGACAGCTTTGCACACTCTTCGCATTCTCTCAACCAGCTTCACTTAATATGCTTTTCCAACAGTCTTGAAGGAGTTCCCACATATGCTGAGCACTTGTTGGCTGCTTTTCCTTCACTCTGCGGTCCGACTCATCCCAAATCATCTCAATTTGGTTGATGTCGGGGGATTGTGGAGGTCAGGTCATCTGATGCAGCACTCCATCACTCTCCTTCTTGGTCAAATAGTCCTTACACAGCCTGGAGGTGTTTTGGGTCATTGTCCTGTTAAAAAACAAATGACAGTCCCACTAAGCCCAAACCAGATGGAATGGCGTATCGCTGCATTATGCTGTGGTAGCCATGCTGGTTAAATGTGCCTTGAATTCTAAATAAATCACTGACAGTGTCACCAGCAAAACACCACCTCCTCCATGCTTTATGGTGGAAAAAACACATGCAGAGATCATCCGTACATCCACACCACGTCTCACAAAGACACAGCGGTTGGAACCAAAAATCTACAATTTGGACTCCAGACCAAAGGACAGATATCCACGGGTCTGATGTCCATTGCTCGTGTTTCTTGGCCCAAGAAAGTCTCTTCTTCTTATTGGTGTCCTTTAGTAGTGGTTTCTTTGCAGCAATTTGACCATGAAGACCTGATTCACGCAGTCTCCTCTGAACAGTTGATGTTGAGATGTGTCTGTTACTTGAACTCTGTGAAGCATTTATTTGGGCTGCAATCTGAGGTGCAGTTAACTCTACTGAGCTTATCCTCTGCAGCAGAGGTAACTCTGGGTCTTCCTTTCCTGTGGCGTTCCTCATCAGTGCCAGTTTCATCATAGCGCTTGATGGTTTTTGTGACTGAACTTGAAGAAACTTTCAGAGTTCTTGACTGACCTTCATATGTCTTAAAGTAATGATGGAGTGTCGTTTCTCTTTGCTTATTTGAGCTGTTCTTGCCATAATATGGACTTGGTCTTTTACCAAATAGGGCTATCTTCTCTATACCACCCCTACCGTGTCACAACAAACGCATTAAGAAGTAAAGAAATTCCACAAATGAACTTTTAAGAAGGCACACCTGTTAATTGAAATTAATTCCAGGTGACTACCTCATGAAGCTGGATGAGAGAATGCCAAGAGTGTGCAAAGCTGTCATCAAGGCAACGGGTGGCTATTTGAAGAATCTCAAATACAAAATATATTGTGATTTGTTTAACACTTTTTTGGTTACTACATGATTCCATATGTGTTATTTCATAGTTTTGATGTCTTCACTATTATTCTACAATGTAGAAAATAGTCTAAATCAATAAAAACCCTGCAATGGGTAGGTGTTGTAAAACATTTGACCGGTAGTGTGTGAACAGGATATTTGACATTTGCATTAGAAACACAGACACCATACCAACTCACATCTCCCTGTGTTGTAGCCCAGTCTCAATGCATAACAACGCTCAATATAATTTACAGCATTTCTGGTGTTCACGTTTCTAATCCTTCACTCTAGTAAATCTGATCGGTCCCTATTGTCTGCAGATGAATGCCTTGAATGACTGTGTGGGATTGAGATGCTAACAATGTGTTACAAAACACTTCCTCAATCATGAGCTTCACCTAGTCTACTGTAAGGCAGAACGAACCCTGGGTAGCAACAGACCAACACTGGGACAAACAAGACACACTGTATGGCACAAACTAATGATTGATTGATTGAATGAACCTTAACTTGACGGATAGTCACCAGTTTACAGGCACAGTTTTTTGTTCCCAGAAACACCCTTGTTATTTCAACTGAAGTCCACATGACAATCAGTGTTTGGGTGATTGGTGATGATCTGTGTTAATGTGCATGAGTGTGAAAAGCTACTGAATTCACTCAGATATAAGGAGACAGGTGTATTTACCTCCATTTACAATCTGTAGTATGAATTAGTTAGTTCACTTCAATATCTATAAAACACATACTGTCTGGTTGAGTTGGTGTCTCTATCGTGCAGCACAACCTTTGCTATTGTAAGTATTAGTATTATTAGTAGTATTAGTATTAGTATTAGTATTAGTACTGTAAGGACAAGTGGTTATGTAGGGGTTTGTTTTGAGGTGCTATTGTCCAACTCAGATTAAGCGTCTCCTTGGAAGCCATTGGATTATATGCTATATGTTTCATCTCAAACAAGTTCAATGACTTGCCAGCAGCATCCTTGAGTCCTGTGGAACATTCCTGAAGCATGATACATCTACTGAAAACAATGGGGCAGGGCATGAAAAAATGATCTTTGACCTATTGTGTTCACAACATGTTATTTCATTCAAGAAGCATTTTTCACCTCACCTGATTTTTGACAAGAGAGCTGAGATAATATATCACCTGTCATCATGGCCTAATCATGTTGAACATCTTCATGCTGTCAGTGTCACGCCATGACCTTAGAGATCCCTATTATTCTCTATGTTTGGTTAGGTCAGGGTGTGACTTGGGTGGGAAAATCTATGTTTTCTATTTCTTTTGGCCGAGTGTGGTTCCCGATCAGAGGCAGCTGTCTATCGTTGTCTCTGATTGGGGATCATATATAAGTTGTCATTTTCCGTTTTTAGGTTTTGTGGGATCTTGTTTTCTGTATAGTTTATTTGCCTTACAGAACAGAACTGTTTGTTTTTGTCGTTGTCATTTTGCTTTTGGTGTCATCAATAAAAAGAACGATGTACGTCTACCACGCTGCACCTTGGTCCGGTCATTCCACAAAGGAGAGCCGTTACAGTCAGTTAGGTGGATTCCAACCCACCCATGTTAAACGATGTGAAAACAGAAAAACATCATTTTCTTGTTTGTGTAATCCTCACCATGGTAACAGGCGTGGAAAGAGAATTAGAACACCTCAAGGAGCAATACCATGGGTGAATATGGATTGGTGAAAGCGTAGTGGATGGCTGTTTTCACCTATCCAGCCTACCCAAGGAGGGAATGAAGGATGTATTTACAAAGTAATCCGTAGCAGGACAAATGCAGTATATTTTCATAGGCAAGTTTTGCACCGTTATGATCAGTATGCATTGTGTACCATACATTTTGAATTGCTGTGGCCGTTCCCCCCACAGACACAATAACCCAAACCAAACACATAATGAAAACCTACTCATGAATCAATAAACTCACCATTATCTACAGTGGTAACAATACTAGTTGTGAAATACATGTCATTGAAATGAACCAACATTCTGGTGTGAAATACTTGTATGAACCTTAATCTTTCTTAACTTAATCTTGATTATTTAGTCTCATCATTTATTTTTATTTAATTTAAATACCTTTCATGTGTCATAAGTGCATAGTACTGGTGAAAATGCTTACTAGCCGACTAGGTGAACAATCTGTCGATGTGCCCTTGAGCAAGGCACTTAACCCTAACTGCTCCTGTAAGTCTGGATCAGAGCGTCTGCTAAATGACTAACATGTAAATAGAAAATGTAAATCAGGCCAATGTAAGAGATTAGCAGAGAAAAGTTCAAGATATGCAGAATTACAATAACACACAACTTTATTTCCCCTTTCGTTTCAGGTTATTATGAAAAGGATTTTAGCCTTTGTTTCCCAGTTCATTAAACCAGTTACACCTGTCATAAAGAGAACATGTCCAGGGTGAGTTACAAATGAAACAACGTTGGCATCTGCTCTGACATTCCTCCTGAATGGATGGTGTGTCTGAGAAGGTATAAAGGTTTGGAGGTTGGATGCTGTGGGCAGATAGGTAGAGAGGAATCCTCCAGAGAGAACCAGGCATCATGTCCTCCTCCACACCAGTGTTGCTGCATCTGCTGCTACTGGTCTCCCTGGCTTCAGCGGGACACTTCTATGGAGGCTCCATGTCTTTCACCCCCAAAGGGAGGAACGCTGACGGAACATTCAAGGTGAGAGATATTCAGGGGATCATTGGCTGCGTTTACACAGGCAGCCCAATTCTGATATTTTGCCCAATTATACACACCTTCACACTCTTCACATATGCTGCTACTATCTGTTAATTATCAATGCATAGTCACTTTATCCCTAATACCTACATATTACCTCAAGGACCTGGACTACCCCGTACCGCTGCACATTGACTCAGTACCGGTTCTCCATGTATATAGCCTCATTATTACCTGGACTACTCCGTACCGCTGCACATTGACTCAGTACCGGTTCTCCATGTATATAGCCTCATTATTACCTGGACTACCCCGTACCGCTGCACATTGACTCAGTACCGGTACTCCATGTATATAGCCTCATTATTACCTGGACTACCCCGTACCTCTGCACATTGACTCAGTACCGGTTCTCCATGTATATAGCCTCATTATTACCTGGACTACCCCGTACCGCTGCACATTGACTCAGTACCGGTTCTCCATGTATATAGCCTCATTATTACCTGGACTACCCCGTACCGCGACTACCCCGTTACTTCCTTAATTACATGCCAAATGCCTCGCTTGACTCAGACAAGCTAAGGTTGCTGCTGATAACAATTTCCTACTTTGCAGATACATTTATTCTTGTATTTTGGGGAAAAAATGACAAACCACCCACTTTTCAATCGTAGTTAAAACAGGTTGCAGACGTTTTGCCATTAAAGAAATTAACAATAGATTTATAGAACCGTGGATCCAAATTTGTGAAGGTATGGTCCCCCCTGTTGTTCTTTATTGAGACCAGCTCTTAAACATTACATTTATTTGTATCCTCAATTGTACACAAGGTCCAACCGAAGAAGTCCCAGCGAGTACTTATCTTTCACCCGCCGTATAATGTTGTCTATGAAAATATATATAATTACATGCCAAGCACTTGGCTGTAAAAACAACCCCACTTCATCCAAGATGTAGCTGCTGCTGTTTGGTTTGTGTGAGTCTTTTCTATGTAGAGTATGTATTACCCATTTCTCTTTTCCTGTTTGTCTTTATCAATAATATCAGAATATTAAAAATGCAAAACATTTATAAAAAACTCGAACTGCAGTGAGTGAGTGCTAATCTGTTATCTGTCAGTCATCACAGATCAAATGCTGTCACAGTCTCTGTTGGAAATATTGACATGATTCTTGGTGAGATTGAAACAATTGTTCTGCCAAAGCTGTTTCAAAACATCAGTTTAATTAGGCTTCATCAGTCTAATGATGTTTTATTGCCCCATTACAATGTGACTTTCTGTTCCCCAGGTGGATTTCCGCTACAAGAATACCCATGATTGGTGTGATTACGCTGGCTGGTATTGTTCTTCAGGGAACTGCGGCTCTTCTGTCAAAGATGTCAGAGGCACAATTGACAGCAGCAGCAGAGGACGGAGTGGTTACAACAACCAGTGGTGTGAAACTGAAACTGTCGAGACCAGAAATATCCCCAGTGATAAACCTTTTCAACTGGTGTAAGTTTGTTATGAAATACATCTATTCAATTTATTGAACACACATTGTGCACAATGACAATGACTTAAACTCACATCTGGTATAATGGTTTTAGCTATACTGTTAAAACCTACTTCTACAAGGTAGACTCCGCTCTGAGTTGTTTTTCAAAGACCGTGACAAAGACACTCGGTAAAGGATATTGCTATGGTGGGTTTGATAACATTCCAGCCCAAGTGACCACTTATCTAAAGATGTTTTGTTGTTGTAACAGACAGAACAGCTGCTGTTGGATCCCCACAGTAAACCATCTTGGATCTTGGAGCCTGGAAACACAAGTGGATCTGGGATCAAGATCTGATACTGGTGAACCCAACAGATCTCCAGTCACATCCATTCTTCCTTTCATACGGTAACAACTTTCTGACTCCCTATACATTACCTCTTTGAACCGATCAGTTTTTTATATATACAATACAGGTTATTGAAATTTGAAATCCTAATTAGACATATTCCTACATTTTTGGCGGTAAGGAGGAGCACGTATCAAACTCAAGTTAGTTGGCAATTTCGTTCTGTAAAAAATAGAGCAATAGCATTTTCCAGCCCTGACGTCAGCAATTGACCTGTTTAACTTCAGCTCATTTGTGTTAAAGTGGGCGGGGTGACATATTTGAGGCGTGTCCAGGGGCAGCCCCCACACCGGTCCGTTCTTATTTTCTCCAGGCCCCGATCATTAGCCAGATATTATCATGTTGCTCAACAACAACAAACCCTCTGGGCTATTTATTATGGAGGCTGTAACTGTATTTAGACATTTAGCCTATTTAAACAAGTTGTTGTTTTGTTTTTATTAGAATTTGATTAGAATTATACACTGTCTTTTCAGGCCTTATCAATAGCCTACTGAAATTGATCTTGCTAATTGACTGCGTTTGGCATGTCCATCTTCAGACTGCAATTTACAGTAGGCCTTGCCCCTATATCAATGTACATGCTATAGCCTATATTAATTTCCATACTGAAGCAATACAATTAGAACAATGTGGACTGTAAACATGTTCAACATACTGTTTTCTGTAAACATGGATCAGCCTATTTAACTAACTAGGCTGTAAGGGACTAACATTCTAACTGGAGTTGATGACATCACAATAAATATATAAAATACCGTAAATACACAACTTGAAGCAGCCACATGTTTAGCCATGGAACACATTCTGAATGGCCAGTGAGGGGTCAAGCCTCGACACACCCACAACTGGTTTATTCATGGACTTGCCTAGTTAAATAAAGGTTAAATAAAATACATAAATACAAATCAAGGCCCAGACCCTTTTGCAGCACTGCCAGCAACTGCGCCTAAAATTGTGGTGGTGAAAATAGCAAAAATACTTCTGACGCACCTCCGAACCTGTAGCTCTACTGCCAGCTCTTAAACTGACCGTTGTGTTAGGTTTGTTAAAATAGAGCCCTTAGAGTTGACTCATTTCATATGTCGTGTTTCTGACTCCTGTCATTGTAGTGTTCCCCAGAACTGTCCGAGGTCCTACAACCTCATGGCCTTTGACCCTGACGGTGATCGTGTCAGATGCAGATACGGATTGGTCAGACCTGAGTGCGATAGGTGTGACCAGCCTTCAGGTTTCCAGCTGGATCAGGTTGGTGTGGGCAGCTATTTTCAACACCTTGAATCTCATGTGATTGTTGATACACACCATGATGTGCTGTCACGTTGAGACCAAAACATTACAACATAAACCACAATTAATTTGTATTCAATCTATATGTGATTACATAATATTGCATATTGTCTTTGGTCTTAATTTGTGTTCTAACCTCATCACTGTTAGGGCTCTTGCTCCTTACAATACGGCTACACTTCAACGAGTGGCGTCTACGGGTTTGAGCTAGTTGTAGAGGACTTTCCTAACCAACACATCACCCTGTCCTACACCGATGGCTCTAGTTCCTCCAGGGCACCGCTTCATGCAGGGAGACGCCGACGCTCCAGCTACCAAACAACCGTCTCCTATCCCTGGTGGTGGAGCCAAACCACCACAACTCCTTCTCCTTGGTGGTGGAGCCAATCCAACATTATTCCCACCACCACCACCGCCGCCCCCTGGCTCACCACCACCGCCGCCCCCTGGCCCACCACCACCACCTGGCCCACCACCACCACCGCTGCCCCCTGGCTCACCACCACCGCCGCCCCCTGGCCCACCACAACCACCACCCCCTGGCCCACTACCACCACCACCTGGCCCACTACCACCACCACCTGGCCCACTACCACCACCCCCTGGCCCACTACCACCATCCCCTGGCCCACTACCACCACCACCTGGCCCACTACCACCACCACCTGGCCCACCACCACCGCCGCCCCCTGGCTCACCACCACCGCCGCCCCCTGGCCCACCACCACCGCCGCCCCCTGGCCCACCACCACCTGGCCCACTACCACCACCACCTGGCCCACTACAACCAACACCTGGCCAACTACCACCCCAGGAAGTCTGCATCCCTCCACTGCTCCCCTCAGCAAACTCCCTCTGCATTTCTCTCTTCTGGGTGAGAGACTCCTCTTCTGATGGTTAACAATGCATTGGATTGTTTTATTTATTGAACCTTTATCTAACTAGGCAAATCAGTTAAGAACAAATTCTTATTTAAAGACGGCCTACCGGGGAACAGTGGGTTAACTATCTTGTTCAGGGGCAGAACGACAGATTTTTACCTTGTCAGCTCGGGGATTAAACCCAGCAACCTTTTGGTTACTAGCCCAACACTCTAACCACTAGGCTACCTGCTGCCCCCTGGATGGAGGGTTGGACATATTTATTCTTTAAACAACATCAAACATGGCATTTATTTGTGAAGTATTGGCCTTTACTTGTGTACGTTTGTGTTCCTTTCCACTTCAGTGGACTCTGTTGTTCCGTCCTGTGATGAGGGTATGTACCTGCCCAGGTTCGTGCAGCCGACACCACACAATGGAGAACATCTCCACGCCGAGGTCAACAAAGAGCTGGAGTTCAGGGTCAAGGCCGAGGCTACACACTCAACGTAAGAGACAACATCCATGATAGTCTATGATACAGTATTATACCCAGGATTATATTTCTAGTGTCCTCCTGGTTGTAACAGGTCATCCTGTCTGTAACAGGTCATCCTGTCTGTAACAGTGCAGTCCTGTCTGTAACAGTGCAGTCCTGTCTGTAACAGTGCAGTCCTGTCTGTAACAGGTCATCCTGTCTGTAACAGTCTGTCCTGTCTGTAACAGTGCGGTCCTGTCTGTGACAGTGTGGTCCTGTCTGTAACAGTCTGTCCTGGCTGTAACAGTTTGTCCTGGCTGTAACAGATTGTCCTGGCTGTAACAGATTGTCCTGGCTGTAACAGATTATCCTGGCTGTAACAGGTCAGTCCTGTCTGTAACAGTTCAGTCCTGTCTGTGACAGTGCAGTCCTGTCTGTGACAGTGCAGTCCTGTCTGTGACAGTGCAGTCCTGTCTGTGACAGTGCAGTCCTGACTGTAACAGTGCAGTCCTGTCTGTAACAGGTCATCCTGTCTGTAACAGGTCATCCTGTCTGTGACAGTGCAGTCCTGTCTGTAACAGTGCAGACCTGTCTGTGACAGTGCAGTCCTGTCTGTGACAGTGCAGTCCTGTCTGTAACAGTGCAGTCCTGTCTGTAACAGTGCAGTCCTGTCTGTAACAGTGCAGTCCTGTCTGTAACAGTGCAGTCCTGGCTAAAACCTTTATCACCTGTTGTACTTTGTAACTATTTCAGTGTTGACAAATATTTTCTTCCACAATCACTGATTTGGCTGCAAGCCCGACGTCGGTACACTTATGACAACAGCCAGCTCAAGTGCAGGGCGCGAAATTCAAAATATATTTTTTAGAAATATTTAACTTTCACACATTAACAAGTCCAATACAGCATTTGAAAGATAAACATCTTGTGAATCCAGCCAACATGTCCGATTTTTAAAATGTTTTACAGCGAAAACACCACGTATATTTATGTTAGCTCACCACCAAATACAAAAAAGGACAGACATTTTTCACAGCACAGGTAGCATGCACAAAACCAACATAACTAACCAAGATCCAACCAAACTAACCAAGAAACAACTTCATCAGATGACAGTCCTATAACATGTTACACAATAAATCTATGTTTTGTTCTATGTTTTGTTCGAAAAATGTGCATATTTGAGGTATAAATCAGTTTTACATTGCAGCTACCATCACAGCTACCGTCAGAAATAGCACCGAAGCAGCCAGAGTACTTACAGACACCAACGTCAAATACCTAAATACTCATCATAAAACATTTCTGAAAAATACATGGTGTACAGCAAATGAAAGACAGGCATCTTGTGATTCCAGCCAATATTTCAGATTTTACAGCGAAAACACAATATAGCATTATATTAGCTTACCACAATAGCCAGAAATACAAGCCATTTCCCAGCAGCAAAAGTTAGCGATCGTAACAAACCAGCAAACAATATATAATTTTTGACTAACCTTGATAAGCTTCATCAGATGACAGTCCTATAACATCAGGTTATACATACACTTATGTTTTGTTCGAAAATGTGCATATTTAGAGCTGAAATCAGTGGTTATACATTGTGCTAACGTAGCATCTTTTTCCCACAACGTCCGGATATTTATCTGACACTCACATATTCTGACCAAATAACTATTTATAAACATGACTAAAAAATACATGTTGTATAGGAAATGATAGATACACTAGTTCTTAATGCAATCGCCGTGTTAGAATTCTAAACATAACTTCATTACAACATAAGGCTTACGTTATGGCGAGAGAGTGCCCAAAACCTGGGCGCAAAACTAATAGTACACAGTTCGACAGATATATGAAATAGCATCATAAAATGGGTCCTACTTTTGATGAGCTTCCATCAGAATGTTGTACAAGGGGTCCTTTGTCCAGAACAATCTTTGTTTGGTTTTAGAACGTCCTTTTTCCCTCTTGAATTAGCAAGCACACTAGCCAAGTGGCGCGAAGCTCTCCTTCCTGAACAAAGGCACACAACGCAACACGCCTAACGTCCCGAATAAATTTCAATAATCTAATAAAACTATATTGAAAAAACATACTTTACGATGATATTGTCACATTTATCAAATAAAATCAAAGCCGGAGATAGTAGCCGTCTATAACGACAGCTTTTCAGAAGGCAATTCCAGGTCCCTCCTCGCGCTTTCCAGAAAACAGGAAATGGGTGACACGTCATGCAAAGAGCTTTTATTCCACCTCAGACCAAGATAAACACTCCATTTCTTCTCTCACTGCCTCTTGACATCTAGTGGAAGGTGTATGACGTGCATGTATACTAATACATATCATGCCCATTTATAGGCAGGCCCGAGAACAGAGCATCGTTTTCAGACTTTCCACTTCCTGGTCAGGAAGTTTGCTGCCAAATGAGTTCTGTTTTACTCACAGATATAATTCAAAACGGTTTTAGAAACTAGAGAGTGTTTTCTATCCAATAGTAATAATAATATGCATATTGTACGAGCAAGAATTGAGTACGAGGCCGTTTGAAATGGGCACCTTTTATCAGAGCTACTCAATACTGCCCCTGCAGCCAGAAGAAGCTAAAGCAGCCTAGTGTATAAATCCACCGTCTAAGAAAACCAAAAGTTTTCCAATTAAGAGTACATTTATTTTCTGTGATTGATTTGGATTGGTGCGGTTGTCTCTCTGCTAAGTGGGAATGCTTGTGACGTCCGACTCGGAGTCACCCCACACAAGTTGCGATTTAAAATGGTTAAGGTAAGGGTTGTGGTTTAAGTTAGGGTAGGGGTTAAGGTTAGGATTCAGGTTTGCATTTACCTTGTACGTTTTGCCTCCTTTCTAGGGTTAATGATGTCATCGTCAGTGGACCTCTGAACATCACCAATCACATGACTACCCAGGGGGAGTTTGTCATCCGGTGGACACCCATCCGGGACAATCTGGGGGAGTATTTCCCCATTTGCTTCATCACTGAGGGGCTTTCTGGGTAGGTCTTATGTTTTATAATGCTAGAAACATCACCAGAACTGCTCTTCTACTTCCTGTATGTTCTGCTACTTCCTGTACGTTCTGCTACTTCCTGTACGTTCTACTACTTCCTGTACGTTCTGCTACTTCCTGTATGTTCTACTACTTCCTATACGTTCTGCTACTTCCTGTATGTTCTGCTACTTCCTGTGCGTTCTACTACTTCCTGTATGTTCTGCTACTTCCTGTACGTTCTGCTACTTCCTGTACGTTCTACTACTTCCTGTACGTTCTGCTACTTCCTGTACGTTCTACTACTTCTCTCTGGAGTTTCCTCTTTTTATGATATTTAATTTCCCAACGCACATGAGAGAGAGAGAGACTAATACTACATGTAATGATAATATTGTGCCGTTGTTCACCCTGATCTTCTCTAATACTTTCAGATCTAGTGTGTATCAGTCTGAGATGAGATGTGTTGTGGTGGAGGTCGGACGCAGAAAGGGTTTGTACATTCTTCCACCATCAATATGCTGTGGTGTGTGATTGGACAATATGTTGTGGTGTGTGATTGGACAATATGCTGTGGTGTGTGATTGGACAATATGTTGTGGTGTGTGATTGGACAATATGTTGTGGTGTGTGATTGGACTATGTGCTGTGGTGTGTGATTGGACAATATGTTGTGGTGTGTGATTGGACAATATGTTGTGGTGTGTGATTGGACTATGTGCTGTGGTGTGTGATTGGACAATATGTTGTGGTGTGTGATTGGACAATATGTTGTGGTGTGTGATTGGACAATATACTGTGGTGTGTGATTGGACAATATGGTGTGGTGAGTGATTGTATAATTGTGCACTTTGATAACAGGTGAAGCTGTGAATACTGTATGATACATACTATACCTAGACAACACATCTGAAATCACCAAACATGAAGGAAAGATAAAAATGAAAGTCGAAATGACCCCAACCAACTCAAATCATGGTTCACAGTCGGATTGTTTTGATTAAGACATGTCTGCAAAAGATATGAAGAAATACAACAATAACAACATTTCTCCCGTGACAGTCAAAGCCAAGGTGGTGTGTGACGAGACCAAGATGACGGTAGAAGTGGAGAAGTCCTCTGTTACTGAAATTCACGAGGACCACCTCCGCCTCAACGATCCCAGTAACTCTGCCTGCGACCTGCAACGCCTCTCTAACAGCACCCACATCATTGGAGTCATCCCCCTCAATGCCTGTGGCACTCAGATAGAGGTGAGTCCTCCGAGATGTCAAATATTACAGTGGGATGACACATGTACAGTATTCCTCTTTGTGTGACTCCTGGGTGTCTGTCTGCGTTCTCTATGTTGAACCTGGTTTGAGGGGATATTCACACCAAGGCACCAGCTAGGCTGACAGATCTTGAATTGGTTTCCTCAGAGAGACGGTCAAGATGGAGTGTTTTGGTGAGGGGTGGCTTTATGCCGCCTGTGGGAAGATCTGCCCTCAGAACAGTTTTGCATCAAAAGAGAAACCAACATTTTTCCTCTCCATCTCTCTCAATCCAGGAGGACGACGACAACCTCATCTTCAAGAACCAAATCACCACCTTCGACAACCCCAACGACATCATCACCAGGCACCACCAGGTGGAGATCCAGTTCTACTGCCAGTACGCCAAACGTGGCAACGTGTCCCTGGGCTTCAGTGCACACAGGGACAGCATCACGGTGGTGGAGAAAGGCTTCGGCACGTTCACCTACCAGTTTGAGTTCTACCAGACCAGCCAGTTCAGCGACATGGTGGATCCCCGTGACTACCCGTTAGACGTGGTGGTGAAGCAGATGATCTACATGGACATCGAGGCCGTGTCCACTGTGAACAACACCGAGCTCTTTGTGGAGTCCTGCAGAGCGGCGCCGTACGACAACCCCAACTACCACCCCACCTACCCCATCATAGAAAACGGGTGAGACTGATGATTCAGATCAGCTTTATTAGCACGAGTGGCAAGGCTACTGTTGGTAAAGCAAAGTGAGATAAAGACATCAACAATAACATTCAAATAATACTAATAGTAATGGTGATTAGAGAAAGGAAACACACATATACATATATATATATTAAAATATAAACACTGAGGCATTCATCAACCTCATGGTGGACACTTGTCAGTAATGTGAGATGACAATAGAAACGACAGGTTCGAGACATTTGTATAAACGCTGGGGAAAATTCTAGACTAAAAGATTGTTTTACTGCACTTACTGTATGTACTTTACATATTTACTGTACTCTAGGTTTTACCTGTCTGTTTTTTTACCAGGTGCATTGTGGACGAGACGGTTCAAATCTTCTCCCCCCGTCACCAGAGGCATTTCCAGTTCGGAATGGAAGCTTTCAAATTCATCGGAATGCATGACCAGGTAAATGGGGACAGATTGCTGGATCATTCAAGGGTCGTATCAAGGGTGATATCTTCTCAGTTCAGTGACCTTTGAACCCTCTGGCTATAGGTGTACATCAGCTGTTCAGTGACCTTTGAACCCTCTGGCTATAGGTGTACATCAGCTGTTCAGTGACCTTTGAACCCTCTGGCTATAGGTGTACATCAGCTGTTCAGTGATCCTGTGTGAGGCTGGGAACCCCAACACCCGGTGTGCCCAGGGCTGCGTCAACTCCCCCTCCCCCCAGCCTGCTGGTCACCACCACCGCAAGAGAGAGGCCGCCATGCAAACGGCCAAACACCACATTTCCCAGGGTCCTTTGCGCCTGAGAAAGAGTTCAGAGAGCTCAGGTAAGCTAACCCTGAGGGAAACGGCTGTAGCTTTAGATAAGCTACAAATCAAATGTTGTACTTTGTGTTTTTGACGATACAGTATATTGCAGAAGTTATTATTATCCTCGGTAGCTCAGTTGGTAAAGTGTGACACTTGAAATGCCAGGGTTGTGGGTTCAAATCCCACGGGGGACCATTAAGAAAACACATGAGGATGTATGCACTCACTACTGTAAGTTGCTCTGGATAAGAGAGTGTCTGTTAAATGACTACACATTTAGGAAGGACCTCTACAGTGGATTCTTTCAACAAGAAATAGCATCTCTGCATAAACAGGTGTTTTTCGTTTCACCAAGAGTTTTTGTGTTAAAAAGGTGTTTTCTTGTCTTTCCAGGGACCAACATGAACATGGGGTTGCTGGTTGGGTGTATCGTAGCAGCCGTTGCCATGCTGTGTGGAGTGATGCTCTACAAGGCCAAAACATCAGGCGTTAAATACCAGGCCCTGACAACATTTGAGAATTAGTCCTATGGCAGCCATCCTTTCACATGTAGCCTGCATTATAGAAAGAAGGATGGTGGGAAATATAGAACATTTGAAAAGTGGTCTCTGACTTTAACGATGAAATGTCTCTTGGGACCAATACAAGAATATGCATTAATCCGTAAACGTACTTAGCGGTAACTCCAATTATACAATGTGTCTTGGCTGACCAGGTCAAAAGTTCTTAATAGCCACTCGAGCACCAGTAGGATTGCAAGTGTTCATATATCACAGGAAGCTGCTGAGTGGAGCACAGCTCATAATGTCTGGAATGGAGCGAATTGATCTCATGGTTTTTGATACCATTCTACTCATTTCCCTCCAGCCATTACCATGGTCCCGTGATCCCCAATTAAGGTGCCACCAGCCTCCTGTGAGATATATATGTATTTACTGTAGCCTAGCCTATATGCATGTGACCCATATAGTGCCCTCTAGTGTATAAATGATGTGTAATATACAATGACAGAACAGCTATAAACCAGACAACAACCGTTGAGGTTTGGCCCAAATGTCTCCTACAACTTGTCTGACCAGTTTAACTCCTGCTTCTTATTATGATCTGTATTGGAATGTGGGGACTGTCATGTAATACTGGGATGTACTCTGAAATACCGTTGTCACGTTCTGTAAAGCTTTCTATATAGGCCAGGGTCTGTTGAACCAGGGATCAATTACATTTATTTGTTGTGATTGTGTTACATCAAAATGGGACCCTGGCTAAAATAAATGTTTAGTCTATATGATGTAGTGAATTACTGTAAAATTGTCCTTTCAAATAAATGAATGTATTTGTACTAATTTAGCCATTACGTCTTGCACATTAAATATTAAAATACAATGTAAATGGCATCTTTGTGTATCTAAAATAGTGTGTATGATTCTTCCTGGATCCACTGCAAACGAATGCCGCTTGTGCCTCCTCACATGATCCAACATGGCTGCCCTGTTACATGTGGCCATCAGTGGAGCAGAAGTGTTTTGATTAACATTCTGCATGATCCAACATGGCTGCCCTGTTACATGTGGCCATCAGTGGAGCAGAAGTGTTTTGATTAACATTCTGCATGATCCAACATGGCTGCCCTGTTACATGTGGCCATCAGTGGAGCAGGAGTGTTTTGATTAACATTCTGCATGATCCAACATGGCTGCCCTGTTACATGTGGCCATCAGTGGAGCAGAAGTGTTTTGATTAACATTCTGCATGATCCAACATGGCTGCCCTGTTACATGTGGCCATCAGTGGAGCAGAAGTGTTTTGATTAACATTCTGCATGATCCAACATGGCTGCCCTGTTACATGTGGCCATCAGTGGAGCAGGAGTGTTTTGATTAACATTCTGCATGATCCAACATGGCTGCCCTGTTACATGTGGCCATCAGTGGAGCAGGAGTGTTTTGATTAACATTCTGCATGATCCAACATGGCTGCCCTGTTATATGTGGCCATCAGTGGAGCAGGAGTGCTTTGATTAACATTCTGCATGATCCAACATGGCTAACCTGTTACATGTGGCCATCAGTGGAGCAGAAGTGTTTTGATTAACATTCTGCATGATCCAACATGGCTGCCCTGTTACATGTGGCCATCAGTGGAGCAGAAGTGTTTTGATTAACATTCTGCATGATCCAACATGGCTTCCCTGTTACATGTGGCCATCAGTGGAGCAGGAGTGTTTTGATTAACATTCTGCATGATCCAACATGGCTGCCCTGTTACATGTGGCCATCAGTGGAGCAGAAGTGCTTTGATTAACATTCTGCATGATCCAACATGGCTGCCCTGTTACATGTGGCCATCAGTGGAGCAGAAGTGTTTTGATTAACATTCTGCATGATCCAACATGGCTGCCCTGTTACATGTGGCCATCAGTGGAACAGAAGTGTTTTGATTAACATTCTGCATGATCCAACATGGCGGCCCTGTTACATGTGGCCATCAGTGGAGCAGAAGTGTTTTGATTAACATTCTGCATGATCCAACATGGCTGCCCTGTTACATGTGGCCATCAGTGGAGCAGGAGTGTTTTGATTAACATTCTGCATGATCCAACATGGCTGCCCTGTTACATGTGGCCATCAGTGGAGCAGAAGTGCTTTGATTAACATTCTGCATGATCCAACATGGCTGCCCTGTTACATGTGGCCATCAGTGGAGCAGAAGTGTTTTGATTAACATTCTGCATGATCCAACATGGCTGCCCTGTTACATGTGGCCATCAGTGGAACAGAAGTGTTTTGATTAACATTCTGCATGATCCAACATGGCGGCCCTGTTACATGTGGCCATCAGTGGAGCAAAAGTGTTTTGATTAACATTCTGCATGATCCAACATGGCTGCCCTGTTACATGTGGCAATCAGTGGAGCAGGATTGTTTTGATTAACATTCTCTATGATCCAACATGGCGGCCCTGTTACATGTGGCCATCAGTGGAGCAGGAGTGTTTTGATTAACATTCTGCATGATCCAACATGGCTGCCCTGTTACATGTGGCCATCCGTGGAGCAGGAGTGTTTTGATTAACATTCTGCATGATCCAACATGGCTGCCCTGTTACATGTGGCCATCAGTGGAGCAGGAGTGCTTTGATTAACATTCTGCATGATCCAACATGGCTGCCCTGTTACATGTGGCCATCAGTGGAGCAGAAGCGTTTTGATTAACATTCTGCATGATCCAACATGGCTGCCCTGTTACATGTGGCCATCAGTGGAGCAGAAGTGTTTTGATTAACATTCTGCATGATCCAACATGGCGGCCCTGTTACATGTGGCCATCAGTGGAGCAGAAGTGTTTTGATTAACATTCTGCATGATCCAACATGACTGCCCTGTTACATGTGCCCATCAGTGGAGCAGGAGTGGAGTCAATTCCTTGTTGTATACACAATTCATCTTGAAGCTGCCATGTTTACTGGAATAAATCTCAACTCTAAATAAGTTGACACCAGTGGAGGCTGCTGAGGGGAGGACGGCTCATAATAATGGCTGGAAGGGAGAGAATGGAATGGCATCAAAGTCAAAGAAACCATGGAAACCACGTGTTTGATGTATTTGACATCATTCCATCTTATTCCGCTCCAGACATTATCAGGAGCCTGTCCTCCCCAATTAAGGTGCCACCAACCTTCTGTGGTTGACACAGTTCAGTGTTGAATACAAGTGGGTCTTTCTTGGGCTGTCCCTCTGACTTTTTATATTATATTTAAAGTATTGGGTCACCAAAATGAAACATTAAAAGATTTAGTATATACATCGAAATGTCCAGTATAATGAATTGAAATAATATAGCATTCATTTAATATTTCTTATTAAAAAATCTTATTTTTAACTGTATTGCACATTTTTACTGATGGGCCTTGCACACAGTATAAGCAGAGAGGCAACTTCCTGCTTTTCACAACAATAATTACACAAACGTGGATTCAAAGCTGGTACATGGAACTTTTTTGAGTCAAGCCATGGAAAAGGGGCTCCTGATGGTGTGGGAGGAACGTTGAAGAGAACGGAGGACAGGTTGGTGGCTAAGGGCCGTGATATCAGTGATGCACAGGAGCTTTACAAAGCCCTCCGTGAGACAAACACGTCAGTGAAGCTGTTCTTTGTGAAGAGTGCCGATGTTGAACGTGCGATGGAGATGATGCCAAGCCCGATAAAAGCGGTGCCCTCCACCATGAGAATATCACCCTTGCTCCTGGTGAGCTGATGTCTCGTGATGTCAACTGTCTTTGTTCAACAAAGAAGGAGCTAAACTGTACATGCTTTAACACACAGCGCTTCAGTTTCAGGCAGAAGGTCCTGTCTGCTCCAGAACAGCCAATGAGGAAAATCCACAAGCTGTGGATGATATCCAGTGGGTAAATCCAGGTCTCTTGGTCAGTGGTGTGTAGTGGAATATGATCACCTTTATCCAGGCATCATCCTCGACACGGATGACATGAGTGTACAAGTGAAATGTATGCATCGTGTAGGACCAAACTGATTCTTTCTGGCCTTCTCGAGACGACATCCACTGGTCTCAGTTTGATGAAGTCCTTGAGACGATTCCACAGCCCCACAGCGTGTGACAACCCGCCACGTAGAGGTTGAGAGAGATGTGTGGGCCAGACTCTCAGGAAGAAAACCACTAATGAATGAATGAATATGGTGCTCCTGAGAAGAAGGATCGTCATGCCGACACTAGTGCTGTAGCTACAGCTGTTCTAACATTCTAAATGCTCTTGGAACATGTTCCTACAGTTTGATGACACGCTGAACTTTTCTGATGAAACCTGTTGAATGTTATTAACTACCCTGATGCCTGATGTGTTTTTATTTGTTTCCATATTTACTGCAGTTTGGTTCATAAAACCCAGATTATTCTAAATATATCTCATGTCCTTATTACATGGTTGCATACAATGAAATGTAATGTTTTGGGGTAAATCTTGGAGGGATTTTGATAGTAAACTAAACTATTTTATATGGAAACTGATGTCTCTTCAACCCCGTAACAGTATTCAACCCTGTCACGCTAGTCTCAACCCCGTCACATGACAATATTTGTTAAATAACATTGCAAAGATGAATAAATATGATTTTAATGTTTTCTGAGCTCAGACTGAAATGTTAAGGACAAACCCAAGAAGATTAGATTTATGTTAAAATGATGAATTGAAACTTGTTTTTAATTTAAATGATGAACCCGCTGACACATAATGTGTCTATCTCAGGGTTTAATAAAGCAACATTCAGAGATTTTACATTTTATATTTATAATAATTGAATTGGTTTGGGGGACACATGAGCATTAGGTAAATGTATATTTTTATCACAAATATCTTTTATAATCATATTCAGACAACGTCCATATTGTCTGTGACGGGGTTGAAGATAAATGGTGTCCATATCAGACAAAAATGGACAATAATAAAAAGGGTTTTAATGCCTGAGGTGGGAGAATATGTTTTCTTGAAGGTTTAATAGGTACTTGATGTTCTGGGCTGTTCAGAAAATGCATTTATTCTAGTAAAACAATGATATATATAATCTTCAAATATTACCGCAGCCCAAGAATGACCCAAGTACTGTAGTATAAGTATGTTGATTTACACCACCCTCCTGTGGTCAAATATGAGTTAAATCCAGGACGATTATCACCCAGACTAACAGTATCTATTGTAGTATGTAGTATTAAACTCAAGCATAATGGCATGTCTTGTCTAGTTTGCCATAGTTACAGTATATTTGTAACATACGTTTTTGTTGCAGATAAATGAAGTACTTCATAATGGAGCCAGTGATAATCCACTCACTGACAGACCATCATCATCATCAACCATCCCTTGTTGCAACACAAATCTTTGCAGTTTTACCATCTCACCACCAGGGAGCGCTGCAGTACCTTCAGCACCAGTTCTTCCCACAGCGATGCCTGGAGGTCAAGGATGATCTCTTCTTCACAGGCTTTAGGAGGTTAACTTGTAGCAATCACACACACCGACACTCACACTCACACACACACACACCACACACACACACACACACACACACACACACACACACACACACACACACACACACACACACACACACACACACACACACACACACACACACACACACACACACACACACACACACACACACACACACACACACACACACACACACACACACACACACACACACCACACACACACACACACAAATGCACAGTTTATGGATTTGTTTACAGTTGGTCCACAGCAATCTAGTTGGGCAGACATGCCATGATCATGGCACATTCCTGTAGGGTGTGTCAGCTGTCAGAGCTTGGGGAGGAAGTGGTGGTCATTGGTGGCCATCTATTTTTAATGTGTTGAAATGGGCAGGAAGGGACAGGGTAAAGCTCAGAGGTCAAGAGTTACGGAAATGCACGGCTGTCCTGTGATTCGCTGACTGGCAGACAGGGGTGGCAGACAGGGGTGGGTTTGGGGGGTGTAGGTCTATGTGAAACACGAGAGGGGAAACAGGCCCATTAATTCACCCCCAAGACTTTCCAGGGGGGAAGATGGGTAGAGGGAGAGATGGGGAGGGGGGGGGAGGGGATATGGGGAGATGGGTAGAGGGTGAGATGGGTAGAAGGGGAGAGGGATTGATAAGACTATAGTGACAGACACCTCATTAGACCTGTCATCAGTTTGACCTTACAGGTAGAGTGCTGGGTACCTTCCTCAAGTTTCAAAGGGTCGGTTAACCGGTTACCTCATACACAACATAAATGGCAAATTCCCATTTTAGTTCACAGGCAGGACAGTCTAGCACACAGTAAACAGTTTTATTTTGAATACATGGCAGCTAAAAGCTGAATTGTGAATATAAGTACAAACATAAAACATCAACAAATCAATAAAATATGAAATTGAACTGGAAGCATGATGGATGATCAGGGAAGCAGATCTGATGGCACTTTTGCAAAGGATGAGATCGATGTCACTTTGCAGTTCCACCACACCTTGCTACTATATAGGGCAGGTAATCAAGGAGGTGATGGAGTCCAGGTGAGTGTGATAATGCAATGATACGCGTAACGAATGTAACAGGTGTGCGCCATATTGAGCAGCCTGGTGACCTAGAGGCCGGAGAGGGAGCACACTTGACAGTACCCCCTCCCCGACGCTTGGCTCCAGCCGCAAGACGCCGACCAAAATGACAATCCCGGGGATCAGGAGCGGACCGGTCACTTCTGCTAAGGCGCAGAAACCTGTCAATCTGGCTGAGGTGCGGGAGCATGGCGACCTAGAGCGCCAGAGAGAGAGCATACGTAACATTACCCCCTCCGCGGCGCCGGGCTCCTGCCACAGGGCGCCAACCACAGGGACGATCCCGGAGATCAGGAGAGGACCGGTCGTCGCCGCTGAGGCGTAGAAACCTGGCGAACCGGCTGAGGAGTGAGATCCTGATGAGCCGGCTGAGACCTCCCTGGTTGCCTCGGACGAGGCAAGGAACCTGTTCACCCAGCTGAGGCATGGGAGCCTATCAAACCTGCTGAGGCATGGTAGCCTGTCGAGCCAGCTGAGGCATGGGAGCCTATCGATCCCCCAGAGGTATGGAAACCCATTGAGCCAACTAAGGCAGGGGAACCCGTCGAACCTGCCTAGGCATGGGAATCCGACTAACCGGCTGAGGCCTCCCAGGTAGCTTCAGTTCTGATACATCACCTCCAACACGAAAACAAAAAACTGTCACATCTGCTCCTGCTACGCCCTCTTGTGTTCATCCAGTGTCTTCTTGATCTGCACTTACTCCCCCAGTACACTCTCTCTCTTTCTCTGATTGTTTGGTTGGAGACAGGTGTGCTGGAGTCAAAGCAGATCTCTACCAGCTGCAACTCGTTCCATAATCAAGACCTCTACAAATACTCAGTCCTGCCACTTCCACTCTGCCAGATCGTAATCTCTGCTCATATACCGCTCTGTCTCTGGCTCCCGTTCCACATCTCACCACCCTACTACGCTGTTCGGAACCACTACCTTGGATTCTCCTCCGGACCTGTTTACCCAGTTCTACCCAGCTCACTCCAACCTTAGTCTCCACATCTGGTTTTCTGCAACTCATCGGAGCTTCTCCGAATCTGCACTCCATATCTCCCTGTGTTACAATAAATATCTTGGTTCATTCATCCCTGTTTCCTCATCTGAGTCTGCTCTTGGGTTCCCCTGTGTAACTCCACCTAACAAAAACTCCTTTGGTGAGGCGTCATTCTGGGAGTCGGGAAGCAAGTTCAGGGAGTGAATCATTTAATGAATACATGAAAACATAATACAACACAAGAAACTCGAACATTGCACAGACATGAAACAGAAACAATGACGCCTGGGGAATGAACCAAAGGGAGTGGCATATATAGGGCAGGTAATCAAGGAGGTGATGGAGTCCAGGTGAGTGTCATTATGCACTGATGCGCGAAACGATGGTGACATGTGACACGTTTCCAATAATATGGAAACGTACCACGCTGCAATTTGGTCCTCCTCTCTTCCACCTAACGACGAGCGTTACAGAATCACCCACCTCACTCGGACCAAGCAGCGTGGTAAGCGGCAGCGGCAGCAGGAGCAGCGCAAGGAGGAATGGACATGGGAGCAGAGTCTGGACTACACTATGTGGGAGGAGATCGACAGGTGGGCGATCGACCCAGGGAAAATTCCGGAGCCCGCCTGGGATTCTCTGGAGCAGTGTGAGGAGGGATACCGGCGAATGGAGGCAGCACGGCGACGCGGTAGGAAGCCCGAGAGACAGCCCCAAAACAATCTTGGGGGGAGGCTAAAAGGGAGTGTGGCGAAGTCAGGTAGGAGACCTGCGCCAACTTCCCGAGCTTACCGTGGAGAGCGAGAGTACGGGCAGACACCGTGTTATGCGGTAAAGCGCACGGTGTCTCCTGTACGTGTGCTTAGCCCGGTGCGGTACATCCCAGCTCCACGTATCAGCCGGGCTAGATTGAGCATTGAGCCAGGTGCCATGAAGCCGTCTCAACGTGTCTGGTCTCCAGTGCGTCTCCTCGGGCCGGCATACATGGCACCAGCCTTACGCATGGTGTCCCCGGTTCGCCAACACAGCCCAGTGTGGGTTATTCCACCTCCCCGCACTGGTCGGGCTACGGGGAGCATTCAACCAGGTAAGGTTGGGCAGGCTCGGTGCTCAAGGGAGCCAGTACGCCTGCACGGTCCGGTATATCCGGCGCAACCTCCCCGCCCCAGCCCAGTACCACCAGTGCCTACACCACGCACCAGGCTTCCAGTGCGTCTCCAGAACTCTGTTCCTCCTCCACGCACTCGCCCTGTGGTGTGTGTCTTCAGCCCGGTACCACCAGTTCCGGCATCACGCACCAAGCCTCCTGTGCGTCTCCAGAACCCTGTGCGCCCTGTTGCTGCTCCCTGCACTAGCCTTAAGGTGCGTGTCCTTAGCCCGGTACCACCAGTTCCGGCACCACGTGCCAGGCCTACTGTGCTGCCGTACCAGGCCTACTGTGCTGTCCGGTGCTGCCCCTTAGTCCGGTGCTGCCCCTTAGTCCAGTGGGGTTAATATGGAGGGTCGCCATTAAGAGGAGGCCACGGAAGTGGGGATTAACTATGGTGGGGTGGGGGCCACGTCCAGAGCCAGAGCCGCCACCGTGGACAGATGCCCACCCAGACCCTCCCCTATAGGTTCAGGTTTTGCGGCCGGAGTCCGCACCTTGGGGGGGGGACGGGGGGGTACTGTCACGTTCCTGACCTTATTTATTTTGTTCAGTCTTGTTTAGTTGGTCAGGACGTGAGCTGGGTGGGCATTCTATGTTATGTGTTTCTATGTTTGGTTTAGGGTTGTCAACGAGCCTGATATGGATCTCAATCAGGGGCAGGTGTTTTACGTTGTCTCTGATTGGGAACCATATTTAGGTAGGCTGTTCTCACTGTTTGTTTGTGGGTGATTGTTCCTGTTCATTGCGTTCTTCGTTGTCTGTATGTTCACATGTTCAGGTCTGTAGCGTCGTTAGTTTCATTTTCTGTTTATTGTTTTGTTCGTGTTGTTAAGTGTTTCCAATAAATATGGAAACGTACCACGCTGCAATTTGGTCCTCCTCTCTTCCACCTAACGACGAGCGTTACAGAATCACCCACCTCACTCGGACCAAGCAGCGTGGTAAGCGGCAGCGGCAGCAGGAGCAGTGCAAGGAGGAATGGACATGGGAGCAGAGTCTGGACTACACTACGTGGGAGGAGATCGACAGGTGGGCGATCGACCCAGGGAAAATGCCGGAGCCCGCCTGGGATTCTCTGGAGCAGTGTGAGGAGGGATCCTGGCGAATGGAGGCAGCACGGCGACGCGGTAGGAAGCCCGAGAGACAGCCCCAAAACAATCTTGGGGGGAGGCTAAAAGGGAGTGTGGCGAAGTCAGGTAGGAGACCTGCGCCAACTTCCCGAGCTTACCGTGGAGAGCGAGAGTACGGGCAGACACCGTGTTATGCGGTAAAGCGCACGGTGTCTCCTGTACGTGTGCTTAGCCCGGTGCGGTACATCCCAGCTCCACGTATCGGCCGGGCTAGATTGAGCATTGAGCCAGGTGCCATGAAGCCGTCTCAACGCGTCTGGTCTCCAGTGCGTCTCCTCGGGCCGGCATACATAGCACCAGCCTTACGCATGGTGTCCCCGGTTCGCCAACACAGCCCAGTGTGGGTTATTCCACCTCCCCGCACTGGTCGGGCTACGGGGAGCATTCAACCAGGTAAGGTTGTCAGGCTCGGTGCTCAAGGGAGCCAGTACGCCTGCACGGTCCGGTATATCCGGCGCCACCTCCCCGCCCCAGCCCAGTACCACCAGTGCCTACACCACGCACCAGGCTTCCAGTGCGTCTCCAGAACTCTGTTCCTCCTCCACGCACTCGCCCTGTGTTGTGTGTCTCCAGCCCAGTACCACCAGTTCCGGCATCACGCACCAAGCCTCCTGTGCGTCTCCAGAACCCTGTGCGCCCTGTTGCTGCTCCCTGCACTAGCCTTAAGGTGCGTGTCCTTAGCCCGGTACCACCAGTTCCGGCACCACGTACCAGGCCTACTGTGCTGCCGTACCAGCCTACCTACTGTGCTGTCCGGTGCTGCCCCTTAGTCCGGTGCTTCCCCTTAGTCCAGTGGGGTTAATATGGAGGGTCGCCATTAAGAGGAGGCCACGGAAGTGGGGATTAACTATGGTGGGGTGGGGGCCACGTCCAGAGCCAGAGCCGCCACCATGGACAGATGCCCACCCAGACCCTCCCCTATAGGTTCAGGTTTTGCGGCCGGAGTCCGCACCTTGGGGGGGGGGACGGGGGGGTACTGCCACGTTCCTGACCTTATTTATTTTGTTCAGTCTTGTTTAGTTGGTCAGGACGTGAGCTGGGTGGGCATTCTATGTTATGTGTTTCTATGTTTGGTTTAGGGTTGTCAACTAGCCTGATATGGTTCTCAATCAGGGGCAGGTGTTTTACGTTGTCTCTGATTGGGAACCATATTTAGGTAGGCTGTTCTCACTGTTTGTTTGTGGGTGATTGTTCCTGTTCAGTGCGTTTTTCGTTGTCTGTATGTTCACATGTTCAGGTCTGTAGCGTCGTTAGTTTCATTTTCTGTTTATTGTTTTGTTCGTGTTGTTAAGTGTTTCCAATAAATATGGAAACGTACCACGCTGCAATTTGGTCCTCCTCTCTTCCACCTAACGACGAGCGTTACAACCTTGTCACAACACAACTGATTGGCTCAAATGCATTAATAAGGAAAGACATTCCACAAATTAACTTTTAACAAGACACACCTGTTAATTTAAATGCATTCCAGGCGACTACCTAATGAAGCTGGTGAGATAATGCCAAGAGTGTTCAAAGCTGTCATCAAGCCAAAGGGTGGCTCCTTTGAACAATCTCAAATATACAACATATTTTGATTTGTTTAACACCTTTTTGGTTACTACTTGATTCCATATGTGTTATTTCATAGTTTTGATGTCATCACTATTATTCTACAACATAGAAAATAGTAAAACGAAAGAAAAACCCTGGAATGGATAGGCGTGTCCAAACTTTTGACTGGTACTGTATGTAGGGTGCGGAGATGAGGTAGTCATTCCAAAATCCTGTTAAACAGCATTATTGCACAGGGAGTGAGTCCATGCAACTAATTATGTGACTTGTTAAGCACATTTTTACTCATTAACTTCTTTAGGCTTACCATAAGTGTCACGCCCTGGCCTTAGTTATCTTTGTCTTCTTTATTATTTTAGTTAGGTCAGGGTGTGACATGGGGGATGTTTGTGTGTTTTTTGTCTATGCCTTGACCTTAGTTGCTTGTGTCTGCACTTTCGTTTTGTAGCTTCACGGTCGTTTGTTGTTTTGTCTAGTTTGTATTAGTGTTCGTGTTCGTTTCATCTTCAAATAAAAAGAAGATGTATTTATATCACGCTGCGCCATCTGAGCTGCCTGCCTGCCCAGAGCCATCTCAGCTGCCTGCCTACCCAGCGCCATCTGAGCCGCCCGTTTGTCCCGAGCCGTCAGAGCCGCCCGTCTGTCCCGAGCCGTCAGAGCCGCCCGCCTGTCCCGAGCCGTCAGAGCCGCCCATCTGTCCCGAGCCGCTAGAGCCGTCCGTCAGTCAGGAGCCGCCAGAGCCGCCCGCCAGTCAGGAGCCGCCAGAGCCGCCCGCCAGTCAGGAGCCGCCAGAGCCGCCCGCCAGTCAGGAGCCGCCAGAGCCGCCCGCCAGTCAGGAGCCGCCAGAGCCGCCCGCCAGTCAGGAGCTGCCTGAGCTGCCCGCCAGTCATGAGCTGCCCGCCAGTCATGAGCTGCCCGCCAGTCATGAGCTGCCCTCCAGTCATGAGCTGCCCTCCAGTCATGAGCTGCCCTCCAGTCCGGAGCTGCCCCTCATTCCGGAGCTGCCCCTCAGTACGGAGCTGCCCCTCAGTCCGGAGCTGCCCCTCAGTCCGGAGCTGCCCCTCAGTCCGGAGCTGCCCCTCAGCCCGGAGCTGCCCCTCTGTCCAGTGGCGCCCTTTAGGATGGTCTTCAGTCCGGGACTCGCTGCAAGGGTCGCGCTCCAGAGGCGCCACCAAACTATGGTGGAGTGGGGTCCACGTCTCGCACCCGAGTCACCGCCGTAAGAAGGCCCACCCGGACCGTCCCCTTCTGTGTCAGGTTTTGCGGCCGGAGTCCGCACCTTTGGGGGGGGGGGGTACTGTCACGCCCTGGCCTTAGTTATCTTTGTCTTCTTTATTATTTTAGTTAGGTCAGGGTGTGACATGGGGGATGTTTGTGTGTTTTTTGTCCATGTCTTGACGTTAGTTGCTTGTGTCTGCACTTTCGTTTTGTAGCTTCACGGTCGTTTGTTGTTTTGTCTAGTTTGTATTAGTGTTCGTGTTTGTTTCATCTTCAAATAAAAAGAAGATGTATTTATATCACGCTGCGCCTTGGTCCTCTCTCTCACCGCAAGACGATCGTGACAGAATTACCCACCAAACCCGGACCAAGCAGCGTGTTAAGCAGCAACAGGAGCAACCTACTAAGGATTTCTGGACATGGGAGGAGATACTGGATGGTAAGGGACCTTGGGCTCAGCCTGGAGAATATCGCCGCCCTCGTGAAGAGCTGGAGGCAGCTAAAGCCGAGAGGCGGCGGTATGAGGAGGCAGCAAGGAAACAGGAGCAAAGACAAGACTACACTACGTGGGAGGAGATTGACAGGTGGGCGATAGACCCAGGGAGAATGCCGGAGCCCGCCTGGGATTCTCTGGCGCAGTGCGAGGAGGGATACCGGCGAATGGAGGCAGCACGACGACGCGGTAGGAAGCCTGTGAGTCAGCCCCAAAAATTTCTTGGGGGGGGGGGGGGGGCTAAAAGGGAGTGTGGCGAAGTCAGGTAGGAGACCTGCGCCTACTCCCTGTACTTACCGTGGAGAGCGAGAGTACGGGCAGACACCGTGTTATGCGGTAAAGCGCACGGTGTCTCCTGTACGTGTGCTTAGCCCGTTGTGGTACATTCCAGCTCCACGTATCGGCCGGGCTAGATTGAGCATTGAGCCAGGTGCCATGAAGCCGGCTCAATGCGTCTGGTCTCCAGTGCGTCTCCTCGGGCCGGCATACATGGCACCAGCCTTACGCATGGTGTCCCCGGTTCGCCAACACAGCCCAGTGCGGGTTATTCCACCTCCCCGCACTGGTCGGGCTACGGGGAGCATTCAACCAGGTAAGGTTGGGCAGGCTCGGTGCTCAAGGGAGCCAGTACGCCTGCACGTCCGGTATATCCGGCGCCACCTCCCCGCCCCAGCCCAGTACCACCAGTGACAACACCACGCACCAGGCTTCCAGTGTATCTCCAGAGCCCTGTTCCTCCTCCACGCACTCGCCCTGTGGTGCGTGTCTCCAGCCCAGTACCACCAGTTCCGGCACCACGCACCAAGCCTCCTGTGCGTCTCCAGAGCCCTGTGCGCCCTGTTGCTGCTCCCCGCACTAGCCTTGAGGTGCGTGTCCTTAGCCCGGTACCTCCAGTTCCAGCACCACGCACCAGGCCTACTGTGCGCCTCAGCCGGCCAGAGTCTGCCGTCTGCCCAGCGCTATCTGAGCCGCCCGTCTGTCCCGAGCCGTCAGAGCCGCCCGTCTGTCCCGAGCCGTCAGAGCCGCCCGTCATTCCCGAGCCGTCAGAGCCGCCCGTCTGTCCCGAGCCGCTAGAGCCGTCCGTCAGTCAGGAGCCGCCAGAGCCGCCCGCCAGTCAGGAGCCGCCAGAGCCGCCCGCCAGTCAGGAGCCGCCAGAGCCGCCCGCCAGTCAGGAGCCGCCAGAGCCGCCCGCCAGTCAGGAGCCGCCAGAGCCGCCCGCCAGTCAGGAGCCGCCAGAGCCGCCCGCCAGTCAGGAGCCGCCAGAGCCGCCCGCCAGTCAGGAGCCGCCAGAGCCGCCCGCCAGTCAGGAGCCGCCAGAGCCGCCCGCCAGTCAGGAGCCGCCAGAGCCGCCCGCCAGTCAGGAGCCGCCAGAGCCGCCCGCCAGTCAGGAGCCGCCTGAGCTGTCCGCCAGTCATGAGCTGCCCGCCAGTCATGAGCTGCCAGTCATGAGCTGCCCTCCAGTCATGAGCTGCCCTCCAGTCATGAGCTGCCCTCCAGTCATGAGCTGCCCGCCAGTCATGAGCTGCCCTCCAGTCATGAGCTGCCCTCCAGTCATGAGCTGCCCTCCAGTCATGAGCTGCCCTCCAGTCATGAGCTGCCCCTCCAGTCATGAGCTGCCCCTCCAGTCATGAGCTGCCCCTCCAGTCATGAGCTGCCCCTCAGTCCGGAGCTGCCCCTCAGTCCGGAGCTGCCCCTCAGTCCGGAGCTGCCCCTCAGTCCGGAGCTGCCCCTCAGTCCGGAGCTGCCCCTCAGTCCGGAGCTGCCCCTCAGTCCGGAGCTGCCCCTCCGTCCAGTGGCGCCCTCTAGGATGGTCTTCAGTCCGGGACTCGCTGCAAGGGTCGCCGCTCCAGAAGCGCCACCAAACTATGGTGGAGTGGGGTCCATGTCCCGCACCCGAGCCGCCGCCGTAAGAAGGCCCACCCGGACCCTCCCCTTCTGTGTCAGGTTTTGCGGCCAGAGTCCGCACCTTTTTGGGGGGGGGGGGGGGGTCTGTCACGCCCTGGCCTTAGTTATCTTTGTTTTCTTTATTATTTTAGTTAGGTCAGGGTGTGACATGGGGGATGTTTGTGTGTTTTTTGTCCATGTCTTGACGTTAGTTGCTTGTGTCTGCACTTTAGTTTTGTAGCTTCACGGTCATTTGTTGTTTTGTCTAGTTTGTATAAGTGTTCGTGTTCGTTTCATCTTCAAATAAAAAGAAGACGTATTTATATCTCGCTGCGCCTTGGTCCTCTCTTTCACCTAACGACGATCGTGACAATAAGAAAGGGGTTTAATACTTATTGACTCAAAACATTTCGGCTTTTCATTATTTCTTAGTTAGTAAACATTTCTAACGACGTAATTCCACGTTGACATTATGGTGTATAGGCCAGTGCCACAAAATCAAAATGTTATGCATTTTACATTTAGGAGGTAACACAACAAAATATGGAATAATCAAGGGGTATGAATACTTTCTAATGGCACTGTATATAGACTTAATAGATACTTTGATTTAGAAAAGACACAAATCTATACTGACCACACAACACTCATATCTTCCCTGGTCCCCCAACCTAAATTAGCCTTTGTCCTGGCCTTAAAACCCTTTCAGTGGAGATGTTCCATTAAGAATAAGGACTCAAGGACTGGGCTTAATCAAGGACTAGGCTCAATCAAGGACTAGGCTCAATCAAGGACTGGGCTTAATCAAGGACTGGGCTTAATCAAGAACTAGGTTAAATCTAGGACTAGGCTCAATCAAGGACTGGGCTTAATCAAGGACTGGGCTTAATCAAGAACTAGGTTAAATCAAGGACTAGGCAAATCAAGGACTAGGCTTAATCAAGGACTAGGATCAATCAAGGACTGGGCTCAATCAAGGACTGGGCTTAATCAAGGACTGGGCTTAATCAAGGACTGGGCTTAATCAAGAACTAGGTTAAGTCAAGGACTAGGCTCAATCAAGGACTGGGCTTAATCAAGGACTAGGCTTAATCAAGGACTGGGCTTAATCAAGGACTAGGCTTAATCAAGGACTATTCTTAATCAAGGACTAGGCTTAATCAGGGACTAGGTTTAATCAAGGACTAGCCTTAATCAAGGACTAGGCTTAATCAAGGACTAGGCTTAATCAAGGACTGGGCTTAATCAAGGACTATGCTTAATCAAGGACTAGGCTTAATCAAGAACTAGTCTTAATCAAGGACTAGACTTAATCAGGGACTGGGAAAACAGCACAAAAATATAGGCAGCATCTTATCTCCAGTTCTAAATGCTGCATGTTCCGAAACAAGCACCCTGTCTGTGGTGAATTCCTCTCGGATGCTCTATTTTACCATAGTATCATTCGATCTCCAACATCCACCTGTCAGTAACACACTTACCCGTCAGTCACACCCTTACCTGTCAGTCACACCCTTATCTAAACTCAGCAAAAAAAAGAAACATCCCTTTTTCAGGACCCTGTCTTTCAAAGATAATTGGTAAAAATCAAAATAACTTCACAGATCTTCATTGTAAAGGGTTTGTACACTGTTTCCCATGCTTGTTCAATGAACCATCAACAATTAATGAACAAGCACCTGTGGAACGGTTGTTAAGACACTAACAGCTTACAGACGGTATGCAATTAAGGTGACAATTATGAAAACTTAGGACACTAAAGAGGCCTTTCTACGGACTCTTAAAAACACCAAAAGAAAGTTGCCCAGGGTCCCTAATCATCTGTGTGAATGTGCCTTAGGCATGCTGCAAGGAGGCATGAGGACTGCAGATGTGGCCAGGGCAATAAATTGCAATGTCCGTACTGTGAGACGCCTAAGACAGGGAGACAGGATGGACAGCTGATCGTCCTCACAGTGGCAGACCACGTGTAACAACACCTGCACAGGATCGGTACATCCGAACATCACACCTGCTGGACAGGTATAGGTTGGCAACAACAACTGCCCGAGTTACACCAGGAATGCACAATCCCTCCATCAGTGCTCAGACTGTCCGCAATAGGCTGAGAGACGCTGGACTGAGGGCTTGTAGGCCTGTTGTAAGGCAGGTCCTCACCAGACATCACCGGCAACAACATCGCCTATGGGCACAAACCCACCGTCGCTGGACAAGATAGGACTGGCACAAAGTGCTCTTCACTGACGAGTCACGGTTTTGTCCACCAGGGGTTATGGTTGGATTCTCTTCTTTTCATTCGAAAGAATGAGCGTTACACCGAGGCCTGTCCTCTGGAGCGGGATCGATTTTGAGGTGGAGGGTCCGTCATGGTCTGGGGCGGTGTGTCACAGCATCATCGAACTGAGCTAGTTGTCATTGCAGGCAATCTCAACACTGTGTGTTACAGGGAAGACATCCTCCTCCCTCGTGGTAACCTTCCTGCAGGCTCATTCTGACATGACCCTCCGGCATGACAATGCCACCAGCAAAACTGCTCGTTCTGTATGTGATTTCCTGCAAGACAGGAATGTCAATGTTCTGCCATGGCCAGCAAAGAGCCCGGATTTCAATCCCATTGAGCACGTCTGGGACCTGTTGGATCGGAGGGTGAGGGCTAGGGCCATTCCCCCCAGAAATGTCTGGGAACTTGCAGGTGGAAGAGTGGGGTAACATCTCACAGCAAGAACTGGCAAATCTGGTGCAGTCCATAAGGAGGAGATACACTGCAGTACTTAATGCAGCTGATGGCCACACCAGATACTGACTGTTACTTTTGATTTTGACCCCCCCTTTGTTCAGGGACACATTATTCCATTTCTATTAGTCACATGTCTGTGGAACTTGTTCAGTTTATGTCTCAGTTGTTGAATCTTGTTATGTTCATACAAATATTTACACAAGTTAAGTTTGCTGAAAATAAACGCAGTTGACAGTGAAAATACGTTTATTTTTTTGCTGAGTTTATGAGTAAACCCCAAACCAAAACTAAGTGCCTTTGTGCCAAGCTTGTCACGAGTCAGGAAGGCAGTCAAATTCCATGTGACCATTTATTCACGTATTTAGGCTTCTCCTAGCTCTGATGCTGCTGATGGTCATTAGTAGCCTACCAAACTTGCTTGGTACTCAGCACTCTATTGTCCCTTTAATCACTTTGACATCAATGCAAATATTATCAGAAATCTGATCAAACACTTCATGAGAGCCCATGAGCTGATGTTGCGCAACATTTCTATATGCAATGCAATTGCGCGAGAAAACAGAATGATGGCCTCTACTAAAAAGAGGAGGGTCCCATCAACTTTCTGTAGACTAGGCCTACTATATTTACTTCTCAACTATCCTAATATTAAGCACATTGCTTCTCTCTGCAACAGGAGTATAGCCTACCTGGTGGCTTGAAAATTAACCACAGGAAAAGCGTCCTCCATTCGCTATTTAAGTGTATAGATGACATGTATTTTTCCCACTGCCTCTGTTTCTAGACCGGTGCATGATAATGGTCCATTCTAAATCCAAACAAATTTCAAACATATAGTATTTAGTATATGTAAAGACAAGATTAAATCAAGAATAGTCTGATGGGTGACAATATTAGCCCATCACTTGTGAATGTTTATGTTTATTTATGTAACCTTTATGTCGGCAAGTCAGTTATGAACAAATTCTTATTTACAATGATGGCCTCCCCCGGCCAAACCCAGACGACGCTGGGCCAATTGTGGGACTCTCAATCACGGACGGATGTGATGCAGCCTGGATTCAAACCAGGTACTGTAGTGACGCCTCTTGCACTGAGATGCAGTGTTATGTTTCCATGTGAACTGTTGCAGAGCATGTTATGTTGGCAAGCAACTGATTGTAAAGCATTTAATTGAGTCAACAATACCTGTTCCAGTAAACCCTATCGAAATACCTTTTCCCGTAAACAATGTCAATAGTGTCACGACTTCCGCCGAAGTCGGCTTCTCTCCTTGTTCGTACGGCGTTCGGCGGTCGACATCACTGGCTTTCTAGCCATCGCCGCTCCATTTTTCATGTATCCATTTGTTTTGTCTTGTTCCCTGCACACCTGGTTTTCATTCCCCAATCATCATATGTATTTATTCCTCTGTTCCCCATTATGTCTTTGTGTAGAATTGTTTTGTGTTACGCTGGTTTGTTCCGTGTTTATTGTTACACGAAGATTGTTACTTTGTTAACTTTATCAAGTTGTCTATTTTTGCGCATTTACACTTTTGTCAAACTGATATTCAAACTTATTTTGATTTACTGGCAGTTTAAAAAAAATCAACAATACAGTTTTCCTGTTTCAAAACCTGTTGATTGTTAATAAAACACCAGTCATTCAGCTTCTGTAGTAACATCATTAGTTATTTTCTCTTGTGTAGTACTGTCTGGTGATGGGGCAGTTTCTGTTGAATAACCCAACACACCTCTGTAATAATATGTTGTTCACTCTTCCTCTACTCTCTCTGTCCCCCTCTCTCTCTGTCCCCCTCTCTCTCTGTCCCTCTCTCTCTCTTTCCCCCTCTCTCTCTGTTCCTCTCTCGCTCTGTTCCTCTCTCGCTCTGTCCCCCTCTCTCTGTGTCCCTCTCTCTCTTTGTGCCTCTCTCTCTCTGTCCCTCTCTCTCTCGCTCTGTCCCTCTCTCTCTCGCTCTGTCCCTCTCTCTCTCTCTGTCCCCCTCTCTCTCTGTCCTTCTCTCTCTCTCGCTCTGTCCCTCTCTCTCGCTCTGTCCCCCTTCTCTCGCTCTATCCCTCTCTCTCTCACTCTGTCCCTCTCTCTCGCTCTGTCCCCCTCTCTCTCTGTCCCTCGCTCTCTCTGTCCCTCGCTCTCTCTGTCCCTCTCACTCTGTCCCTCTCCCTCTCACTCTGTCACTCTCTCTCTCACTCGGTCTCTCTCTCACTCTGTTCCTCTCTCTCTCTCTCTTTCTCTCTCTCTCTCTTCTCTTTCTGTCTCTCTCTCTCCCATAGCCATCACAATACAGACAGTACAATATTATTTATTATTATTTAACAGGTTATTCATTCCTGAACCGTGTTTCATTTGGGGATTTACCTAGCGCAGTTAATGTAGTCTTCTTCCCCGTTCAATCTCCGCTTTGCAGCTCCTGTAATATGGAAGATGAAATCACAACAGACATCAATACTTTGCCAACATCCCTTCCAGCACCACAGTTTCATGGTCTTCTAGACCAAAGAAACAACACCATGTAAAAACGTTGCTGTCTACAATTATAAATGGCAGAGGAAAAAGACACGGTAAGAAGATGATGATTAAGATAACGGGACAAACACTTCAAACACTTCAACCAGTACAAAGACAATACGTTTCTAATGAAATAATGAATATCAATGAATATCAACTCATTATTCAGTACTTCATTGATCAATAATTCAATAGGGGGAAGTTAGGAATCCAGATGATTTCTGGTTATTCATTGAAATGTAAGGATGCTGACACGTGGGCAGCGAATGGCAGCAAATCAAACATAACATAGAATGACTTGGTCCAATGGAACCAAAGAAAGGGGAAGGGAAGGGGAAGGGAAGGGAAAGGAAGGGAAGGGAAGGGAAGGGAAGGAAGGAGAATGGGTATGTACAACTGAATGCATTCAACTGAAATGTAATAGTCCCAATTGTGCCTAACTGTCCTCACCTGTATGCTGGTCAAACTAAATGAAGCACACCTCCAGACCGACTGTATTTGACCCAGGTCTGTTGACCCAGGTCTGTAGACCCAGGTCTGTTGACCCTGGTCTGTAGACCCAGGTCTGTTCTTCACTCCCTTTACCTTCTCCTCTTGGGAGAACAAGATACACATATGCACCAGGTCAAAAGTTTTAGAACACCTAGTCATTCAATGGTTTTTCTTTAGTTTTACTATTTTCTACATTGTAGAATAATAGTGAAGACATCAAAACTATGAAATGACACATGTAGTAACCAAAAAAGTGTTAAACAAATCAAAATCTATTTTATATTTGAGATTTTTAAAATAGCCACCCTTTGCCTTGATGACAGCTTTGCACACTCTTCGCATTCTCTCAACCAGCTTCACTTAATATGCTTTTCCAACAGTCTTGAAGGAGTTCCCACATATGCTGAGCACTTGTTGGCTGCTTTTCCTTCACTCTGCGGTCCGACTCATCCCAAATCATCTCAATTTGGTTGATGTCGGGGGATTGTGGAGGTCAGGTCATCTGATGCAGCACTCCATCACTCTCCTTCTTGGTCAAATAGCCCTTACACAGCCTGGAGGTGGGTTGGGTCATTGTCCTGTTGAAAAACAAATGACAGTCCCACTAAGCCCAAACCAGATGGGATGGCGTATCGCTGCAGAATGCTGTGGTAGCCATGCTGGTTAAGTGTGCCTTGAATTCTAAATAAATCACTGACAGTGTCACCAGCAAAACACCACCTCCTCCATGCTTTATGGTGGAAAAAACACATGCAGAGATCATCCGTACATCCACACCACGTCTCACAAAGACACAGCAGTTGGAACCAAAAATCTAAAATTTGGACTCCAGACCAAAGGACAGATATCCACAGGTCTAATGTCCATTGCTCGTGTTTCTTGGCCCAAGCAAGTCTCTTCTTATTATTGGTGTCCTTTAGTAGTGGTTTCTTTGCAGCAATTCGACCATGAAGACCTGATTCACGCAGTCTCCTCTGAACAGTTGATGTTGAGATGTGTCTGTTACTTGAACTCTGTGAAGCATTTATTTGGGCTGCAATCTGAGGTGCAGTTAACTCTACTGAGCTTATCCTCTGCAGCAGAGGTAACTCTGGGTCTTCCTTTCCTGTGGCGGTCCTCATCAGAGCCAGTTTCATCATAGCGCTTGATGGTTTTTGTGACTGCACTTGAAGAAACTTTCAAAGTTCTTGAAATGTTCCGTATTGACTGACCTTCATGTCTTAAAGTAATGATGGAGTGTCGTTTCTCTTTGCTTATTTGAGCTGTTCTTGCCATAATATGGACTTGGTCTTTTACCAAATAGGGCTACCTTCTGTACACCACCCCTACCTTGTCACAACAAACGCATTAAGAAGTAAAGAAATTCCACAAATGAACTTTTAAGAAGGCACACCTGTTAATTGAAATTAATTCCAGGTGACTACTTCATGAAGCTGGATGAGAGAATGCCAAGAGTGTGCAAAGCTGTCATCAAGGCAACGGGTGGCTATTTGAAGAATCTCAAATACAAAATATATTGTGATTTGTTGAACACTTTTTTGGTTACTACATGATTCCATATGTGTTATTTCATAGTTTTGATGTCTTCACTATTATTCTACAATGTAGAAAATAGTCTAAATCAATAAAAACCCTGCAATGGGTAGGTGTTGTAAAACATTTGACCGGTAGTGTGTGAACAGGATATTTGACATTTGCATTAGAAACACAGACACCATACCAACTCACATCTCCCTGTGTTGTAGCCCAGTCTCAATGCATAACAACGCTCAATATAATTTACAGCATTTCTGGTGTTCACGTTTCTAATCCTTCACTCTAGTAAATCTGATCGGTCCCTATTGTCTGCAGATGAATGCCTTGAATGACTGTGTGGGATTGAGATGCTAACAATGTGTTACAAAACACTTCCTCAATCGTGAGCTTCACCTAGTCTACTGTAAGGCAGAACGGACCCTGGGTAGCAACAGACCAACACTGGGACAAACAACACACACTGTATGGCACAAACTAATGATTGATTGATTGAATGAACCTTAACTTGACGGATAGTCACCAGTTTACAGGCACAGTTTTTGTTCCCAGAAACACCCTTGTTATTTCAACTGAAGTCCACATGACAATCAGTGTTTTGGTGATTGGTGATGATCTGTGTTAATGTGCATGAGTGTGAAAAGCTACTGAATTCACTCAGATATAAGGAGACAGGTGTATTTACCTCCATTTACAATCTGTAGTATGAATTAGTTAGTTCACTTCAATATCTATAAAACACATACTGTCTGGTTGAGTTGGTGTCTCTATCGTGCAGATCAACCTTTGCTATTGTAAGTATTTAGTATTAGTATTAGTATTAGTACTGTAAGGTCAAGTGGTTAAGTAGGGGTTTGTTTTGAGGTGCTATTGTCCAACTCAGATTAAGCGTCTCCTTGGAAGCCATTGGATTATATGCTATATGTTTCATTTCAAACAAGTTCAATGACTTGCCAGCAGCATCCTTGAGTCCTGTGGAACATTCCTGAAGCATGATACATCTACTGAAAACAATGGGGCAGGGCATGGAAAAATGATCTGTCACGTTCCTGACCAGTTTTCTGTTGTTTTGTATGTGTTTAGTTGGTCATGATCTTTGACCTATTGTGTTCACAACATGTTATTTCATTCAAGAAGCATTTTTCACCTCACCTGATGTTTGACAAGAGAGCTGAGATAATACATCGCCTGTCATCATGGCCTAATCATGTTGAACATCTTCATGCTGTCAGTGTCACGCCATGACCTTAGAGATCCCTATTAGTCTCTATGTTTGGTTAGGTCAGGGTGTGACTTGGGTGGGAAAATCTATGTTTTCTATTTCTTTTGGCCGAGTGTGGTTCCCGATCAGAGGCAGCTGTCTATCTCTTGTCTCTGATTGGGGATCATATATAAGTTGTCATTTTCCGTTTTTAGGTTTTGTGGGATCTTGTTTTCTGTATAGTTTATTTGCCTTACAGAACAGAACTGTTTGTTTTTGTCGTTGTCATTTTGCTTTTGGTGTCATCAATAAAAAGAACGATGTACGCCTACCACGCTGCACCTTGGTCCGGTCATTCCACAAAGGAGAGCCGTTAGTCAGTCAGGTGGATTCCAACCCACCCATGTTAAACGATGTGAAAACAGAAAAACATCATTTTCTTGTTTGTGTAATCCTCACCATGGTAACAGGCTTGGAAAGAGAATTAGAACACCTCAAGGAGCAATACCATGGGTGAATATGGATTGGTGAAAGCGTAGTGGATGGCTGTTTTCACCTATCCAGCCTACCCAAGGAGGGAATGAAGGATGTATTTACAAAGTAATCCGTAGCAGGACCAATGCATTATATTTTCATAGGCAAGTTTTGCACCGTTATGATCAGTATGCATTGTGTACCATACATTTTGAATTGCTGTGGCCGTTCCCCCCACAGACACAATAACCCAAACCAAACACATAATGAAAACCTACTCATGAATCAATAAACTCACCATTATCTACAGTGGTAACAACACTAGTTGTGAAATACATGTCATTGAAATGAACCAACATTCTGGTGTGAAATACTTGTATTAACCTTAATCTTTCTTAACTTAATCTTGATTATTTAGTCTCATCATTTATTTTTATTTAATTGAATTACCTTTCATGTGTCATAAGTGCATAGTACTAGTGAAAATGCTTACTAGCCGACCAGGTGAACAATCTGTCGATGTGCCCTTGAGCAAGGCACTTAACCCTAACTGCTCCTGTAAGTCTGGATCAGAGCGTCTGCTAAATGACTAACATGTAAATAGAAAATGTAAATCAGGCCAATGTAAGAGATTAGCAGAGAAAAGTTCCAGATATGCAGAATTACAATAACACACAACTTTATTTCCCCTTTCGTTTCAGGTTATTATGAAAAAGATTTTAGCCTTTGTTTCCCAGTTCATTAAACCAGTTACACCTGTCATAAAGAGAACATGTCCAGGGTGAGTTACAAATGAAACAACGTTGGCATCTGCTCTGACATTCCTCCTGAATGGATGGTGTGTCTGAGAAGGTATAAAGGTTTGGAGGTTGGATGCTGTGGGCAGATCAGTAGAGAGGAATCCTCCAGAGAGAACCAGGCATCATGTCCTCCTCCACACCAGTGTTGCTGCATCTGCTGCTACTGGTCTCCCTGGCTTCAGCGGGACACTTCTATGGAGGCTCCATGTCTTTCACCCCCAAAGGGAGGAACGCTGATGGAACATTCAAGGTGAGAGATATTCAGGGGATCACTGGCTGCGTTTACACAGGCAGCCCAATTCTGATATTTTGCCCAATTATACACACCTTCACACTCTTCACATATGCTGCTACTATCTGTTAATTATCAATGCATAGTCACTTTATCCCTAATACCTACATATTACCTCAAGGACCTGGACTACCCCGTACCGCTGCACATTGACTCAGTACCGGTTCTCCATGTATATAGCCTCATTATTACCTGGACTACTCCGTACCGCTGCACATTGACTCAGTACCGGTTCTCCATGTATATAGCCTCATTATTACCTGGACTACCCCGTACCGCTGCACATTGACTCAGTACCGGTACTCCATGTATATAGCCTCATTATTACCTGGACTACCCCGTACCTCTGCACATTGACTCAGTACCGGTTCTCCATGTATATAGCCTCATTATTACCTGGACTACCCCGTACCGCGACTACCCCGTTACTTCCTTAATTACATGCCAAATGCCTCGCTTGACTCAGACAAGCTAAGGTTGCTGCTGATAACAATTTCCTACTTTGCAGATACATTTATTCTTGTATTTTGGGGAAAAAATGACAAACCACCCACTTTTCAATCGTAGTTAAAACAGGTTGCAGACGTTTTGCCATTAAAGAAATTAACAATAGATTTATAGAACCGTGGATCCAAATTTGTGAAGGTATGGTCCCCCCTGTTGTTCTTTATTGAGACCAGCTCTTAAACATTACATTTATTTGTATCCTCAATTGTACACAAGGTCCAACCGAAGAAGTCCCAGCGAGTACTTATCTTTCACCCGCCGTATAATGTTGTCTATGAAAATATATATAATTACATGCCAAGCACTTGGCTGTAAAAACAACCCCACTTCATCCAAGATGTAGCTGCTGCTGTTTGGTTTGTGTGAGTCTTTTCTATGTAGAGTATGTATTACCCATTTCTCTTTTCCTGTTTGTCTTTATCAATAATATCAGAATATTAAAAATGCAAAACATTTATAAAAAACTCGAACTGCAGTGAGTGAGTGCTAATCTGTTATATCTGTCAGTCATCACAGATCAAATGCTGTCACAGTCTCTGTTGGAAATATTGACATGATTCTTGGTGAGATTGAAACAATTGTTCTGCCAAAGCTGTTTCAAAACATCAGTTTAATTAGGCTTCATCAGTCTAATGATGTTTTATTGCCCCATTACAATGTGACTTTCCGTTCCCCAGGTGGATTTCCGCTACAAGAATACCCATGATTGGTGTGATTACGCTGGCTGGTATTGTTCTTCAGGGAACTGCGGCTCTTCTGTCAAAGATGTCAGAGGCACAATTGACAGCAGCAGCAGAGGACGGAGTGGTTACAACAACCAGTGGTGTGAAACTGAAACTGTCGAGACCAGAAATATCCCCAGTGATAAACCTTTTCAATTGGTGTAAGTTTGTTATGAAATACATCTATTCAATTTATTGAACACACATTGTGCACAATGACAATGACTTAAACTCACATCTGGTATAATGGTTTTAGCTATACTGTTAAAACCTACTTCTACAAGGTAGACTCCGCTCTGAGTTGTTTTTCAAAGACCGTGACAAAGACACTCGGTAAAGGACATTGCTATGGTGGGTTTGATAACATTCCAGCCCAAGTGACCACTTATCTAAAGATGTTTTGTTGTTGTAACAGACAGAACAGCTGCTGTTGGATCCCCACAGTAAACCGTCTTGGATCTTGGAGCCTGGAAACACAAGTGGATCTGGGATCAAGATCTGATACTGGTGAACCCAACAGATCTCCAGTCACAGCCATTCTTCCTTTCATACGGTAACAACTTTCTGACTCCCTATACATTACCTCTTTGAACCGATCAGTTTTTTATATATACAATATAGGTTATTGAAATCCTAATTAGACATATTCCTACATTTTTGGCGGTAAGGAGGCGCAAGTGTCAAACTCAAGTTAGTTCGCAATTTCGTTATGTAAAAAATAGCACAATAGCATTTCCAGCCCTGACGTCAGCAATTGACCTGTTTAACTTCAGCTCATTTGTGTTAAAGTGGGCGGGGTGACATATTTGAGGCGTGTCCAGGGGCAGCCCCCACACCGGTCCGTTCTTATTTTCTCCAGGTCCCGATCATTAGAGATATTATCATGTTGTACAACAACAACAAACCCTCTGGGCTATTTATTATGGAGGCTGTAACTGTATTTAGACATTTAGCCTATTTAAACAAGTTGTTGTTTTGTTTTTATTAGAATTTGATTAGAATTATACACTGTCTTTTCAGGCCTTATCAATAGCCTAGTGAAATTGATCTTGCTAATTGACTGCGTTTGGCATGTCCATCTTCAGACTGCAATTTACAGTAGGCCTTGCCCCTATATCAATGTACATGCTATAGCCTATATTCATTTCCATACTGAAGCAATACAATTAGAACAATGTGGACTGTAAACATGTTCAACATACTGTTTTCTGTAAACATGGATCAGCCTATTTAACTAACTAGGCTGTAAGGGACTAACATTCTAACTGGAGTTGATGACATCACAATAAATATATAAAATACCGTAAATACACAAGTTGAAGCAACCACATGTTTAGCCATGGAACACATTCTGATTGGCCAGTGAGGGGTCAAGCCTCGACACACCCACAACTGGTTTATTCATGGACTTGCCTAGTTAAATAAAGGTTAAATAAAATACATAAATACAAATCAAGGCCCAGACCCTTTTGCAGCACTGCCAGCAACTGCGCCTAAAATTGTGGTGGTGAAAATAGCAAAAATATTTCTGACGCACCTCCGAACCTGTAGCTCTACTGCCAGCTCTTAAACTGACCGTTGTGTTAGGTTTGTTAAAATAGAGCCCTTAGAGTTGACTCATTTCATATGTCGTGTTTCTGACTCCTGTCATTGTAGTGTTCCCCAGAACTGTCCGAGGTCCTACAACCTCATGGCCTTTGACCCTGACGGTGATCGTGTCAGATGCAGATACGGATTGGTCAGACCTGAGTGCGATAGGTGTGACCAGCCTTCAGGTTTCCAGCTGGATCAGGTTGGTGTGGGCAGCTATTTTCAACACCTTGAATCTCATGTGATTGTTGATACACACCATGATGTGCTGTCACGTTGAGACCAAAACATTACAACATAAACCACAATTAATTTGTATTCAATCTATATGTGATTACATAATATTGCATATTGTCTTTGGTCTTAATTTGTGTTCTAACCTCATCACTGTTAGGGCTCTTGCTCCTTACAATACGGCTACACTTCAACGAGTGGCGTCTACGGGTTTGAGCTAGTTGTAGAGGACTTTCCTAACCAACACATCACCCTGTCCTACACCGATGGCTCTAGTTCCTCCAGGGCACCGCTTCATGCAGGGAGACGCCGACGCTCCAGCTACCAAACAACCGTCTCCTATCCCTGGTGGTGGAGCCAAACCACCACAACTCCTTCTCCTTGGTGGTGGAGCCAAACCACCACAACTCCTTCTCCTTGGTGGTGGAGCCAATCCAACATTATTCCCACCACCACCACCGCCGCCCCCTGGCTCACCACCACCGCCGCCCCCTGGCCCACCACCACCACCTGGCCCACCACCACCACCGCTGCCCCCTGGCTCACCACCACCGCCGCCCCCTGGCCCACCACCACCACCTGGCCCACTACAACCACCACCCCCTGGCCCACTACCACCACCACCTGGCCCACTACCACCACCCCCTGGCCCACTACCACCACCCCCTGGCCCACTACCACCATCCCCTGGCCCACTACCACCACCACCTGGCCCACTACCACCACCACCTGGCCCACCACCACCGCCGCCCCCTGGCCCACCACCACCGCCGCCCCCTGGCCCACCACCACCACCTGGCCCACTACCACCACCACCTGGCCCACTACCACCACCCCCTGGCCCACTACAACCACCACCTGGCCAACTACCACCACAGGAAGTCTTTATCCCTCCACTGCTCCCCTCAGCAAACTCCCTCTGCATTTCTCTCTTCTGGGTGAGAGACTCCTCTTCTGATGGTTAACAATGCATTGGATGGTTTTATTTATTGAACCTTTATCTAACTAGGCAAATCAGTTAAGAACAAATTCTTATTTAAAGACGGCCTACCGGGGAACAGTGGGTTAACTATCTTGTTCAGATGCAGAACGACAAATGTTTACCTTGTCAGCTCGGGGATTAAACCCAGCAACCTTTTGGTTACTAGCCCAACACTCTAACCACTAGGCTACCTGCTGCCCCCTGGATGGAGGGTTGGACATATTTATTCTTTAAACAACATCAAACATGGCATTTATTTGTGAAGTATTGGCCTTTACTTGTGTACGTTTGTGTTCCTTTCCACTTCAGTGGACTCTGTTGTTCCGTCCTGTGATGAGGGTATGTACCTGCCCAGGTTCGTGCAGCCGACACCACACAATGGAGAACATCTCCACGCCGAGGTCAACAAAGAGCTGGAGTTCAGGGTCAAGGCTGAGGCTACACACTCAACGTAAGAGACAACATCCATGATAGTCTATGATACAGTATTATACCCAGGATTATATTTCTAGTGTCCTCCTGGTTGTAACAGGTCATCCTGTCTGTAACAGGTCATCCTGTCTGTAACAGTGCAGTCCTGTCTGTAACAGTGCGGTCCTGTCTGTGACAGTGTGGTCCTGTCTGTAACAGTCTGTCCTGGCTGTAACAGATTGTCCTGGCTGTAACAGATTGTCCTGGCTGTAACAGATTGTCCTGGCTGTAACAGGTCAGTCCTGTCTGTAACAGTTCAGTCCTGTCTGTGACAGTGCAGTCCTGTCTGTGACAGTGCAGTCCTGTCTGTGACAGTGCAGTCCTGTCTGTGACAGTGCAGTCCTGTCTGTAACAGTGCAGTCCTGTCTGTAACAGGTCATCCTGTCTGTAACAGGTCATCCTGTCTGTGACAGTGCAGTCCTGTCTGTAACAGTGCAGACCTGTCTGTGACAGTGCAGTCCTGTCTGTGACAGTGCAGTCCTGTCTGTAACAGTGCAGTCCTGTCTGTAACAGTGCAGTCCTGTCTGTAACAGTGCAGTCCTGGCTAAAACCTTTATCACCTGTTGTACTTTGTAACTATTTCAGTGTTGACAAATATTTTCTTCCACAATCACTGATTTGGCTGCAAGCCCGACGTCGGTACACTTATGACAACAGCCAGCTCAAGTGCAGGGCGCGAAATTCAAAATATATTTTTTAGAAATATTTAACTTTCACACATTAACAAGTCCAATACAGCATTTGAAAGATAAACATCTTGTGAATCCAGCCAACATGTCCGATTCTTAAAATGTTTTACAGCGAAAACACCACGTATATTTATGTTAGCTCACCACCAAATACAAAAAAGGACAGACATTTTTCACAGCACAGGTAGCATGCACAAAACCAACATAACTAACCAAGATCCAACCAAACTAACCAAGAAACAACTTCATCAGATGACAGTCCTATAACATGTTACACAATAAATCTATGTTTTGTTCTATGTTTTGTTCGAAAAATGTGCATATTTGAGGTATAAATCAGTTTTACATTGCAGCTACCATCACAGCTACCGTCAGAAATAGCACCGAAGCAGCCAGAGTACTTACAGACACCAACGTCAAATACCTAAATACTCATCATAAAACATTTCTGAAAAATACATGGTGTACAGCAAATGAAAGACAGGCATCTTGTGATTCCAGCCAATATTTCTGATTTTACAGCGAAAACACAATATAGCATTATATTAGCTTACCACAATAGCCAGAAATACAAGCCATTTCCCAGCAGCAAAAGTTAGCGATCGTAACAAACCAGCAAACAATATATAATTTTTGACTAACCTTGATAAGCTTCATCAGATGACAGTCCTATAACATCAGGTTATACATACACTTATGTTTTGTTCGAAAATGTGCATATTTAGAGCTGAAATCAGTGGTTATACATTGTGCTAACGTAGCATCTTTTTCCCACAACGTCCGGATATTTATCTGACACTCACATATTCTGACCAAATAACTATTTATAAACATGACTAAAAAATACATGTTGTATAGGAAATGATAGATACACTAGTTCTTAATGCAATCGCCGTGTTAGAATTCTAAACATAACTTCATTACAACATAAGGCTTACGTTATGGCGAGAGAGTGCCCAAAACCTGGGCGCAAAACTAATAGTACACAGTTCGACAGATATATGAAATAGCATCATAAAATGGGTCCTACTTTTGATGAGCTTCCATCAGAATGTTGTACAAGGGGTCCTTTGTCCAGAACAATCTTTGTTTGGTTTTAGAACGTCCTTTTTCCCTCTTGAATTAGCAAGCACACTAGCCAAGTGGCGCGAAGCTCTCCTTCCTGAACAAAGGCACACAACGCAACACGCCTAACGTCCCGAATAAATTTCAATAATCTAATAAAACTATATTGAAAAAACATACTTTACGATGATATTGTCACATTTATCAAATAAAATCAAAGCCGGAGATAGTAGCCGTCTATAACGACAGCTTTTCAGAAGGCAATTCCAGGTCCCTCCTCGCGCTTTCCAGAAAACAGGAAATGGGTGACACGTCATGCAAAGAGCTTTTATTCCACCTCAGACCAAGATAAACACTCCATTTCTTCTCTCACTGCCTCTTGACATCTAGTGGAAGGTGTATGACGTGCATGTATACTAATACATATCATGCCCATTTATAGGCAGGCCCGAGAACAGAGCATCGTTTTCAGACTTTCCACTTCCTGGTCAGGAAGTTTGCTGCCAAATGAGTTCTGTTTTACTCACAGATATAATTCAAAACGGTTTTAGAAACTAGAGAGTGTTTTCTATCCAATAGTAATAATAATATGCATATTGTACGAGCAAGAATTGAGTACGAGGCCGTTTGAAATGGGCACCTTTTATCAGAGCTACTCAATACTGCCCCTGCAGCCAGAAGAAGCTAAAGCAGCCTAGTGTATAAATCCACCGTCTAAGAAAACCAAAAGTTTTCCAATTAAGAGTACATTTATTTTCTGTGATTGATTTGGATTGGTGCGGTTGTCTCTCTGCTAAGTGGGAATGCTTGTGACGTCCGACTCGGAGTCACCCCACACAAGTTGCGATTTAAAATGGTTAAGGTAAGGGTTGTGGTTTAAGTTAGGGTAGGGGTTAAGGTTAGGATTCAGGTTTGCATTTACCTTGTACGTTTTGCCTCCTTTCTAGGGTTAATGATGTCATCGTCAGTGGACCTCTGAACATCACCAATCACATGACTACCCAGGGGGAGTTTGTCATCCGGTGGACACCCATCCGGGACAATCTGGGGGAGTATTTCACCATTTGCTTCATCACTGAGGGGCTTTCTGGGTAGGTCTTATGTTTTATAATGCTAGAAACATCACCAGAACTGCTCTTCTACTTCCTGTATGTTCTGCTACTTCCTGTACGTTCTGCTACTTCCTGTACGTTCTACTACTTCCTGTACGTTCTGCTACTTCCTGTATGTTATACTACTTCCTGTACGTTCTGCTACTTCCTGTATGTTCTGCTACTTCCTGTGCGTTCTACTACTTCCTGTATGTTCTGCTACTTCCTGTACGTTCTGCTACTTCCTGTACGTTCTACTACTTCCTGTACGTTCTGCTACTTCCTGTACGTTCTACTACTTCTCTCTGGAGTTTCCTCTTTTTATGATATTTAATTTCCCAACGCACATGAGAGAGAGAGAGACTAATACTACATGTAATGATAATATTGTGCCGTTGTTCACCCTGATCTTCTCTAATACTTTCAGATCTAGTGTGTATCAGTCTGAGATGAGATGTGTTGTGGTGGAGGTCGGACGCAGAAAGGGTTTGTACATTCTTCCTCCATCAATATGCTGTGGTGTGTGATTGGACAATATGTTGTGGTGTGTGATTGGACAATATGCTGTGGTGTGTGATTGGACAATATGTTGTGGTGTGTGATTGGACAATATGTTGTGGTGTGTGATTGGACAATATGTTGTGGTGTGTGATTGGACAATATGCTGTGGTGTGTGATTGGACAATATGTTGTGGTGTGTGATTGGACAATATGTTGTGGTGTGTGATTGGACAATATGTTGTGGTGTGTGATTGGACTATGTGCTGTGGTGTGTGATTGGACAATATGTTGTGGTGTGTGATTGGACAATATGTTGTGGTGTGTGATTGGACTATGTGCTGTGGTGTGTGATTGGACAATATGTTGTGGTGTGTGATTGGACAATATGCTGTGGCGTGTGATTGGACAATATGCTGTGGTGTGTGATTGGACATAAATGTGTGGTGTTGTGATTGGACAATATACTGTGGTGTGTGATTGGACAATATGCTGTGGTGTGTGATTGGACATAAATGTGTGGTGTTGTGATTGGACAATATACTGTGGTGTGTGATTGGACAATATGGTGTGGTGAGTGATTGTATAATTGTGCACTTTGATAACAGGTGAAGCTGTGAATACTGTATGATACATACTATACCTAGACAACACATCTGAAATCACCAAACATGAAGGAAAGATAAAAATGAAAGTCGAAATGACCCCAACCAACTCAAATCATGGTTCACAGTCGGATTGTTTTGATTAAGACCTGTCTGCAAAAGATATGAAGAAATACAACAATAACAACATTTCTCCCGTGACAGTCAAAGCCAAGGTGGTGTGTGACGAGACCAAGATGACTGTAGAAGTGGAGAAGTCCTCTGTTACTGAAATTCACGAGGACCACCTCCGCCTCAACGATCCCAGTAACTCTGCCTGCGACCTGCAACGCCTCTCTAACAGCACCCACATCATTGGAGTCATCCCCCTCAATGCCTGTGGCACTCAGATCGAGGTGAGTCCTCCGAAATGTCAAATATTACAGTGGGATGACACATGTACAGTATTCCTCTTTGTGTGACTCCTGGGTGTCTGTCTGCGTTCTCTATGTTGAACCTGGTTTGAGGGGATATTCACACCAAGGCACCAGCTAGGCTGACAGATCTTGAATTGGTTTCCTCAGAGAGGCGGTCAAGATGGAGTGTTTTGGTGAGGGGTGGCTTTATGCCGCCTGTGGGAAGATCTGCCCTCAGAACAGTTTTGCATCAAAAGAGAAACCAACATTTTTCCTCTCCATCTCTCTCAATCCAGGAGGACGACGACAACCTCATCTTCAAGAACCAAATCACCACCTTCGACAACCCCAACGACATCATCACCAGGCACCACCAGGTGGAGATCCAGTTCTACTGCCAGTACGCCAAACGTGGCAACGTGTCCCTGGGCTTCAGTGCACACAGGGACAGCATCACGGTGGTGGAGAAAGGCTTCGGCACGTTCACCTACCAGTTTGAGTTCTACCAGACCAGCCAGTTCAGCGACATGGTGGATCCCCGTGACTACCCGTTAGACGTGGTGGTGAAGCAGATGATCTACATGGACATCGAGGCCGTGTCCACTGTGAACAACACCGAGCTCTTTGTGGAGTCCTGCAGAGCGGCGCCATACGACAACCCCAACTACCACCCCACCTACCCCATCATAGAAAACGGGTGAGACTGATGATTCAGATCAGCTTTATTAGCACGAGTGGCAAGGCTACTGTTGGTAAAGCAAAGTGAGATAAAGACATCAACAATAACATTCAAATAATACTAATAGTAATGGTGATTAGAGAAAGGAAACACACATATACATATATATATATTAAAATATAAACACTGAGGCATTCATCAACCTCATGGTGGACACTTGTCAGTAATGTGAGATGACAATAGAAATGACAGGTTCGAGACATTTGTATAAACGCTGGGGAAAATTCTAGACTAAAAGATTGTTTTACTGCACTTACTGTATGTACTTTACATATTTACTGTACTCTAGGTTTTACCTGTCTGTTTTTTTACCAGGTGCATTGTGGACGAGACGGTTCAAATCTTCTCCCCCCGTCACCAGAGGCATTTCCAGTTCGGAATGGAAGCTTTCAAATTCATCGGAATGCATGACCAGGTAAATGGGGACAGATTGCTGGATCATTCAAGGGTCGTATCAAGGGTGATATCTTCTCAGTTCAGTGACCTTTGAACCCTCTGGCTATAGGTGTACATCAGCTGTTCAGTGACCTTTGAACCCTCTGGCTATAGGTGTACATCAGCTGTTCAGTGACCTTTGAACCCTCTGGCTATAGGTGTACATCAGCTGTTCAGTGATCCTGTGTGAGGCTGGGAACCCCAACACCCGGTGTGCCCAGGGCTGCGTCAACTCCCCCTCCCCCCAGCCTGCTGGTCACCACCACCGCAAGAGAGAGGCCGCCATGCAAACGGCCAAACACCACATTTCCCAGGGTCCTTTGCGCCTGAGAAAGAGTTCAGAGAGCTCAGGTAAGCTAACCCTGAGGGAAACGGCTGTAGCTTTAGATAAGCTACAAATCAAATGTTGTACTTTGTGTTTTTGACGATACAGTATATTGTAGAAGTTATTATCCTCGGTAGCTCAGTGGGTAAAGTGTGACACTTGAAATGCCAGGGTTGTGGGTTCAAATCCCACGGGGGACCATTAAGAAAATACATGAGGATGTATGCACTCACTACTGTAAGTTGCTCTGGATAAGAGAGTGTCTGTTAAATGACTACACATTTAGGAATGACCTCTACAGTGGATTCTTTCAACAGGAAATAGCATCTCTGCATAAACAGGTGTTTTTTGTTTCACCAAGAGTTTTTGTGTTAAAAAGGTGTTTTCTTGTCTTTCCAGGGACCAACATGAACATGGGGTTGCTGGTTGGGTGTATCGTAGCAGCCGTTGCCATGCTGTGTGGAGTGATGCTCTACAAGGCCAAAACATCAGGCGTTAAATACCAGGCCCTGACAACATTTGAGAATTAGTCCTATGGCAGCCATCCTTTCACATGTAGCCTGCATTATAGAAAGAAGGATGGTGGGAAATATATAACATTTGAAAAGTGGTCTCTGACTTTAACGATTAAATGTCTCTTGGGACCAAAACAAGAATATGCATTAATCCGTAAACGTACTTAGGGGTAACTCCCATTATACAATGTGTCTTGGCTGACCAGGTCAAAAGTTCTTAATAGCCACTCGAGCACCAGTAGGATTGCAAGTGTTCATATATCACAGGAAGCTGCTGAGTGGAGCACAGCTCATAATGTCTGGAATGGAGGGAAATGAGCGAATGGTTTTTGATACTATTCTACTCATTTCACTCCAGCCATTACCATGGTCCCGTGATCCCCAATTAAGGTGCCACCAGCCTCCTGTGAGATATATATGTATTTACTGTAGCCTAGCCTATATGCATGTGACCCATATAGTGCTCTCTAGTGTATAAATAATGTGTAATATACAATGACAGAACAGCTATAAACCACACAACAGCCGTCGAGGTTTGGCCCAAATGTCTCCTACAACTTGTCTGACCAGTTTAACTCCTGCTTCTTCTTATGATCTGTATTGGGATGTGGGGACAGTCATGTAATACTGGGATGTACTCTGAAATACTGTTGTCACGTTCTGGAAAGCTTTCTATATAGGCCAGGGTCTGTTGAACCAGGGATCAATTACATTTATTTGTTGTGATTGTATTACATCAAAATGGGACCCTGGCTAAAATAAATGTTTAGTCTATATGATGTCGTGAATTACTGTAAAATTGTCCTTTCAAATAAATGAATGTATTTGTATTAATTTAGCCATTACGTCTTGCACATTAAATATTAAAATACAATGTAAATGGCATCTTTGTGTATCTAAAATAGTGTGTATGATTCTTCCTGGATCCACTGCAAACGAATGCCGCTTGTGCCTCCTCACATGATCCAACATGTCTGCCCTGTTACATGTGGCCATCAGTGGAGCAGAAGTGTTTTGATTAACATTCTGCATGATCCAACATGGCTGCCCTGTTACATGTGGCCATCAGTGGAGCAGAAGTGTTTTGATTAACATTCTGCATGATCCAACATGCCTGCCCTGTTACATGTGGCCATCAGTGGAGCAGGAGTGTTTTGATTAACATTCTCTATGATCCAACATGGCTGCCCTGTTACATGAGGCCATCAGTGGAGCAGAAGTGCTTTGATTAACATTCTGCATGATGCAACATGGCTGCCCTGTTACATGTGGCCATCAGTGGAGCAGGAGTGCTTTGATTAACATTCTGCATGATCCAACATGTCTGCCCTGTTACATGTGGCCATCAGTGGAGCAGGAGTGCTTTGATTAACATTCCGTTGAGGAAATGTAGACCTATAGGCCTAATGCAAAGACATTATGTATAGATTTCTTTTAAATGAGTGAATTCCTTGTTGTATACACAATTCATCTTGAAGTTGCCATGTTTACTGGAATAAAACTCAACTCTAAATAAGTTGACACCAGTGGAGGCTGCTGAGGGGAGGACGGCTCATAATAATGGCTGGAAGGGAGCGAATGGAATGGCATCAAAGTCAAAGAAACCATGGAAACCATGTGTTTGATGTATTTGACATCATTCCATCTTATTCCGCTCCAGACATTATCAGGAGCCTGTCCTCCCCAATTAAGGTGCCACCAACCTCCTGTGGTTGACACAGTTCAGTGTTGAATACAAGTGGGTCTTTCTTGGGCTGGGGTAATATTTCAGTCCCTCTGACTTTTTATATTATATTTCAAGTATTTGGTCACCAAAATGAAATGTTAAAATATTTTGTATATACATTGAAATGTCCAGTATAATGAATTGAAATAATATAGCACTAATTTAATATTTCTTATTAAAAAATCTTATTTTTAACTGACATTAAGAATTGTCCGCCAGGCGTTTCATGTCATTTCTACTTGGGAAATTATTATAAAAATGTGCTGGGATGAAAAATCATTTCAAAAGTGATAACAGGGAAGATTGTCAGAAAAGATCAATGACAGAGATTTGCAGAGCATGCCCTATGCTTTTCAAACAAACGCTGGGGACATCTGGAGAGGCAATGCCTACGCACCTTTGAAAGGAAACACACTAACCGGAACACCGACGCGTTCCAGAGAAAGAAGAAGTCATTATTATTGAGAGATGATGTGAGTCGGATCACAACTGGGAGGAAACAAACTATCACAGTGCAGGAAGTCAAGATGCAGAAAAGGTTCCTGGAGGACACCATGAAAAACCTGCATAGAAGATTTTTTTATCAGAGAACCCTGAGAATCTCTCTTCTGCTCTGTTTTGTCACCTGAGACCTTATTGGGCTGTTCACCCTTCCATGTCTGACCGAGACACGTGCTTATGTAAGCTCCATGACAATCTGAGATGTGTGGCTGAGAAGCTGAATCTCCTGAAGGTAATTGAGACCTCAAATCTGGAGAGCTTCACCGAGATGTTATCCTGCGAATCCTCTAGCAAGAAGTGCATGTACGGGGAGTGTGCCTTGTGCAAACAAAAGTGTGTCCCCCTCTCCAGTACATATGATGTCATGGCAAAAGTTTCCTTTCTCCAATGGGTCATAGAAGACAAGACTATTGAAAAACAAGACAACGAGATAAAAGGTTCCACAGTTAGGATCACTGTCAAGAACACTGTTGAGAGCACCCAGCAGAACCTTATCGAGTTGCTCCACAACTACATTCACAAGTTGAAGAAAACTCCTGTTCAACATTAAACAGCAATACACCTACTGCCGTGAGCTCAGGAAACACATGGCAATGGAGGAGACCTTGATCCATGTGGACTTTTCAGACAACTATGTCTGCAGATACACATGGGAGATCCAAGCTGTTGACTTTGGGGCCCCACACCAGCAGCCCACTCTACATACTGAGGTACTGTACGTTGACCAACAGGAGCCGATACGCTTCACAACCATCTCCCCCTCTAGGCACAAAGGCCCTCCTGCTATATGGAAACACCTCCATCCAGTGCTGGACTACCTTCAGGACACACATCCTGTCTGTATTGCACGTTTTTACTGGTGGGCCTTGCACACAGTATAAGCAGAGAGGCAACTTCCTGCTTTTCACAACAATAATTACACAAACATGGATTCAAAGCTGGTACATGGAACTTTTTTGAGTCAAGTCATGGAAAAGGGGCTCCTGATGGTGTGGGAGGAACGTTGAAGAGAACGGAGGACAGGTTGGTGGCTAAGGGCCGTGATATCAGTGATGCACAGGAGCTTTACAAAGCCCTCCGTGAGACAAACACGTCAGGGAAGCTGTTCTTTGTGAAGAGTGTTGAACGTGCGATGGAGATGATGCCAAGCCCGATAAAAGCGGTGCCCTCCACCATGAGAATATCCCCCTTGCTCCTGGTGAGCTGATGTCTCGTGATGTCAACTGTCTTTGTTCAATAAAGAAGGAGCTAAACTGTACATGCTTTAACACACAGCGCCTCAGTTTCAGGCAGAAGGTCCTGGCTGCTCCAGAACAGCCAATGAGGAAAATCCACAAGCTGTGGACGATATCCAGTGGGTAAATCCAGGTCTCTTGGTCAGTGGTGTGTAGTGGAATATGATCACCTTTATCCAGGCATCATCCTCGACACGGATGAAATGAGTGTACAAGTGAAATGTATGCATTGTGTAGGACCAAACTGATTCTTTCTGGCCTTCTCGAGACGACACCCACTGGTCTCAGTTTGATGAAGTCCTTGAGATGATTCCACAGCCCCACAGCGTGTGACAACCCGCCACGTAGAGGTTGAGAGATGTGTGGACCAGACTCTCAGGAAGAAAACCACTAATGAATGAATGAATATGGTGCTCCTGAGAAGAAGGATCGTCATGCCGACACTAGTGCTGTAGCTACAGCTGTTCTAACATTCTAAATGACCTTGGAACGTGTTCCTACAGTTTGATGACACGCTGAACTTTTCTGATGAAACCTGTTGAATGTTATTAACTACCCTGATGCCTGATGTGTTTTTATTTGTTTCCATATTTACTGCAGTTTGGTTCATAAAACCCAGATTATTCTAAATATATCTCATGTCCTTATTACATGGTTGCATACAATGAAATGTAATGTTTTGGGGTAAATCTTGGAGGGATTTTGATAGTAAACTAAACTATTTTATATGGAAACTGATGTCTCTTCAACCCCGTAACAGTATTCAACCCTGTCACGCTAGTCTCAACCCCGTCACATGACAATATTTGTTAAATAACATTGCAAAGATGAATAAATATGAATTTAATGTTTTCTGAGCTCAGACTGAAATGTTAAGGACAAACCCAAGAAGATTAGATTGATGTTAAAATGATGAATTGAAACTTGTTTTTAATTTAAATGATGAGCCCGCTGACACATAATGTGTCTATCTCAGGGTTTAATAAAGAAACATTCAGAGATTTTACATTTTATATTTATAATAATTGAATTGGTTTGGGGGGACATGAGCATTAGGTAAATGTATATTTTTATAACAAATATCTTTTATAATCATATTCAGACAAACTTCCATATTGTCTGTGACGGGGTTGAAGATAAATGGTCCATATCAGACAAAAATGGACAATAATAAAAAGGGTTTTAATGCCTGAGGTGGGAGAATATGTTTCCTTGAAGGTTTAATATGTACTTAATGTTGTGGGCTGTTCAGAAAATGAATTTATTCTAGTAAAACAATTATATATATAATCTTCAAATATTACCGCAGCCCAAGAATGACCCAAGTACTGTAGTAGAAGTATGTTGATTTACAACACCCTCCTGTGGTCAAATATGAGTTAAATCCAGGACTATTATCTCCCAGACTAACAGTATCTATTGTAGTATGTTATATTAAACTCAAGCATAATGGCATGTCTTGTCTAGTTTGCCATAGTTACAGTATATTTGTAACATACGTTCTTGTTGCAGATAAATTAAGTACTTCATAATGGGGCCAGTGATAATCCACTCACTGACAGACCATCATCATCATCAACCATCCCTTGTTGCAACACAAATCTTTGCAGTTTTACCATCTCACCACCAGGGAGCGCTGCAGCACCTTCAGCACCAGTACTTCCCACAGCGATGCCTGTCCTGTGATTCGCTGACTGGCAGACAGGGGTGGTAGACAGGGCTGGGGTTGGGTTGGGTGTAGGTCTATGTAAAACACGAGATGGGAGACAGGCCCATTCATTCACCCCCAAGACTTTCCAGAGCAGATAGAACAGTGAATGAGAAGGAATATGATAGAGGTAGAGGGGGAGAGGGGGAGATGGGTAGAGGGAGAGATGGGGAGAGGGGGAGAGGGGATATTGGTAGAGGGAGAGATGGGTAGAAGGAGATGGGTATAGGGGGAGAGGGGGAGAGGGGGAGATGGGTAGAGGGAGAGGTGGGGAGAGGGGATATGGGGAGAGGGGGAGATGGGGAGATGGATAGAGGGGTAGAGGGTGAGATGGGTAGAAGGGGAGAGGGATTGATAAGACTATAGTGACAGACACCTCATTAGACCTGTCATCAGTTTGACCTTACAGGTAGAGTGCTGGGTACCTTCCTCAAGTTTCAAAGGGTCGGTTAACCAGTTACCTCATACACAACATAAATGGCCCGTTCCCATTTTAGTTCCCAGGCAGGACAGTCTAGCACACAGGAAACAGTTTTATTTTGCATACATGGAAGCTAAAAGCTGAATTGTGAATATAAGTACAAACATTAAACATCAACAAACCAATCAAATATGAAATGGAACTGGAAGCATGATGGATGATCAGGGAAGCAGATCTGATGGCAATTTTGCAAAGGATGAGATCGATGTCACTTTGCAGTTCCACCACACCTTGCTACTATATAGGGCAGGTAATCAAGGAGGTGATGGAGTCCAGGTGAGTGTGATAATGCAATGATACGCGTAACGAATGTGACAGGTGTGCGCCATATCGAGCAGCCTGGTGACCCAGAGGCCGGAGAGGGAGCACACGTGACACTACCCCCTCCCCGACGCTTGGCTCCAGCCGCAGGACGCCGACCAAAATGACAATCCCGGGGATCAGGAGTGGACCGGTCACTTCTGCTAAGGCGCAGGAACCTGTCAATCCGGCTGAGGTGCAGGAGCATGGCGACCTAGAGCGCCAGAGAGAGAGCATACGTGACATTACCCCCTCCGCGGCGCCGGGCTCCTGCCACAGGGCGCCAACCACAGGGACGATCCCGGGGATCAGGAGAGGACCGGTCACCTCCGATGAGGCGCAGAAACCTGGCGAACTGGCTGAGGAGTGAGATCCTGAGTCGGCTGAGACCTCCCTGGTTGCCTCGGGTTTTCCAACGGATGACTCTTAATAAACCCATCAGAGAGCTGATCCAAAACCAACTCACAACAGTGGTGTTCAAGTCATGTGGTATCTGGAGGAAGCATCAGAGTATCTGGATTACATGGTGTGCCACGTTGTATGATGATGTTGGGAGCCTCCGCTACTTTAGTAGCGTCTATAGCTTCCTTGATGATGGGATATTGTTTTGAGTAACGTGGGGCAACACCTGTCAAGCACACTGGTTCCATATACAAAGTTACACACTCATTTTCTCTTCGTTTTCTAAATAACAAGGTACTGAACTGTAGATCCCTGCAGTTGTCTAATTTGCCACGTCACCTTCCCTTCAGAAATGTTCAATGTGGAGTCAAGTTGCATAATATCACCAAGGCCTAAAATAGGTTGTTCAAATGAGCCTATCCACACCCCTGAATCAATCTTCATCAATCATCATGTATGGATTGCATCAGCTGATGTGTGATTGCCCCATTGTTGGAGGAATATTCTTGTTATGACAGCTTTGCACACTCTTGGAATTCTCTCAACCAGGTTCACCTGGAATGCTTTTCCAACAGTCTTGAAGGAGTTCCCACATATGCTGAGCACTTGTTGGCTTTTTATTCTTTGCTTTGTGTTCAAACTCATCCCAAACATCTCAATTGGGTTGAGGTCGGGTGATTGTGGGGGCCAGGTCATCTGATGCAGCACTCCATCACTATGCTTCTTTGTCAAATAATCCTTACACAGCCTGGAGGTGTGTTTTGTTCATTGTCCTGTTGAAAAACAAATGATAGTCCCACTAACGCAAACCAGATGGGATGGCGTCTTGCTGCAGAATGCTGTGGTAGCCGTGCTGGTTAAGTGTGCCTTGAATTCTAAATAAATCACAGACAGTGTCACCAACAAAGCACCCCCACACCATCACACCTCCTCATCCATGCTTCACGGTGGGAACCACGCATGCAGAGATCATCCGTTCACCTACAGTACTCTGCGTCTCACAAAGACACGGCGGTTGGAACCAAAAATCGTATATTTGGACAGATTTCAGGACAGACCGAATGACAGATTACCACCGGTAATGTCCATTGCTCGTGTTTCTTGGCCCAAGAAAGTCTCTTCTTATTGGTGTCCTTTAGTAGTGGTTTCTTTGCAGCAATTCAACCATGAAGGCCTGATTCACGCAGTCTCCTCTGAACATTTGATATTGAGATGTGTCTGTTACTTGAACTCTGTGAAGCATTTATTTGGGCTGCAATTTCTGAGGCTGGTAACTCTAATGAACTTATCCTCTGCAGCAGAGGTAACTCTGGGTCTTCCTTTCCTGTGGCGGTCCTCATGAGAGCCAGTTTCATCATAGCTGGTTTTTGCGACTGAACTTGAAGAAACTTTCAGAGTTCTTGACTGACCTTCATATGTCTCAAAGTAATGATGGAGTGTCGTTTCTCTTTGCTTATTTGAGCTGTTCTTGCCATAATATGGACTTGTTCTTTACCAAATAGGGCTATCTTCTGTACACCACCCCTACCTTGTCACAACACAACTGATTGGCTCAAATGCATTAAGAAGGAAAGAAATTCCACAAATGAACTTTTAACAAGACACACCTGTTAATTGAAATGCATTCCAGGTGACTACCTAATGAAGCTGGTTGAGATAATGCCAAGAGTGTGCAAAGCTGTCATCAAGCCAAAGGGTGGCTACTTTGAACAATCTCAAATATACAACATATTTTGATTTGTTTAACACCTTTTTGGTTACTACATTATTCCATATGTGTTATTTCATAGTTTTGATGTCTTCACTATTATTCTACACCGTAGAAAATAGTAAAACTAAAGAAAAACCCTGGAATGGGTAGGCGTGTCCAAACTTTTGACTGGTACCGTATGTAGGGTGCGGAGATGAGGTAGTCATTCCAAAATCCTGTTAAACACCATTATTGCACATGGAGTGAGTCCATGCAACTTATTATGTGACTTGTTAATAACATTTTTACTCATTAACTTCTTTAGGCTTACCATAAGAAAGGGGTTTAATACTTATTGACTCAAAACATTTCGGCTTTTCATTATTTCTTAATTAGTAAACATTTCTAACAACGTAATTCCACGGTGACATTATGGTGTGTAGGCCAGTGCCACAAAATCAAAATGTTATGCATTTTACATTTAGGCTGTAACACATTTAGGCTGTAAAATATGGAATAATCAAGGGGTATGAATACTTTCTAATGGCACTGTATATAGACTTAATAGATACTTTGATTTAGAAAAGACACAAATCTAAATTGACCACACAACACTCATATCTTCCCTGGTCCCCCAACCTAAATTAGCCTTTGTCCTGGCCTTAAAACCCTTTCAGTGGAGATGGTCCATTAGGAATAAAGACTCAATGACTGGGCTTAATCAAGGACTAGGCTTAATCAAGGACTATGCTTAATCAAGGACTAGGCTTAATCAAGAACTAGGCATAAAACCTGTTCGGGATAGGGGGCAGCATTTTCACTTTGGACGAATTGCGTTCCCAAACTGAACTTCCTCCTACTCTGTCCCAGATGGTAATGTATGCATATTATTATTAATATTGGATAGAAAACACTCTGAAGTTTCTAAAACTGTTTGAATTATGTCTGTAAGTATAACAGAACTCATATGGCAGACAAAAACCTGAGAAGAAATCCAAACAGGAAGTGAGAACTCGATTTTCAAAACAGTGCCAAATGATATCCCTGTTAGTTATGGATGTGCAAACACTTCCTAGTGCTTCCACTAGATGTCACCGTCTTTAGATTCTGGTTGTACGATTCTACTATAAAGGAGGGGCTCATAGGAGCTATTTTACTGAGTGGTCTGCAGAAATCCTCGGTCTCATTATGCGCGGTCACGAAAAAGTATGCTCTCGTTCCAATGCTTTTTTTTGAGACAATGAAATTCTCCGGTTGGATCCTTATTGATGATTAATGTTAAAAACATCCTAAATATGGATTGCATACATCATTTGACTTGTTTCTACGACCTGTAACGGAACTTTCTGAGTTTTTGTCTGGAGGGATTGCTCGTGCGTCATGAAGATGGATTACTGGGCTGAACATGCTAACAACAAGTGGCTAAATGATGGGCTTTATGGAACTTTATGGAACAAATCAGTCATTTATTGTCGAACTGGGATTCCTGGGAGTGCCTTCTGATGAAGTTATTCGAAGGTAAGTGAATATTTATAGTGTTTTTGTAGCTTCTGCTGATGCCAAAATGGCGGCTATTTCTTTGGTTGGATTGGGCTCTGAGCTCCGTTCTCAGATTATTCTTTTTCTGTAAAGTTTTTTTGAAATCTGACACAGCGGTTGCATAGAGGATAAGTTTTTCTTTAATTCTGTGAATAACACTTGCATCTTTTATCAATGCTTATTATGAGTATTTCTACAAAATCACCGGATGTTTTGGAATCAAAACATTACTGCACGTAACGTGCCAATGTAAACTGAGATTTTTTTTATATATATATGCACATTATCGAACAAAACACACAATACATGTATAACATGATGTCCTATGACTGTCATCTGATGAAGACAATCAAAGGTTAGTGATTCATTTTATCTATATTTCTGCTTTTTCTAACTCCTATTGTTGGCTGAAAAAATGGCTGTGTGTGTTTGACTTGGCTCTGACCTAACATAATCAAATGTTGTGCTTTCACTGTAAATCATTTTTGAAATCGGACACCATGGGTAGATTAACAAGATGTTTATCTTTCATTTGCTGTATTGGACTTGTTAATGTGTGAAAGTTAAATATTTCAAAAAAAATATTTTTTGAATTTCACACGCTGCCTTTTCAGCGGAATGTTGTGGGTGTTCCGCCCTGAGCTGTAAAGGTTAATCTGGGTCTTGGAAAACTGCCCAAAAATATAGGCAATATCTTATCTCCAGTTCTAAATGCTTGCATGTCCCGAAACACGCTATTTTACCATAGTATCATTCCATCTCCAAAGTCTACCCGTCAGTCAAATCAAATCAAATCAAATTTTATTAGTCACATACACATGGTTAGCAGATGTTAATGCGAGTGTAGCGAAATGCTTGTGCTTCTAGTTCCGACAATGCAGTAATAACCAACAGTAATCTAACCTAACAATTCCACACTACTACCTTACACACACACACAAGTGTAAAGGGATAAAGAATATGTACATAAAGATATATGAATGAGTGGTGGTACAGAACGGCATGGCAGATGCAGTAGATGGTATAGAGTACGGTATATACGTATGAGATGAGTACTGTAGGGTATGTAAACATAAAGTGGCATAGTTTAAAGTGGCTAGTGGTACATGTATTGCATAAAGATGGCAAGATGCAGTAGATGATATAGAGTACAGTATATATACATATGAGATGGGTAATGTAGGGTATGTAAACATAGTATTAAGTGGCATTGCTTAAAGTGGCTAGTGGTACATTTTTACATAATTTCCATCAATTCCCATTTTTAAAGTGGCTGGAGTTGAGTCAGTATGTTGGCAGCGGCCGCTAAATGTTAGTGGTGGCTGTTTAACAGTCTGATGGCCTTGAGATAGAAGCTGTTTTTCAGTCTCTCGGTCCCTGCTTTGATGCACCTGTACTGACCTCGCCTTCTGGATGATAGCGGGGTGAACAGGCAGTGGCTTGGGTGGTTGTTGTCCTTGATGATCTTTATGGCCTTCCTGTGACATCGGGTGGTGTAGGTGTCCTGGAGGGCAGGTAGTTTGCCCCTGGTGATGCGTTCTGCAGACCTCACTACCCTCTGGAGAGCCTTACGGTTGTGGGCGGAGCAGTTGCCGTACCAGGCGGTGATACAGCCCGACAGGATGCTCTCGATTGTGCATCTGTAGAAGTTTGTGAGTGCTTTTGGTGACAAGCCGAATTTCTTCAGCCTCCTGAGGTTGAAGAGGCGCTGCTGCGCCTTCTTCACAACGCTGTCTGTGTGGGTGAACCAGTTCAGTTTGTCCGTGATGTGTACACCGAGGAACTTAAAACTTTCCACCTTCTCCACTACTGACCCGTCGATGTGGATAGGGGGGTGCTCCCTCTGCTGTTTCCTGAAGTCCACAATCATCTCCTTTGTTTTGTTGACGTTGAGTATGAGGTTATTTTCCTGACACCACACTCCGAGGGCCCTCACCTCCTCCCTGTAGGCCGTCTCGTCGTTGTTGGTGATCAAGCCTACCACTGTAGTGTCATCCGCAAACTTGATGATTGAGTTGGAGGCGTGCATGGCCACGCAGTCGTGGGTGAACAGGGAGTACAGGAGAGGGCTCAGAACGCACCCTTGTGGGGCCCCAGTGTTGAGGATCAGCGGGGTGGAGATGTTGTTACCTACCCTCACCACCTGGGGGCGGCCCGTCAGGAAGTCCAGGACCCAGTTGCACAGGGCGGGGTCGAGACCCAGGGTCTCGAGCTTGATGACGAGTTTGGAGGGTACTATGGTGTACTATGGTCACACGAGTTTGGAGGGTACTATGGTCACACACTTACCCGTCAGTCACACCATTTTCTATGAGTAAACCCCAAACCAAAACGAAGTGCCTTTGTGCCAAGCTTGTCACGAGTCAGGAAGGCAGTCAAATTCCATGTGACCGTTTAGTCACGTAATTAGGCTTCTCCTAGCTCTGATGCTGCTGATGGTCATTAGTAGCCTACCAAATTTGCTAACTGCCTGGTACTCAGCACTCTATTGTCCCTCTAATCACTCTGACATAAATGCAAATGTAATCGAAAATCTAATCAAACACTTCATGAGCTGATGTTGCGCAACATTTCTATATGCTATGCAATACGCGAGAAAACAGAGCGATGGCCTTTACTAAAAAGAGGAGGATCCCAATAGCTTTCTATAGACTAGGCCTACTATATTTATTTCTCAACTTTCCTAATATTAAGCACATTGTTTGTCTTTACAACAGGAGTATAGCCTACCTGGCTGGCAACAAAATTAACCACAGGAAAAGCATCCTCCTTTCTCTATTTAAGTGCATAGATGACATGTATATTTTTCCCGCTGCCTCTGTTTCTAGACAGGTGCATGATAATGGTCCATTCTAAATCCCCAAAATTTCACACATATAGTATTTATTTTATGTAAAGACAAGATTAAATCAAGAATAGTCTGATGGGTAACAATATTAGCCTATCACTTATGAATAATATATTATCACTTGTGAATTTTTGTATTTCACCTTTTATGTAGGCAATTCAGTTTCCAGTTTGGGGAAGATCATTTTCAAAATAAAAATGCACCTTTATAATAAAAACATGACATGGATAATAGCATTTGCAGTCACTTTTGATAATGGTGTTTTCCTGCTAATGGCACATTCAGGCTTATAGACTACTGACGTGTGTGCATTGCTGCGCTTATAATGTGAAAAAATAGACTAGTACTTTATCAACATTTTAAGCTCAACGTTCTGATCTGTTGAGTCAGACACATTGCATATTTCTTATTTTTTATGCTAGTTGTTGTATTAATTTGGGATCTATTGCAACCCACAACTGTCCCAGACTATGTTTGAAATATTGATTTCTTGCACAGAATAGAATAGGTTGACTTTTGTGCTATGGAGGATAGTAGATTGACATAGGCTAGTGCTTTTGCTGTTCGTTAGGCCTGCTCATCTTGTTGGCTGACGAAAAGTACATTTGGATGTTCCCAAGATCTGCATCAGTGGGGGGAAGACAGAGATGCTAAATGTGTTTATGTTCATTAATGGTCAATTATCAGACATTATCAGACCGACAGTTATTTGTCTTGAGAAAATGTCTTGAGTAAAAAAGTATTCAACCCCTTTGTTATGGCATGCCTAAGTACGTTCAGGAGTAAAGATGTGCTTATCAAGTTACATAATACGTTTCATGGTCTCACTCTGTGTGCAATAATAGTGTTTAACATGATTTTTGAATGACTACCTCATCTTTGTACCCCACACATACAATTATCTGTAAGGTCCCTCAGTCGAGCAGTGCATTTCAGACACAGATTTAACCACAAAGACCAGGAAGATTTTCCAATGCCTCACAAAGAAGAAAAAACGATGGCAAGATTTGAAAATAGCTGTCTGGCAATGATCAGCAACCAACTTGACAGAGCTTGTAAAATAATGTAACATAATAATGTGCACATATTGTACAATCCAGGTGTGCAAAGCTCTCAAAGACTCACCCAGAAAGACTCCCAGCTGTAATCGCTGTCAAAGGTGCTTCTACAACATATTGACTCAGGGGTGTATACTTACTGTATGTAAATGAGATATTTCTGTATTTAACTTTCAATAGATTTGCAAACAATTCTAAAAACATGTTTTCACTTTGTCATTTTGGGGTACTGTGTGTAGATGGGTGAGAGAAATAATATTTTTTTAATCCATTTTGAATTCAGGCTGTAACACAACAAAATGTGGAAATAAGTCAAGGAGTATGAATGCGTTCTGAAGGCAATGTAGTATAGTGGCGACTGTCTCATGCTACTGTATCATACACAGGCATTCATATCAGGCTTTACCTGTGTGCTTAGTCACTGTTTGGAGACAGAACACTGTGGAGTGGAGGCTAGAACTCTAGAACTCAACTCTGGACCTCCAAACCACTTCCACTGCATGTTGTCATTGTTCCCCTCTAATCAGGGACTGATGTAGACCTGGGACACCAGGTGGGTGCAATTCATTATCAGGTAGAACAGAAAACCAGTAGGCTCTGGACCTCGTAGGGTAAGAGTTGAGTACCTCTGCTCTATAATATATATATATACAGTATAGACTATTCTCTGCATTCTTCAGGTGGTCATGTTGACAAGACGTTCTCTATACTGTATATGTCAAGAATCCGTTTTGATTTAGGTCTTGACATGCTGCATACAGGCAGCCTATATTCTGACAAAAATAATGATTATGTGTGTTGTATTTATCTAGGATGTGTGAATTTCAAAGTTGAATTATTTCCCTTTCAATGTGATGCCAAGACCGTGCATTATCAGTCACAAACCTAAAACTTGATCATCAGCCACACTCAAGAGGGACAGTCTGTCATGGGATTGAAACTCAAAGGCATTGTGTCACGCCCTGTCCTTTTTATGTCTCTATTTAAGTTTGGTCAGGGCGTGAGTTGGGGTGGGCATTCTATGTATTGTGTTCTATGTTTTCTTTTCTGTGTGTTTGGCCGGGTGTGGTTCTCAATCAGAGGCAGCTGTCTATCGTTGTCTCTGATTGAGAACCATACTTAGGTAGCCTTTTCCACCTGTGTGTTGTGGGTAGTTGTTTTCTGTTTGCGCCAGACAGAACTGTTTCGGTCGTTCTCGTCTTTGTTTTTTTGTATTTCAGTGTAGAGTTTTTATTTAATAAATAATGAACACTTACCACGCTGCGCTTTGGTCACCTTCTTCAGACGGCCGTTAAACATTGTCGGGTGGAATCCAACCCAAGTCACCATACAGCCATTAGATACTGACGTACTCCGTAGAGATCGACAGCATTGACAGGAAAGTATTTGGGCAGCACTGCTGTTGTTTCAGTACCTCTGTACTGGGATTTGAGTGTCCGTCCTGAGATTGGAAGGTTGGGAGTTCGATCCCAGCAGAGTTATATCAAAGACTGTAAAAATGGGACCCAGTGCGTCTCTGCTGGGCACTCAGCATTAGGAGATAGATAAGCCACTCCTTGACCCGTTCCTCCAGGATGTTGACATTCTGCATAAAACTGTCTGAACATGTCAACACATGTTTTTTTCCAGTTAGTAAATTTACATAAATGTAAATATTTTTTTGCAAATTGTCATGCAAAATGTCAGAATTACCACAGCACATATAACTAAGAATGACGCAAAACCCTGGAGGGACTACTTGTCATGCCAAACATGTACAGAGTGGAATGTTAGCACAAACAGACTCGACTTTCCAGGCTAGAAATGTTATGTTTCAATGTGAGTTGTTGCAGGGCATGTTATGTTGCCAAGCAACTGATTGTATGGCATTTAATTGAGTCAGCAATACCTGACTCACTGGAACAGGTACTTCTTTGAATAGAAACGGTTGTGAATTATTGCGGTCAAGGCGTGTCATGTTGGTTATGAGCCAATTTAAAATCGGGACAGGCCTTTTTCGTGAGAGAATCGCTCATATGTCTGGAATTTGTAGACCTACCTGGGTCGAGTTCATCAGGACAAAGCATTATAACTAAAATATAGGACCACAATGAATGCAAGTGTTTTTTATATAATTGTACACATTTAGTACACCATGATATTAAGAAAGGGACCTTTAGTGATGAAGCTCTCCACCATTTCATTTAGCTTGTGGAGGTCCAGCTCCTGAACAACCTGATCTCAGGGAAATTCATATGATTTGGGAGGGTTTTCTGTAGCCCCCATTTAGTGTGATATGTAACGATTAGTTACGTTATCATGCAGACACAATCCACTCTCTTTTAATTGGTCATCGATGAATTTCTGGAAAATGGGTCAAAATTCTCTTTCAGAATCAGTGGTAAAATCCTATGTCCATGTACTAGAGAATAGTGGTACTAGACAGTAGTGATACTAGAGAATAGTGGTACTAGAGAGCAGTGATACTAGAGAGCAGTGATACTAGAGAGTAGTGGTACTAGACAGTAGTGGTACTAGAGAGCAGTGATACTAGAGAGTAGTGATACTAGAGAGTAGTGATAGAGAGCAGTGAAACTAGAGAGCAGTGATACTAAAGAGTAGTGGTACTAGACAGTAGTGGTACAAGAGAGCAGTGATACTAGAGAGTAGTGATACTAGAGAGTAGTGATACTAGAGAGTAGTGATAGAGAGCAGTGAAACTAGAGAGTAGTGATACTAGAGAGTAGTGGTACTAGACAGTAGTGATACTAGAGAGCAGTGGTACTAGACAGTAGTGATACTAGAGAATAGTGGTACTAGACAGTAGTGATACTAGAGAATAGTGGTACTAGAGAGCAGTGATACTAGAGAGCAGTGATACTAGAGAGTAGTGGTACTAGACAGTAGTGGTACTAGAGAGCAGTGATACTAGAGAGTAGTGATACTAGAGAGTAGTGATACTAGAGAGTAGTGATAGAGAGCAGTGAAACTAGAGAGCAGTGATACTAGAGAGTAGTGATACTAGAGAGCAGTGATACTAGAGAGTAGTGATACTAGAGAGTCGTGGTACTAGAGAGCAGTGATACTAGAGAATAGTGGTACTAGAGAGTAGTGATACTAGAGAGTAGTGATACTAGAGAGTAGTGATACTAGAGAGTAGTGATACTAGAGAGTCGTGGTACTAGAGAGCAGTGATACTAGAGAATACTGGTACTAGAGAGTAGTGGTACTAGAGAGTAGTGATACTAGAGAGTAGTGATACTAGAGAGTAGTGATAGAGAGCAGTGAAACTAGAGAGTAGTGATACTAGAGAGTAGTGATACTAGAGAGTAGTGATACTAGAGAGTAGTGATACTAGAGAGCAGTGATACTAGAGAGCAGTGATACTAGAGAGCAGTGATACTAGAGAGCAGTGATACTAGAGAGCAGTGATACTAGAGAGCAGTGATACTAGAGAGCAGTGATACTAGAGAGCAGTGATACTAGAGAGTAGTGGTACTAGAGAGTAGTGATACTAGAGAGTAGTGATACTAGAGAGTAGTGATACTAGAGAGTAGTGGTACTAGAGAGTAGTGATACTAGAGAGTAGTGATACTAGAGAGTAGTGATACTAGAGAGCAGTGATACTAGAGAGCAGTGATACTAGAGAGCAGTGATACTAGAGAGTAGTGGTACTAGAGAGTAGTGATACTAGAGAGCAGTGATACTAGAGAGTAGTGATTCTAGAAAGTAGTGATTCTAGAGAGTAGTGATACTAGAGAGTAGTGGTACTAGAGAGCATTGATACTAGAGAGTAGTGATACTAGACAGGTTTCAGGTTATTATGAAAAGGATTTTAACCTTTGTTTCCCAGTTCATTAAAACCAGTTACACCTGTCATGAAGAGTGACATTCCTCCTGAATGGATGGTGAGTCTGAGAAGGTATAAAGGTTTGGAGGTTGGATGCTGTGGGTTAGATCAGTAGAGAGTAATCCTCCAGAGAGAACCAGGCATCATGTCCTCCTCCACACCGGTGTTGCTGCATCTGCTGCTACTGGTCTCCCTGGCTTCAGCGGGACACTTCTATGGAGGCTCCATGTCTTTCACCCCCAAAGGGAGGAACGCTGACGGAACATTCAAGGTGAGAGATATTCAGGGGATCATTGGCAGAGTTTACACAGGCAGCCCAATTCTGATCTTTTGCCCAATTATGGGCAAAAGATCTGATCTGATTGGTCAAAAGACTATTTAGTGGCAAAAGATCAGAATTTATCTGCTTGTGTAAATGCAGCATTAGAGACCCAATTGTTCAGCCATCCAAGTCATAGATTTTTCTCTCAAGCTGAACCAATGCACAGAGTTCGTGACCAAAAGGCTCCTTAACAGCTTCTAACACCAAGTCATATGACTGCTGAACCGTTAATCACATGACTACCAGGACTATTTACATTGACCCCCTTATTGTATTACTACTTACTATATGTTTTGTCACTGACTCTCTTGTAGACAGGCTCAATGTACACTCACTGGACTCTAACCACACACTCACTGGACTCTAACCACACACTCACTGGACTCTAACCACACACTCACTGGACTCTACTCACACACTCACTGGACTCTAACCACACACTCATTGGACTCTAACCACACACTCACTGGACTCTAACCACACACTCACTGGACTCTAACCACACACTCATTGGACTCTAACCACACACTCATTGGACTCTAACCACACACTCACTGGACTCTAACCACACACTCACTGGACTCTAACCACACACTCACTGGACTCTACTCACACACTCACTGGACTCTACTCACACACTCACTGGACTCTAACCACACACTCACTGGACGCTAACCACACACTCATTGGACGCTAACCACACACTCACTGGACTCTAACCACACACTCACTGGACTCTAACCACACACTCACTGGACTCTAACCACACACTCACTGGACGCTAACCACACACTCACTGGACGCTAACCACACACTCACTGGACGCTAACCACACACTCACTGGACTCTAACCACACACTCACTGGACTCTAACCACACACTCACTGGACTCTAACCACACACTCACTGGACTCTAACCACACACTCACTGGACTCTAACCACACACTCACTGGACTCTAACCACACACTCACTGGACGCTAACCACACACTCACTGGACTCTAACCAAACACTCACTGGACGCTAACCACACACTCACTGGACGCTAACCACACACTCACTGGACTCTAACCACACACTCATTGGACTCTAACCACACACTCACTGGACTCTAACCACACACTCACTGGACTCTAACCACACACTCACTGGACTCTAACCACACACTCACTGGACTCTAACCACACACTCACTGGACGCTAACCACACACTCACTGGACTCTAACCACACACTCATTGGACTCTAACCACACACTCACTGGACTCTAACCACACACTCACTGGACTCTAACCACACACTCACTGGACTCTAACCACACACTCACTGGACTCTAACCACACACTCACTGGACTCTACTCACACACTCACTGGACTCTACTCACACACTCACTGGACTCTAACCACACACTCACTGGACGCTAACCACACACTCACTGGACTCTAACCACACACTCACACATACTACACTGACACACACACACCTTCACACTCTTCACATATGCTGCTACTATCTGTTAATTATCAATGCATAGTCACTTTATCCCTAATACCTACATGTACATATTACCTCAATGACCTGGACTACCCCGTACCGCTGCACATTGACTCAGTACCGGTTCTCCATGTATATAGCCTCATTATTACCTGGACTACCCCGTACCGCTGCACATTGACTCAGTACCGGTTCTCCATGTATATAGCCTCATTATTACCTGGACTACCCCGTACCGCTGCACATTGACTCAGTACCGGTTCTCCATGTATATAGCCTCGTTATTGTTCTTTTACTGGGTCACTATTTTTCCTTTAGTTAATTTAGCAAATTGTTCTTTTTTTTTTTTACTCTGCGTTGTTGGGCTCGTCACTCAGAATTTCACGGTAAGGACACCTACACCTGTTGCATTCGGCGCAGGTGACAAATAATAAAAAATGTTTTTATTTGATTTGATTCTGAAGTGTATTCGCATTTGGTTGGTGTCACGTTCGTTGTAAGGATCGGACCAAGGCGCAGCGTGGTATGCGTACATTCTCTTTATTAAATGAATGAACACCGAACAAACCAACAAAATAACAAACAAAATGTGAAGCTATACAAAATAATGCTGACAGGCAACTACACATAGTCAAGATCCCACAACACAAATGAGGAAAATGGCTACATAAATATGATCCCCAATCAGAGACAACGATAAACAGCTGTCTCTGATTGGGAACCATATCAGGCCAACATAGACATACAAAAACACCTAGACATACAAAAACACCTAGACATACAAAACTAGAGTACCCACCCTAGTCACACCCTGACCTAACCAAAATATATAGAAAACAGAGATATCGAAGGTCAGGGTGTGACAGTCGGACTCTTCAGAAATGTTGAATCACATCACGTCTATTCCAATACAATTCATTGTAATACGGTATACTAATAAGAGTGATTGCAATAATTGTGACTTTAGATCAATTCTATTCAATCATCATTTATTGTTTTATTTAGCATATGACTATTTATGTTTTAATTAATGGAATGCAAAGTTTAGTTCTTATTAAATTATTGAGACATAAGAGGCTATAGAATAAATACATTTGAGATTTATTAAGCTTTTGCATCAATGCAAAATGAGCACCTGGTATATTTCTTAATGTGTTTGTTTTTCCATTAGTTCTGTTTTATTCAGTCTGAAAATAACAGGTGAACATGTTTCACTGGTCTAAACACTTAACAAATATGGTGCATGTGTAGGACAGAGAAAGGAACCGTTGTGCACCGATTCTGTCATTGCAGTAAGTTAGTGGATTTCTGGCGCTCTGTCCATACAGCCACTCAGATCATTTTAGACATGGAATTAGAACAATCTCCAAGCCGTTACCTCCTTAATTACATGCCAAATGCCTCGCTTGACTCAGACAAGCTAAGGTTGCTGCTGATAATAATTTCCTACTTTGCAGATAAATGTATTCTTGTATTTTGGGAGAAAAATGACAAACCACCCACTTTTCAATTAAAACAGGTTTAAACAGGTTGCAGACGTTTTGCCATTAGATAAATTAACAGTGGCTTCATAGAACCGTGGATCCAAATTTGTGAAGGTTTGGTCCCCCCTGTTGTTCTTTACTGAGACAAACTCTTAAACATTACATTTATTTGTATCCTCAATTGTACACAAGGTCCAACCGAAGAAGTCCCAGCGAGTACTTATCTTTCACCCACGTATAATGTTGTCTATGAAAATATATATAATTACATGCCAAGCACTTGGCTGTAAAAACAACTGCACTTCATCCAATATGTAGCTGCTGTTTGGTTTGTGTGAGTCTTTTCTATGTAGAGTATGTATTACCCATTCCTATTTTCCTGTTTGTCTTTATCATTAATATCAGAATATTAAAAATGCAAAACATTTATATGGCGCAAATCTCCAACTGCAGTGAGTGAGTGCTAATCTGTTATCTGCCAGTCATCACAGATCAACTGCTGTCACAGTCTCTGTTGGAAATATTGACATGATTCTTGGTGAGATTGAAACAATTGTTCTGCCAAAGCTGTTTCAAAACATCAGTTTAATTAGGCTTCATCAGTCTAATGATGTTTTATTGCCCCATTACAATGTGACTTTCTGTTCCCCAGGTGGATTTCCGCTACAAGAATACCCATGATTGGTGTGATTACGCTGGCTGGTATTGTCCCTCAGGGAACTGCGGCTCTTCTGTCAAAGATGTCAGAGGCCCAATTGACAGCAGCAGCAGAGGACGGAGTGGTTACAACAACCAGTGGTGTGAAACTGAAACTGTCGAGACCAGAGATATCCCCAGTGATAAACCTTTTCAATTGGTGTAAGTTTGTTATGAAATACATCTATTCAATTTATTGAACACACATTGTGCACAATGACTCATGTTAAACTCACATCTGGTATAATGGTTTTAGCTATACTGTTAAAACCTACTTCTACAAGGTAGACTCCGCTCTGAGTTGTTTTTCAAAGACCGTGACAAAGACACTCGGTAAAGGACATTGCTATGGTGGGTTTGATAACATTCCAGCCCAAGTGACCACTTATCTAAAGATGTTTTGTTGTTGTAACAGACAGAACAGCTGCTGTTGGATCCCCACAGTAAACGGTCTTGGATCTTGGAGCCTGGAAACACAAGTGGATCTGGGATCAAGATCTGATACTGGTGAACCCAACAGATCTCCAGTCACAGCCATTCTTCCTTTCATACGGTAACAACTTTCTGACTCCCTATACATTACCTCTTTGAACCGATCAGTTTTTTATATATACAACAAAGGTTATTGACATCCTAATTAGACATATTCCTAATTTTTTGGGCTGGTGGTAAGGAGACGCAAGTGTCAAACTGAAGTTAGTTTGCAATTTCGTTATGTAAAAAATAGCGCAATAGCATTTCCAGCCCTGACGTCAGCAATTGACCTGTTTAACTTCAGCTCATTTGTGTTAAAGTGGGCGGGGTGACATATTTGAGGCGTGTCCAGGGGCAGCCCCCACACCGGTCCGTTCTTATTTTCTCCAGGCCCCGATCATTAGCCAGATATTATCATGTTGCACATCAACAACAAACCCTCTGTGCTATTTATTATGGAGGCTGTAACTGTATTTAGACATTTAGCCTATTTAAACAAGTTGTTGTTTTGTTTTTATTAGAATTTGATTAGAATTATACACTGTCTTTTCAGGCCTTATCAATAGCCTAGTGAAATTGATCTTGCTAATTGATTACGTTTGGCATGTCCATCTTCAGACTGCAATTTACAGTCGGCCTTGCCCCTATATCAATGCACATGTTATAGCCTATATTAATTTCCATACTGAAGCAATACAATTAGAACAATGTGGACTGTAAACATGTTCAACATACTGTTTTCTGTAAACATGTGTCACGCGGGACTAAGTGGGTGAAAGAAATCAGACGCAGAGAGAGAGCCGCTTGGGAAAAATATTCCTTTTACTGCTTCACAAAAAATCATAAGCCCGAACATACAGGGCGCAGAGAAACACTTGAAAAAAAACCAAAACACAACGCACGTAACAAAAGACAATCCCGCACAAAACAAGGGCGGGTCAAACTCCTAAATAAAGGGAAGCTCATTACGCAACCAAAACAACCACAGGTGCAACTAATCAGATAACACAAACAGACAAACGAAAAAGGGATCGGTGGCGGCTAGTAGGACGGTGACGACGACCGCCGAGCACCGCCCGAACAGGCAGGGGAGCCAACTTTGGCGGAAGTCGTGACAACATGGATCAGTCTATTTAACTTAACTAACTAGGCTGTAAGGGACTAACATTCTAACTGGAGTTGATGACATCACAATAAATATAGAAAATACCGTAAATACACAACTTGAAGCAACCACATGTTTAGCCATGGAACACATTCTGATTGGCCAGTGAGGGGTCAAGCCTCGACACACCCACAACTGGTTTATTCATGGACTTGCCTAGTTAAATAAAGGTTAAATAAGATACATAAATACAAATCAAGGCCCAGCCCCTTTTGCACCACTGCCAGCAACTGCGCCTAAAATTGTGGTGGTGAAAATAGCAAAACTATTTCTGACGTGCCTCCGATCCTGTAGCTCTACTGCCAGCTCTTAAACTGACCGTTGTGTTAGGTTTGTTAAAATAGAGCCCTTAGAGTTCACTCATTTCATATGTCCTATTTCTGACTCCTGTCATTGTAGTGTTCCCCAGAACTGTCCGAGGTCCTACAACCTCATGGCCTTTGACCCTGACGGTGATCGTGTCAGATGCAGATACGGATTGGTCAGACCTGAGTGCGATAGGTGTGACCAGCCTTCAGGTTTCCAGCTGGATCAGGTTGGTGTGGGCAGTTATTTTCAACACCTTGAATCTCATGTGATTGTTGATACACACCATGATGTGCTGTCACGTTGAGACCAAAACATTACAACATAAACCACAACTCATTTGTATTCAATCTATATGTGATTACATGATATTGCACATTGTCTTTGGTCTTAACCAGCTATTCCATTTGTGTTCTAACCTCTTCACTGTTAGGGCTCTTGCTCCTTACAATACGGCTACACTTCAACGAGTGGCGTCTACGGGTTTGAGCTAGTTGTAGAGGACTTTCCTAACCAACACATCACCCTGTCCTACACCGATGGCTCTAGTTCCTCCAGGGCACCGCTTCATGCAGGGAGACGCCGACGCTCCAGCTACCAAACAACCGTCTCCTATCCCTGGTGGTGGAGCCAAACCACCACAACTCCTTCTCCTTGGTGGTGGAGCCAATCCACCACAACTCCTTCTCCTTGGTGGTGGAGCCAATCCACCACAACTCCTTCTCCTTGGTGGTGGAGCCAAACCAACACAACTCCTTCTCCCTGGTGGCTCACCACGACCGCCACCCCCACCACCACCGCCTGGTGGTTCACCACCACCGCCGCCCCCACCACCACCTGGCCCACTACCACCACCGCCGCCCCCACCACCACCTCCACCGCCGCCCCCACCACCACCTGGCCCACTACCACCACCACCGCCGCCCCCACCACCACCTGGCCCACTACCACCACCGCCGCCCCCACCACCACCTGGCCCACTACCACCACCGCCGCCCCCACCACCACCGCCTGGTGGCTCACCACCACCGCCGCCCCCACCACCACCGCCGCCCCCACCACCACCTGGCCCACTACCACCACCCCCTGGCCCACTACCACCACCCCCTGGCCCACTACCACCACCCCCTGGCCCACCACCACCACCTGGCCCACTACCACCACCACCTGGCCCACTACCACCACCACCTGGCCCACTACCACCCCAGGAAGTCTTTATCCCTCCACTGCTCCCTTCAGCAAACTCCCTCTGCATTTCTCTCTTCTGGGTGAGAGACTCCTCTTCTGATGGTTAACAATGCATTGGATTTTTTTATTTATTGAACCATTATCTAACCAGGCAAATCAGTTAAGAACAAATTCTTATTTAAAAAGACGGCCTACCGGGGAACAGTGGATTAACTGGGTTAACTATCTAGTTCAGGGGCAGAACGACAGATTTTTACCTTGTCAGCTCGGGGATTAAACCCAGCAACCTTTTGGTTACTAGCCCAACACTCTAACCACTAGGCTACCTGCTGCCCCCTGGATGGAGGGTTGGACATATTTATTCTTTAAACAACATCAAACATGGCATTTATTTGTGAAGTATTGGCCTTTACTTGTGTACGTTTGTGTTCCTTTCCACTTCAGTGGACTCTGTTGTTCCGTCCTGTGATGAGGGTATGTACCTGCCCAGGTTCGTGCAGCCGACACCACACAACGGAGAACATCTCCACGCCGAGGTCAACAAAGAGCTGGAGTTCAGGGTCAAGGCCGAGGCTACACACTCAACGTAAGAGACAACATCCATGATAGTCTATGATACAGTATTATACCCAGGATTATATTTCTAGTGTCCTCCTGGTTGTAACAGGTAATCCTGGTTGTAACAGGTCATCCTGTCTGTAACAGGTCATCCTGTCTGTAACAGGTCATCCTGTCTGTAACAGGTCATCCTGGCTGTGACAGTCCTGTCTGTGACAGTGCAGTCCTGTCTGTGACAGTGCAGTCCTGTCTGTGACAGTGCAGTCCTGTCTGTAACAGTGCAGTCCTGTCTGTAACAGTGCAGTCCTGGCTAAAACCTTTATCACCTGTGGTACTTTGTAACTATTTCAGGGTTTACAAATATTTTCTTCTACAATCACTGATTTGGCTTAAAGCAGCCTAGTGTATAAATCCACCAAAAGGTCTAAGAAAACCAAAAGTTTTCCAATTAAGAGTACATTTATTTTCTGTGATTGATTTGGATTGGTGCGGTTGTCTCTCTGCTAAGTGGGAATGCTTGTGACGTCCGACTCTGAGTCACCCCACACAAGTTGCGATTTAAAATGGTTAAGGTAAGGGTTGTGGTTTAAGTTAGGGTAGGGGTTAAGGTTAGGATTCAGGTTTGCATTTACCTTGTACGTTTTGCCTCCTTTCTAGGGTTAATGATGTCATCGTCAGTGGACCTCTGAACATCACCAATCACATGACTACCCAGGGGGAGTTTGTCATCCGGTGGACACCCATCCGGGACAATCTGGGGGAGTATTTCCCCATTTGCTTCATCACTGAGGGGCTTTCTGGGTAGGTCTTATGTTTTATAATGCTAGAAACATCACCAGAACTGCTCTTCTACTTCCTGTATGTTCTGCTACTTCCTGTATGTTCTGCTACTTCCTGTACGTTCTGCTACTTCCTGTACGTTCTACTACTTCCTGTACGTTCTGCAACTTCCTGTACGTTCTACTACTTCTCTCTGGAGTTTCCTCTTTTTATGATATTTAATTTCCCAACGCGCATGAGAGAGAGAGAGACTAATACTACATGTAATGATAATATTGTGCCGTTGTTCACCCTGATCTTCTCTAATACTTTCAGATCTAGTGTGTATCAGTCTGAGATGAGATGTGTTGTGGTGGAGGTCGGACGCAGAAAGGGTTTGTACATTCTTCCACCATCAATATGCTGTGGTGTGTGATTGGACAATATGTTGTGGTGTGTGATTGGACAATATGTTGTGGTGTGTGATTGGACTATGTGTTGTGGTGTGTGATTGGACAATAAGTTGTGGTGTGTGATTGGACAATATGTTGTGGTGTGTGATTGGACAATATGCTGTGGTGTGTGATTGGACAATATGCTGTGGCGTGTGATTGGACAATATGCTGTGGTGTGTGATTGGACAATATGTTGTGGTGTGTGATTGGACAATATACTGTGGTGTGTGATTGGACAATATGTTGTGGTGTGTGATTGGACAATATGCTGTGGTGTGTGATTGGACAATATGCTGTGGTGTGTGATTGGACAATATGCTGTGGTGTGTGATTGGACAATATGGTGTGGCGTGTGTTTGGACAATATGGTGTGGTGAGTGATTGTATAATTATGCACTTTGATAACAGGTGAAGCTGTGAATACTGTATGATACATACTATACCTAGACAACACATCTGAAATCACCAAACATGAAGGAAAGATACAAATGAAACTCGAAATGACCCCAACCAACTCAAATCATGGTTCAGTCGGATTGTTTTGATTAAGACATGTCTGCAAAAGATATGAAGAAATACAACAATAACAACATTTCTCCCGTGACAGTCAAAGCCAAGGTGGTGTGTGACGAGACCAAGATGACTGTAGAAGTGGAGAAGTCCTCTGTTACTGAAATTCACGAGGACCACCTCCGCCTCAACGATCCCAGTAACTCTGCCTGCGACCTGCAACGCCTCTCTAACAGCACCCACATCATTGGAGTCATCCCCCTCAATGCCTGTGGCACTCAGATAGAGGTGAGGCCTCCGAGATGTCAAATATTACAGTGGGATGACACGTACAGTATTCCTCTTTGTGTGACTCCTGGGTGTGTGTCTGCGTTCTCTATATTGAACCTGGTTTGAGGGGATATTCACCCCAAGGCACCAGCTAGGCTGACAGATCTTGAATTGGTTTCCTCAGAGAGGCGGTCAAGATGGAGTGTTTTGTTGAGGGGTGGCTTTATGACACCTGTGGGAAGATCTGCCCTCAGAACAGTTTTGCATCAAAAGAGAAACCAACATGCTCACTCATAACCCCAAGAGGTTCACAGCAATATCAGAAGTGAAACGATTGATCTTGGTGATGTGTGTAAAGTTCAGTGCCCACAAATGTAACTGTCTAGATGATTTTCCTCTCCATCTCTCTCAATCCAGGAGGACGACGACAACCTCATCTTCAAGAACCAAATCAGCACCTTCGACAACCCCAACGACATCATCACCAGGCACCACCAGGTGGAGATCCAGTTCTACTGCCAGTACGCCAAACGTGGCAACGTGTCCCTGGGCTTCAGTGCACACAGGGACAACATCACGGTGGTGGAGAAAGGCTTCGGCACGTTCACCTACCAGTTTGAGTTCTACCAGACCAGCCAGTTCACCGACATGGTGGATCCCCGTGACTACCCGTTAGACGTGGTGGTGAAGCAGATGATCTACATGGACATCGAGGCCGTGTCCACAGTGAACAACACAGAGCTCTTTGTGGAGTCCTGCAGAGCGGCGCCGTACGACAACCCCAACTACCACCCCACCTACCCCATCATAGAAAACGGGTGAGACTGATGATTCAGATCAGCTTTATTAGCACGAGTGGCAAGGCTACTGTTGGTAAAGCAAAGTGAGATAAAGACATCAACAATAACATTCAAATAATACTAATAGTAATGGTGATTAGTGAAAGGAAACACACATATACATATATATATATTAAAATATAAACACTGAGGCATTCATCAACCTCATGGTGGACACTTGTCAGTAATGTGAGATGACAATAGAAACGACAGGTTCGAGACATTTGTATAAACGCTGGGGAAAATTCTAGACTAAAAGATTGTTTTACTGCACTTACTGTATGTACTTTACATATTTACTATACTCTAGGTTTTACCTGTCTGTTTTTTTACCAGCTGCATTGTGGACGAGACGGTTCAAATCTTCTCACCCCGTCACCAGAGGCATTTCCAGTTCGGAATGGAAGCTTTCAAATTCATCGGAATGCATGACCAGGTAAATGGGGACAGATTGCTGGATCATTCAAGGGTCGTATCAAGGGTGATATCTTCTCAGTTCAGTGACCTTTGAACCCTCTGGCTATAGGTGTACATCAGCTGTTCAGTGACCTTTGAACCCTCTGGCTATAGGTGTACATCAGCTGTTCAGTGACCTTTGAACCCTCTGGCTATAGGTGTACATCAGTCAGTAATCCTGTGTGAGGCTGGGAACCCCAACACCCGGTGTGCCCAGGGCTGCATCAACTCCCCCTCCCCCCAGCCTGCTGGTCACCACCACCGCAAGAGAGAGGCCACCATGCAAACGGCCAAACACCACATTTCCCAGGGTCCTTTGCGCCTGAGAAAGAGCTCAGAGAGCTCAGGTAAGCTAACCCTGAGGGAAACGGCTGTAGCTTTAGATAAGCTACAAATCAAATGCTGTACTTTGTTGTTGACGATACAGTACATTGCAGAAGTTATTATCCATGGTCCTCGGTAGCTCAGTGGGTAAAGTGTGACACTTGTAATGCCAGGGTTGTGGGTTCAAATCCCACGGGGGACCATTAAGAAAATACATGAGGATGTTTGCACTCACTACTGTAAGTTGCTCTGGATAAGAGAGTGTCTGCTAAATGACTACACATTTAGGAATGACCTCTACAGTGGATTCTTTCAACAGGAAATAGCATCTCTGCATAAACAGGTGTTTTTCGTTTCACCAAGAGTTTTTGTGTTAAAAAGGTGTTTTCTTGTCTTTCCAGGGACCAACATGAACATGGGGTTGCTGGTTGGGTGTATCGTAGCAGCCGTTGCCATGCTGTGCGGAGTGATGCTCTACAAGGCCAAAACATCAGGCGTTAAATACCAGCCCCTGACAACATTTGAGACTTAGTCCGATGGCAGCCATCCTTTCACATGTAGCCTGCATTATAGAAAGAAGGATGGGGGGGAAATATAGAACATTTGAAAAGTGGTCTCTGACTTTAACGATGAAATGTCTTTTGGGACCAATACAAGAATATGCATTAATCCGTAAAGGTACTTAGCGGTAACTCCAATTATACAATGTGTCTCAGCTGACCAGGTCAAAAGTTCTTAATAGCCACTCGAGCACCAGTAGGATTGCAAGTGTTCATATATTACAGGAAGCTGCTGAGTGGAGCACAGCTCATAATGTCTGGAATGGAGTGAATTGATCTAATGGTTTTTGATACCATTCTACTCATTTCCCTCCAGCCATTACCATGGTCCCGTGGTCCCCAATTAAGGTGCCACCAGCCTCCTGTGAGATATATATGTATTTACTGTAGCCTAGCCTATATGCATGTGACCCATATAGTGCCCTCTAGGTTATAAATGACGTGTAATTTACAAAGACAGAACAACTATAAACCAGACAACAACCGTAGAGGTTTGGCCCAAATGTCTCCTACAACTTGTCTGACCAGTTTAACTCCTGCTTCTTCTTATGATCTGTATTGGGATGTGGGGACAGTCATGTAATACTGGGATGTACTCTGAAATACCGTTGTCACGTTCTGGAAAGCTTTCTATATAGGCCAGGGTCTGTTGAACCAGGGATCAATTACATTTATTTGTTGTGATTGTGTTACATCAAAATGGGACCCTGGTTAAAATAAATGTTTAGTCTATATGATGTAGTGAATTACTGTAAAATTGTCCTTTCAAATAAATGAATGTATTTGTACTAATTTAGCCATTACGTCTTGCACATTAAATATTAAAATACAATGTAAATGGCATCTTTGTGTATCTAAAATAGTGTGTATGATTCTTCCTGGATCCACTGCAAACGAATGCCGCTTGTGCCTCCTCACATGATCCAACATGGCTGCCCTGTTACATGTGGCCATCAGTGGAGCAGAAGTGTTTTGATTAACATTCTGCATGATCCAACATGGCTGCCCTGTTACATGTGGCCATCAGTGGAGCAGAAGTGCTTTGATTAACATTCTGCATGATCCAACATGGCTGCCCTGTTACATGTGGCCATCAGTGGAGCAGAAGTGCTTTGATTAACATTCCGCTGAGGAAATGTAGACCTATAGGCCTAATGCAAAGACATGTGTAGATTTATTTTAAATGAGTGAATTCCTTGTATACACAATTCATCTTGAAGCTGCCATGTTTACTGGAATAAAACTCAACTCTAAATAAGTTGACACCAGTGGAGGCTGCTGAGAGGAGGACGGCTCATAATAATGGCTGGAAGGGAGAGAATGGCTTCAAAGAAACCATGGAAACCTCTTGGTCAGTGGTGTGTAGTGGAATATGATCACCTTCATGTTTTGGGGTAAATCTTGGAGGGATTTTGATAGTAAACTAAACTAGCTTATATGGAAACCGAGGTCTCGTCAACCCCGTAACAGTATTCAACCCTGTCACATGACAATATTTGTTCAATAACATTGCAAAGATGAATAAATATGAATTTAGTGTTTTCTGAGCTCAGACTGAAATGTTAAGGACAAACCCAAGAAGATTAGATTTATGTTAAAATGATGAATTGAAACTTGTTTTTTATTTAAATGATGAACCAGCTGACACATAATGTGTCTATCTCAGGGTTTAATAAAGCAACATTCAGAGATTTTACATTTTAGATCGTAATCTCAGCTTATATACCGCTCTGTCTCTGGCTCCTGTCTCCCGTTCCACATCTCACCACCCTACTACGCTGTTCTGGATTTGGCTCACCACCACTACCTTGGATTCCCCTCCGGACCTGTTTACCCAGTTCTACCCAGCTCACTCCAACCTTAGTCTCCACATCTGGTTTTCTGCAACTCATCCAAGCTTCCCCGGATCTGCACTCCATATCTCCCTGTGTTACAATAAATATCTTGGTTCATTCATCCCTGTTTCCTCATCTGAGTCTGCTCTTGGGTTCCCCTGTGTAACTCCCTGATGCTTCCCTTTGGTGAGGCGTCATTCTGGGAGTCGGGAAGCAAGTTCAGGGAGTGAATCATTTAATAAATACATGAAAACATAATACAAAACAAGAAACTCGAACATTGCAGAAACAATGATGCCTGGGGAAGGAACCAAAAGGAGTGGCATATATAGGGCAGGTAATCAAGGAGGTGATGGAGTCCAGGTGAGTGTCATTACGCACTGATGCGCGTAACATGTGTTCCACAATGTGTTCCACAATGAGCAGCCTGGTGACCTAAAGGCCTGAGAAGGGAGCACACGTGACAGTGCCTGTCACTATTACATTGTCCGTTGTAGTAACTGCCCAGCCTGCCTTCCTCACACCCCCCTCCACAATGCTTCAACCGTCTGTGTAGAAAATAAACTCAGGGTTTCCCAACGGATGACCCCTAATAAACCCATCAGAGAGCTGATCCAAAACCAACTCACAACAGTGGTGTTCAAGTCATGTGGTATCTGGAGGAAGCATCAGAGTATCTGGATTACATGGTGTGCCACGTTGTATGATGATGTTGGGAGCCTCCGCTACTTTAGTAGCGTCTATAGCTTCCTGGATGATGGGATGTTGTTTTGGGCAACGTGGGGCAACACCTGTCAAGCACACTGGTTCCATATACAAAGTTCCACACCATTTTCTCTTTGTTTTCCAAATAACAAGGTTCTGAACTGGAGATCCAGTTGTCTAATTTGCCACGTCACCTTCCATTCAGAAATGTTCAAAGTAGAGTCAAGTTGCATAATAACATCAAGGCCTAAAATAGGTTGTTCAAATGAGCCTATCCACACCCCTGCATCAATCTTCATCAATCATCATGTATTGATTGCAATAGCTGATGAGTGATTGCCCCATTGTTGGAGGAATATTCTTGCAATGACACTCTTGGCATTCTCTCAACCAGGTTCACCTGGAATGCTTTTCCAACAGTCTTGAAGGAGTTCCCACATATGCTGAGCACTTGTTGGCTTTTTATCCTTTGCTTTGTGTTCCAACTCATCCCAAACATCTCAATTGGGTTGAGGTCGGGTGATTGTGGGGGCCAGGTCATCTGATGCAGCACTCCATCACTATCCTTCTTTGTCAAATAGTCCTTACACAGCCTGGAGGTGTGTTTTGTTCATTGTCCTGTTGAAAAACAAATGATAGTCCCACTAACGCAAACCAGATGGGATGGCGTCTTGCTGCAGAATTCTGTGTTAGCCGTGCTGGTTAAGTGTGCCTTGAATTCTAAATAAATCACAGACAGTGTCACCAACAAAGCACCCCCACACCATCACACCTCCTCATCCATGCTTCACGGTGGGAACCACGCATGCAGAGATCATCCGTTCACCTACAGTACTCTGCGTCTCACAAAGACACAGCGGTTGGAACCAAAAATCGTATATTTGGACAGATTTCAGGACAGACCAAATGACAGATTACCACCGGTCTGATGTCCATTGCTCGTGTTTCTTGGCCCAAGCAAGTCTCTTCTTATTGGTGTCATTTAGTAGTGTTTTTTTGTTGCAGCAATTCAACCATGAAGGCCTGATTCACGCAGTCTCCTCTGAACATTTGATATTGAGATGTGTCTGTTACTTGAACTTTGTGAAGCATTTATTTGGGCTGCAATTTCTGAGGCTGGTAACTCTAATGAACTTATCCTCTGCAGCAGAGGCAGGTCTGGGTCTTCCTTTCCTGTGGCGGTCCTCATCAGAGCCAGTTTCATCATAGCTGGTTTTTGTGACTGAACTTGAAGAAACTTTCAGAGTTCTTGACTGACCTTCATATGTCTCAAAGTAATGATGGAGTGTCGTTTCTCTTTGCTTATTTGAGCTGTTCTTGCCATAATATGGACTTGTTCTTTACCAAATAGGGCTATCTTCTGTACACCACCCCTACCTTGTCACAACACAACTGATTGGCTCAAATGCATTAAGAAGGAAAGAAATTCCACAAATGAACTTTTAACAAGACACACCTGTTAATTGAAATGCATTCCAGGTGACTACCTAATGAAGCTGGTTGAGATAATGCCAAGAGTGTGCAAAGCTGTCATCAAGCCAAAGGGTGGCTACTTTGAACAATCTCAAATATACAACATATTTTGATTTGTTTAACACCTTTTTGGTTACTACATGATTCCATATGTGTTATTTCATAGGTTTGATGTCTTCACTATTATTCTACAATGCAGAAAATAGTAAAAATAAAGAAAAACCCTGGAATGGGTAGGTGTGTCCAAACCTTTGACTGGTACTGTATGTAGGGTGCGGAGATGAGGTAGTCATTCCAAAATCCTGTTAAACAGCATTATTGCACACAGAGTGAGTCCATGCAACTTATTATGTGACTTGTTAAGCACATTTTTACTCATTAACTTCTTTAGGCTTACCATAAGAAAGAGGTTTAATACTTATTGACTCAAAACATTTCGGCTTTTCATTATTTCTTAATTAGTAAACATTTCTAACAACGTAATTCCACGGTGACATTATGGTGTGTAGGCCAGTGCCACAAAATCAAAATGTTATGCATTTTACATTTAGGCTGTAACACAACAAAATATGGAATAATCAAGGGGTATGAATACTTTCTAATGGCACTGTATATAGACTTAATAGATACTTTTATTTAGAAAAGACACAAATCTAAACTGACCACACAACACTCATATCTTCCCTGGTCCCCCAACCTAAATTACATTTAAGTCATTTAGCAGACGCTCTTATCCAGAGCGACTTACAAATTGGAAAGTTCATACATATTCATCCTGGTCCCCCCGTGGGGAATGAACCCACAACCCTGGCGTTGCAAGCGCCATGCTCTACCAACTGAGCCACACGGGATTAGCCTTGCCTTAAAGCCCTTTCAGGGATTGTCCTGGCCTTAAAGCCCTTTCAGTGGAGATGTTCCATTAAGAATAATGACTCAAGGACTGGGCTTAATCAAGGACTAGGCTTAATTAAGGACTAGGCTTAATCAAGGACTAGGCTTAATCAAGATCTAGGCTTAAAACCTGTTCAGGATAGGGGGCAGCATTTTTCACTTTGGACAAATTGCTTGCCCAAACTGAACTTCCTCCTACTCTGTCCCAGATGGTAATATATGTATATTATTAATACTATTGGATAGAAAACACTCTGAAGTTTCTAAAACTGTTTGAATTATGTCTGTAAGTATAACAGAACTCATATGGCAGACAAAAACCTGAGAAGAAATCCAAACAGGAAGTGAGAACTCGATTTTCAAAACAGTGCCAAATGATATCCCTGTTAGTTATGGATGTGCAAACACTTCCTAGGGCTATATATATATATATGCATATATATATGCACATTATCGAACAAAACACACAATACATGTATAACATGATGTCCTATGACTGTCATCTGATGAAGATAATCAAAGGTTAGTGATTCCTTTTATCTATATTTCTGCTTTTTCTAACTCCTATTGTTGGCTGAAAAAATGGCTGTGTGTGTTTGTGACTTGGCTCTGACCTAACATAATCATATGTTGTGCTTTCACTGTAAATCATTTTTGAAATCGGACACCATGGGTAGATTAACAAGATGTTGATCTTTCATTTGCTGTATTGGACTTGTTAATGTGTGAAAGTTAAATATTTCCCCAAAAATAGTTTTGAATTTCGCACGCTGCCTTTTCAGCGGAATGGTGTGGGTGTTCCGCCCTGAGCTGTAAAGGTTCATCTGGGTCTTGGAAAACTGCCCAAAAATATAGGCAATATCTTATCTCCAGTTCTAAATGCTTGCATGTCCCGAAACACGCTATTTTACCATAGTATCATTCCATCTCCAAAGTCCACCTGTCACGTTCTGACCATAGTTCTTGTGTGTTTTACTTGTTTTAGTGTTTGTCAGGACGTGAGCTGGGTGGGCATTCTATGTTGTGTGTCTAGGTTGTCTGTTTCTATGTTTGGCCTAATATGGTTCTCAATCAGAGGCAGATGTTTTGTGTTGTCTCTGATTGGGAATCATATATAGGTGGCTTGTTTTGTGCTGGGGTTTGTGGGTGGTTGTTTCCTGTCTTTGTGTTTTCTCTGCACCAGATAGGGCTGTATCGGTTTGCCACATTTTTGTTATTTTGTATCGTTGTAAGTGTTCACTGTTTCGTTTTATTAAACATGTTGAGCACTGGCTACGCTGCGTGTTGGTCCGATCCCTGTTACACCGTCTCTTCTCGTGAAGAGGAGGAAGGCTGCCGTTACACCACCTGTCAGTCACACACTTACCCGTCAGTCACACCATTTTCTATGAGTAAACCCCAAGTGACCATGTGACCGTTTAGTCACGTAATTAGGCTTCTCCTAGCTCTGATGATGCTGGTCATTAGTAGCCTACCAAATTTGCTAACTGCCTGGTACTCAGCACTCTATTGTCCCTCTAATCACTCTGACATAAATGAAAATCTAATCGAAAATCTAATCAAACACTTCATGAGCTGATGTTGCGCAACATTTCTATATGCTATGCAATACGCGAGAAAACAGAGTGATGGCCTCTACTAAAAAGAGGAGAGTCACAATAGCTTTCTATAGGTCTACTATATTTATTTCTCAACTTTCCTAATATTAAGCACATTGTTTATCTTTACAACAGGAGTATAGCCTACCTGGCTGGCAACAAAATTAACCACAGGAAAAGCATCCTCCTTTCTCTATTTAAGTGCATAGATGACATGTATATTTTTCCCGCTGCCTCTGTTTCTAGACAGGTGCATGATAATGGTCCATTCTAAATCCCCAAAATTTCACACATATAGTATTTATTATATGTAAAGACAAGATTAAATCAAGAATAGTCTGATGGGTGACAATATTAGCCTATCACTTGTGAATAATATATTATCACTTGTGAATTTTTGTATTTCACCTTTTATGTAGGCAATTCAGTTTCCAGTTTGGGGAAGATCATTTTCAAAATAAAAATGCACCTTTATAATAAAAACATGACATGGATAATAGCATTTGCAGTCACTTTTGATAATGGTGTTTTCCTGCTAATGGCACATTCGCGCCTATAGACTACTGCCGTGTGTGCATTGCTGCGCTTATAATGTGAAAAAATAGACTAGTACTTTATCAACATTTTATGCTCAACGTTCTGATCTGTTGAGTCAGACACATTGCATATTTCTTATTTTTTATGCTAGTTGTTGTATTAATTTGGGATCTATTGCAACCCACAACGGTCCCAGACTATGTTTGAAATATTGATTTCTTGCACAGAATAGAATAGGTTGACTTTTGTGCTATGGAGGATAGTAGATTGACATAGGCTAGTGCTTTTGCTGTTCGTTAGGCCTGCTCATCTTGTTGGCTGACGAAAAGTACATTTGGATGTTCCCAACATCTGCATCAGTGGGGGGAAGACAGAGATGCTAAATGTGTTTATGTTCATTAATGGTCAATTATCAGACATTATCAGACCGACAGTTATTTGTCTTGAGAAAATGTCTTGAGTAAAAAAGTATTCAACCCCTTGGTTATGGCATGCCTAAGTACGTTCAGGAGTAAAGATGTGCTTATCAAGTTACATAATACGTTTCATGGTCTCACTCTGTGTGCAATAATAGTGTTTAACATGATTTTTGAATGACTACCTCATCTATGTACCCCACACATACAATTATCTGTAAGGTCCCTCAGCCGAGCAGTGCATTTCAAACACAGATTTAACCACAAAGACCAGGAAGGTTTTCCAATGCCTCACAAAGAAGAAAAAACGATGGCAAGATTTGAAAATAGCTGTCTGGCAATGATCAGCAACCAACTTGACAGAGCTTGTAAAATAATGTAAATTAATAATGTGCACATATTGTACAATCCAGGTGTGCAAAGCTCTCAAAGACTCACCCAGAAAGACTCACAGCTGTAATCGCTGCCAAAAGTGCTTCTACAACATTTTGACTCAGGGGTGTATACTTACCGTATGTAAATGAGATATTTCTGTATTTAACTTTCAATAGATTTGCAAACATTTGTAAAAACATGTTTTCACTTTGTCATTATGGGGTACTGTGTGTAGATGGGTGAGAGAAAGATTTTTTTTTTAAATCCATTCTGAATTCAGGCTGTAACACAACAAAATGGGGAATAAGTCAAGGAGTATGAATGCTTTCTGAAGGCACTGTAGTATAGTGGCGACTGTCTCATGCTACTGTATCATACACAGGCATTCATATCAGGCTTTACCTGTGTGCTTAGTCACTGTTTGGAGACAGAACACTGTGGAGTGGAGGCTAGAACTCTAGAACTCAACTCTGGACCTCCAAACCAGTTCCACTGCATGTTGTCATTGTTCCCCTCTAATCAGGGACTGATGTAGACCTGGGACACCAGGTGGGTGCAATTCATTATCAGGTAGAACAGAATACCAGTAGGCTCTGGACCTCGTAGGGTAAGAGTTGAGTACCCCTGCTCTATAATATATATATATATATATATACAGTATAATATAATATAGAGACTATACTCTGCATTCTTCAGGTGGTCATGTTGACAAGGCGTTCTGTATACTGTATATGTCAAGAATACGTTTTGATTTAGGTCTTGACATGCTGCATACAGGCAGCCTATATTCTGACAAAAATAATGATTATGTGTGTTGTATTTATCTAGGATGTGTGAATTTCAAAGTTGAATTATTTCCCGTTCCATGTGATGCCAAGATCGTGCATTATCAGTCACAAAACTAAAACTTGATGTGATACTAGAGAGTAGTGTTACTAGTGACACTAGAGATTAGTGATACTAGAGAGTAGTGTTACTAGTGACACTAGAGATTAGTGATACTAGAGAGTAGTGACAGAAGAGAGTAGTGATACTAGAGAGCAGTTAAACTAGAGTGTAGTGATACTAGAGAGTGGTGACACTAGACAATAGTGATACTAGAGAGTAGTGATAATAGAGAGCAGTGAACTAGAGAGTAGTGATAATAGAGAGCAGTGATAATAGAGAGCAGTGAACTAGAGAGTAGTGATAATAGAGAGCAGTGATACTAGAGAGTAGTGATACCAGAGAGTAGTGATAATAGTGAAAGCAGTAATACTAGAGAGTAGTGATAATAGTGAAAGCAGTGATACTAGAGTAGTGATAATAGTGAAATCAGTGATACTCGAGTAGTGATAATAGAGAGCAGTGACACTAGAGAGTAGTGGTAATAGTGATACTAGAGAGCAGTGAATCTAGGGATTAGTGATTCTCGAGACTACTGATACTAGAGTGTAGTGATACTAGAGAATGGTGATACTTGATAGCAGTGATACTAGAGAGCAGTGATAATAGCAAGAACAGTGAAACAGAGTGGTGATAACAGAGGGTAGCGATACTAGAGAGTAGTGATAAAAGAGAGTACTAATACTAAAGAGCAGTTATAATAGAGAGTAGTGATACTAGAGATGCTAGAGAGTAGTGATATTTGAGAGCAGTGATACTAGAGATGCTAGAGAGTAGTGATATTTGAGAGCATTGGTACTAGAGAGTAGTGATACTAGATACTGGTTTATGAAACCTAACTGGATATATCTATGTCCTCATTGTGGTTATACAGGTGTAATATACAGGTGTAATATACAGGTGTAATATACAGGTCTGATATACAGGTGTAATATACAGGTCTGATATACAGGTGTAATATACAGGTGTAATATACAGGTCTGATATACAGGTGTAATATACAGGTCTGATATACAGGTGTAATATACAGGTCTGATATACAGGTGTAATATACAGGTGTAATATACAGGTGTAATATACAGGTCTGATATACAGGTGTAATATACAGGTCTGATATACAGGTGTAATATACAGGTGTAATATACAGGTGTAATATACAGGTCTAATATACAGGTGTAATATACAGGTGTAATATACAGGTCTGATATACAGGTGTAATATACAGGTCTGATATACAGGTGTAATATACAGGTCTGATATACAGGTCTGATATACAGGTGTAATATACAGGTGTAATATACAGGTGTAATATACAGGTCTGATATACAGGTCTGATATACAGGTGTAATATACAGGTCTGATATACAGGTGTAATATACAGGTCTGATATACAGGTGTAATATACAGGTGTAATATACAGGTCTGATATACAGGTGTAATATACAGGTCTGATATACAGGTGTAATATACAGGTGTAATATACAGGTCTGATATACAGGTGTAATATACAGGTCTGATATACAGGTGTAATATACAGGTGTAATATACAGGTCTGATATACAGGTCTGATATACAGGTCTGATATACAGGTGTAATATACAGGTCTGATATACAGGTGTAATATACAGGTCTGATATACAGGTGTAATATACAGGTGTAATATACAGGTGTAATATACAGGTCTGATATACAGGTGTAATATACAGGTCTGATATACAGGTGTAATATACAGGTCTGATATACAGGTGTAATATACAGGTCTGATATACAGGTGTAATATACAGGTCTGATATACAGGTGTAATATACAGGTGTAATATACAGGTCTGATATACAGGTGTAATATACAGGTCTGATATACAGGTGTAATATACAGGTCTGATATACAGGTGTAATATACAGGTGTAATATACAGGTCTGATATACAGGTGTAATATACAGGTCTGATATACAGGTGTAATATACAGGTGTAATATACAGGTCTGATATACAGGTGTAATATACAGGTCTGATATACAGGTCTGATATACAGGTGTGATATACAGGTGTAATATACAGGTGTAATATACAGGTCTGATATACAGGTGTAATATACAGGTCTGATATACAGGTGTAATATACAGGTGTAATATACAGGTCTGATATACAGGTGTAATATACAGGTGTAATATACAGGTCTGATATACAGGTCTGATATACAGGTGTAATATACAGGTGTAATATACAGGTCTGATATACAGGTGTAATATACAGGTGTGATATACAGGTCTGATATACAGGTGTAATATACAGGTCTGATATACAGGTGTAATATACAGGTGTAATATACAGGTCTGATATACAGGTCTGAAATGACCTGAGAATAGGCATAGAGTCAGTGCAGGTAGTCAGTGGGAGAGAGGAAGGGCATTGGTAGTTATCTATTCAACAGTGTTATGCTCTCCAACCGTCTTATGGCCTGGGGAAAGAAGCTACAATGAACAAAAATATCAACGCAACATGTAAAATGTTGGTCCCATGTTTCATGAGCTGAAATAAAAGATCCCAGAAATGTTCCATACCATATGCACAAAAAGCTTACTTCTCTCAAATTTGTTAACATCCATGTTAGTGAGCATTTCTCCTTTGCCAAGATAATCCATCCACCTGACAGGTGTGACCTATCAAGAAGCTGATTAAACAGCATGATCATTACATCATTGTGCTGGGGACAATAAAAGGCCACTCTAAAATGTGCAGTTTTGTCACACAACACAATGCCACAGATGTCTCATGTTGAGGGAGCGTGCAATTGGCATGCTGACTGCAGGGATGTCCACCAGAGCTGTTGGCAAAGAGTTTCACGTTCATTTCTCTTCCATAAACTGCCTCCAAAGTCGTTTTAGAGAATTTGGCAGTACGTCCAACCGGCCTCACATCCGCAGACCACGTGTATGGCGTCGTGTGGGAGAGCGGTTTGCTGATGTCAACATTGTGAACAGTGCCCCATGGTGGCGGTGGGGTTATGCTATGGGCAAGCAGACACTACAAACGACGAACACAATTGCATTTTATCGATTGGCAATTTGAATGTTCAAAAATACTGCGACGGGATTCTGAGGCCCATTTTTATCATTAAAAAAAAGTTATCTGTGAACAACAGATGCATATCTATATTCCCAGTTGTGTGAAATCCATAGATTAGAGCCACATGCATTTATTTAAATTGACTGATTTCCTCATATGATCTGTAAGTCGGTAAAATGGTTGGAATTGTTGCCTGTTGGTCCACGACTCGCTGCTCCGGTACCGCCTGCCGTACAGGAGCAGATAGAACAGTCCATGGCTCAGGTGGCTGGAGTCCTTGGCAGTTTTTCGGGCATAAATGTCTTGGATGGCCGTCTGCACCACCCTCTGTAGGTCCTTGCGGTTGCAGACGAAGTAGTTGCCATACCAGGCGATACAACCAGTCAGGATGCTCTCGACGGTACACCTTTTTTTTTTCATTTTCTCAATGGTACACCTGTAAAAGTTCCTGAGGAGTCATGCCAAATCTCTTCAGTCTCCGAAGGGGAAAGAGGCACTGTTACTGTTTTATTGTCATGCAATAAAATGCAAAATAATTACTTAAAAATCATACAATGTGATTTTCTGGATTTTTGTTTTAGATTCCGTCTCTCACAGTTGAAGTGTACCTATGATAATTATTACAGACCTCTACATGCTTTGTAAGTAGGAAAACCTGCAAAAATCGGCAGTGTATCAAATACTTGTTCTCCCCACTGTATATCTAAAATGGCCAAAACATTGTAATGTACATCAGAATTGACTATGAATGAATTCAGGGTTGGTGTTTGATGGGATCTAAAGTAGAGTCAGTAAAACAATACTTGTCTAGGGATTTTAAAAACAGACAGTAATTGTTTGCTTTACTAACCATTTAGAGAAAGAAGAGGGGGACACCTGTACAACTGAAATGCATTCAACTGAAATGTGTCTTCCAGACAATGATATCGGTAAAAAAATTAATATTGCACAGTTCTTTTATATACATACTGCAACAGATACAAACCTGGTCACTGGACACATTTTAAAACGGAACAATAGCGATTCCATGTCAAGTGTTAATATACATTACACTGTATCTTGAAAATCAAATTACATTTGAATAATAAATAAAGACCAGTCACACGAGAACAGGCTCGTTATTTGTGAAATCATGTCAACTTGTCTTTTACAATTGAAGCACCATGCAATGGCTCAGACATTCTTCCTGCTAGGTTTGGAACAGAACTGAAGGTGTTATGAATTGTTCAGTAGGAAGGTTAAGCCCAAACAATAACTACAGGTGTCAAACTGGTACAAAGAACTGAAGGTGTCATGAATTGTTCTGTAGGAAGGTTAAGCCCAAACAATAACTACAGGTGTCAAACTGGTACAATGAACAGAAGAAAAATGTTTTTATTTTCCACCATAAAACAATGCAGTTGTTTAATAGAGCAATTCATTTGAAACACTGTGGATGAAGCTAAATGACTATTTTAAGCTGTACTGAAGTTATGACCACATCATTTGCCACTAGATGTACTCTTTAACCGCAGAAATAGATCTTGATGACAGCTCATTGCAGTTATAACTGATCATCGGTCACGCGTTACTTTCATGTTGACTGGGAAATTCACGAGGGGCTTTGAGAAGCGGGCTGCAAACATATGGCTCAAAAATCTACATTTCCTTGTAATCCCTTGACAAATATAATTTCCAAATAAAAAGTTGACAATGCTGAATCCAAAGCATTGCAAGCGCCAGCTGAGCGACCAGGGTTGTAAAATCCCAGTAACTTTCCTCGAATTTCCCAGAAATAAACAAGAAATCCATAATCCTCCAACCTGGATAACATGGGACATTTAAGGAAAGTTACCAGAATATTGCAACCCTGTGAGCCACAAATGACAATGTTTCTGTATTTTCTTCCTCATGTGTAATCAAAGTTAGCATTCCCCTCGTCAGGACATACAGTGGTGTACAACTGTACAAGCCCCAACCGAGTCAATGGAAGGTGTTTCTAGTCTCAACACGTGCTTTTTAACATGACTTATAAAGGCAAGAGATGCATTAAAAACACAAAGACTTAAGCTTTTTATTGGCAGTGGAAAATAAGTTTCAGTATTTTATTGAAAGTAATCCATAAATAATACTGTGATAAAATAGTTAAGTACTCAGACTGTACATCATTTTGTTACCAGAGCAGGAGAATACAAATAGGGAAAACTGGAGATAAAAAAAAAAAAATCAGCATTTGCATTGTGCATTATAAAATGACTAAATCACAAAGGGAATAACACAACTAATGTAGGGTGGAAAGGAAGTCTTCGCTTCCGTGACATTATCTGTCTTGAAAAAGTATTGCCACAGCAACCTGTGTTAAAACACTCAGAAACAGCTTTAAAAAATGGCAACTTCTAAAAATCAAACGGAGAAAGCAAAAACACGACGGGGGTGACGAATAAATAAGACAGCCAGCGAAAGGAGGTAAGAAAAACCCCATCAGGCTTGATTAGAAGTCTCCGTAGTATAAAGAACCCCCATCAGGCTTGATTAGAAGTCTCCGTAGTATAAAGAACCCCCATCAGGCTTGATTAGAAGTCTCCGTAGTATAAAGAACCCCCATCAGGCTTGATTAGAAGTCTCCGTAGTATAAAGAACCCCCATCAGGCTTGATTAGAAGTCTCCGTAGTATAAAGAACCCCCATCAGGCTTGATTAGAAGTCTCCGTAGTATAAAGAACCCCCATCAGGCTTGATTAGAAGTCTCCGTAGTATAAAGAACCCTCATCAGGCTTGATTAGAAGTCTCCGTAGTATAAAGAACCCCCATCAGGCTTGATTAGAAGTCTCCGTAGTATAAAGAACCCCCATCAGGCTTGATTAGAAGTCTCCGTAGTATAAAGAACCCCCATCAGGCTTGATTAGAAGTCTCCGTAGTATAAAGAACCCCCATCAGGCTTGATTAGAAGTCTCCGTAGTATAAAGAACCCCCATCAGGCTTGATTAGAAGTCTCCGTAGTATAAAGAACCCCCATCAGGCTTGATTAGAAGTCTCCGTAGTATAAAGAACCCCCATCAGGCTTGATTAGAAGTCTCCGTAGTATAAAGAACCCTCATCAGGCTTGATTAGAAGTCTCCGTAGTATAAAGAACCCCCATCAGGCTTGATTAGAAGTCTCCGTAGTATAAAGAACCCCCATCAGGCTTGATTAGAAGTCTCCGTAGTATAAAGAACCCCCATCAGGCTTGATTAGAAGTCTCCGTAGTATAAAGTGTTGGTTAAAGGTTTGTGGGTGGATCGCTCCGCCTCGGGTGAGTAGCTAGTCGCTGGGATCAGTTTAGGCCACAGTGGACTTGGTCCGTCGATAGTAGAGCCGCCACGCTTTCGGCTCAGGTACACGCGAGTTGATCTTCACACGCGTCTGGCTCATGTTAGCGCGCTCCAGGGGAAGGCAGGGAAAAGAGAGGGATGAGGAGAAGGAGGGAAAGAGGAATGGAGAGTTTGGGCATGCGAGGTTGACTGGAGAATTGGAGATCCTACACAGTGGAACGGTCTCTTACCAAGCGATGCATCTGAAAACAGCCCTGGTCTTCACTACTGTTTATGGCTTTTGTTTCAGTCTTTCTACAGGTTTGGTTTCACAGGAAAGAACAAAGAGAAAGAGAGTTGTTTCACGTGTCACCCGTCGTCACAGTTACCTAGGGCCTCGTGGCTACGGTCCGCCCGGTGCTTAGCGACCACAGCGTTGTAGCAGTTTGTGAAACAATGTCAGTCAGAACTCCAGCAATATTTCTGATATTCACATATCCTCATTGTCCTATAAGAGCTGCATTTACAAATAATCACCATGGATACGCTTGAAGATAACGAGAGGCTGGGGGAGAAGGGAAATGGGGTCCAATTCAGTTAGAAAGTCACTTATTAAAGTCACTTGATCATCAGTTCAATGATTAAAAAACAACAGAGGACAGAGAAATAAAAACATACATCTTGTCAATACAAGATCAGGAATATATATATATATATATAAAATGATTAGATAATGTCTGTCGATATAAATATACAAACTCCAGACCGTGTAAAAACATTCAGTTACATCTGAGAGGTAACCTTGATAAGGACCCCGTTGGAACAGAGGAAAAGAGGGATATTTCCATTCAGGTGGGAGAGAGGGCTGAAGTAACAGATAGATACATAACAAACCTAAAACCATTGAAATGTCCCACCAGCTCGCTAACATAAATAGAACAATAAAGATTGATACATCTAGGACATGGGCCCTCTAGTACTGAGATTGGTGACGTGGTTGCTAGTTATTTTATCTCTGCGATAACAATAAAACTCTGTGCGAAGTGTCCTTGCAGGGTCAGCAGCTGCTCCTGATGGGTGGAAACTCACACCCCTCATCCTCCAACCAGCAGTCACCTATAGAAATAATGAGGATCAACTAAGAGAAGAGGAGAGAGAGACAGAGAGGTAGAGAGAGAGGTAGAGAGAGGCAGACAGAAAGAGAGAGAGAGACAGAGAGGTAGACAGAGACAGACAGAAAGAGAGAGAGAGACAGAGAGGTAGACAGAGACAGACAGAAAGAGAGAGAGAGACAGAGACGCAGCAGATGAAGATGACAGAATAGAGGAGGAGAGAAAGAGGAGAGGAGGAGCGTAGACATGCGTTAATATAGCCAAGAAAGCAGAGGCACAAGAAGCTGCTTGAACAGAAGACATCCACTGTGAAGTGTGTGTGTGTGTGTGTGTGTGTGTCAACTTACTGTGTTGTGTTAGCAGGAGTATGTCCTGACTGTGGCAGTGTCCAGCCTCTGTATTGCAGACTGACTCCCTGCATCCCCACAGCAAAACCACATGCAGAAACATGCTGTTAGTTAGTCACTCACAATCTCCAGCATAACACACCCACACACACTAAAGCAGGGAAAACACTCAACCATTGTTGAAAGCATATTGTGTAAGGTCTCCTTAACTTTTCCCGTAACAAGACAGAGATAAAGCCGCAGCAATGCCATGCCTAATAACACACAGACCACAATGAGCCCTCATTCCCCATGGACCCAACCCCTTGTCCTACCGTCCATGGGGCTCCTTTTTGGCTGCATGGAGGGGGACGCTGCGTTGCTATTGGTCAGTCTGAAGTTGGCGGGCAGGGTGTCGGCTGAGCCCGGGGACGTCCCCCGTGCGTCTTTGGGACGGAACTTCTTCCTCCAGGAGGGGGCGCGCCGGAAGTTGTTATCATCCTCCTGGAAGAGATTCAGAGAGAGGAGGAAGCAGGAAGGAGATAAGGATGTGGATATACATGGAGGAGTGCTTTAGAAAGTGTGTGTGAGTGTGAACGCTTTAGAAAGTGTGTGTGTGTGTGTGTGTGTGTGTGTGTGTGGTCCATCATATGTGTGCGTCTCACCTCATCCAGTCTCCTCTCTGTACCGATGGCCAGTAGACTGTTGTACTCACTCTCCAGAGCTGCTCTCGCCTACAACACAGGAAGGAGGGAGAGACAGACAGTAGACGAATGAGTGTGTCTCCTCTCTCTTCGGAGCGGAGGAGACAAGAGCTGACGTCTCAGCTGGGAGCGGTGTTTGACTGCCAGGGTGGTTCACAGCCACCCACCAATGCTGGTAGTGTGTGTGTGTGTGTACCTGTGTGTTCTGGGTGGGGATCTGCAGCAGCAGGGCCAGGGTGGTTCACAGCCACCCACCAATGCTGGTAGTGTGTGTGTACCTGTGTGTTCTGGGTGGGGATCTGCAGCAGCAGGGCCAGGGTGGTTCACAGCCACCCACCAATGCTGGTAGTGTGTGTGTACCTGTGTGTTCTGGGTGGGGATCTGCAGCAGCAGGGCCAGGGTGGTTCACAGCCACCCACCAATGCTGGTAGTGTGTGTGTGTGTGTACCTGTGTGTTCTGGGTGGGGATCTGCAGCAGCAGGGCCAGGGTGGTTCACAGCCACCCACCAATGCTGGTAGTGTGTGTGTACCTGTGTGTTCTGGGTGGGGATCTGCAGCAGCAGGGCCAGGGTGGTTCACAGCCACCCACCAATGCTGGTAGTGTGTGTGTGTACCTGTGTGTGTGTGTGTACCTGTGTGTTCTGGGTGGGGATCTGCAGCAGCAGGGCCAGGGTGGTTCACAGCCACCCACCAATGCTGGTAGTGTGTGTGTACCTGTGTGTTCTGGGTGGGGATCTGCAGCAGCAGGGCCAGGGCGTTGTGGTCGAAGGTTTCATCCAAGGCCAGCAGGGCTCCGTGCACGCCGCTCTCCAGCAGGTTGTTACTGTACTCCTTCAGCCCCATGGCCTGTACCCAGCTGATCACACGCTCGTTGCTCCACACCAGCACGTCTGCTCAGGGTACACAAATGGTAACCAGTTGGTACAGAAACGTTTGGGGAATGATCAGGGTACACAAATGGTAACCAGTTGGTACAGAAACGTTTGGGGAATGATCAGGGTACACAAATGGTAACCAGTTGGTACAGAAACGTTTGGGGAATGATCAGGGTACACATCCAAAGAGACAGTCAAAATAATTCCTCTGTAAAAAAAAAATAATCAGGAAGGACTGAAATGAAGTTGACATTTTGTTAGCCTGCCCCCTCCCTGCCCCCCAGTGTAGTAGAGCTGGGAATTATTCCTCTATGTATTAGAAAAACGTTGAATGATCAGGAAATAAATACTGTACAAACAAACCTATATTTCTAAATGTGTATATGGACGCAATAGAAGGATAAATACTGCACACTTCAGATTCTCCCATAGAGTTATTAGCTTAGCGTTGTTGACACTTCAGATTCTCCCATAGCGTTATTAGCTTAGCGTTGCTGACACTTCAGATTCTCCCATTGTGTTATTAGCTTAGCGTTGTTGACACTTCAGATTCTCCCATAGCGTTATTAGCTTAGCGTTGCTGACACTTCAGATTCTCCCATAGCGTTATTAGCTTAGCGTTGCTGACACTTCAGATTCTCCCATAGCGTTATTAGCATAGCGTAGCTGACACTTCAGATTCTCCCATAGTGTTATTAGCTTAGCGTTGTTGACACTTCAGATTCTCCCATAGCGTTATTAGCTTAGCTAACTAAATGATGAGTGAATCTGAACAGTGTGGTCATTTCTCCCTTCGGTTGACTGTCATTTTCTCTCACCGTTATCCCAGCTGTTACCTTGCAGCTCCAGCTGGGTCTCGTCACGCCTTCTCTCCAGCTCCTTCCTGTCGTAGTTCAGTCTCCTCAGACACATCACCCCACACTGGAAACTGTTCCTGTTACACAGACACATTGACTGGTTAAACATTTAGACAGAAACAAAATGAACGTCCCTAGTTGTCCATGGCACCATTTTGGCCCTTAATAGTGGAAACTGTCCACCATTTATTTCGACCCTTACCTATAGAAACTGTAAACCATTTTGGTTCCCAATACCTGTGGAAACTGTCCACCATTGCTTTTTACCTGTGGAAGCTATCCACCATTTTCAGCCTTTTACCTGTGGAAGCTGTCCACCATTTTCAGCCTTTTACCTGTGGAAGCTGTCCACCATTTTCAGCCTTTTACCTGTGGAAGCTATCCACCATTTTCAGCCTTTTACCTGTGGAAACTGTCCACCATTATTTCGGCCCTTACCTATAATACCTGTGGAAGCTGTCCACCATTTTGCCTTTTTACCTGTGGAAGCTGTCCACCATTTTCAGCCTTTTACCTGTGGAAGCTATCCACCATTTTCAGCCTTTTAGCTGTGGAAACTGTCCACCATTTTGCCTTTTTAGCTGTGGAAACTGTCCACCATTGAGCTTTTTACCTGTGGAAACTGTCGACCATTTTAAGGCTTTTACCTGTGGAAACTGTCCACCATTTTAAGTTGTCCCCTCATGTCCTTCTTGGTGAGGTGGTCCAGCATGCGTGCGTCTACCAGGGACTCCATAAAGTAGGACCGGTACTGGGGCAGACCCAGGCTGGGCAGCCACTCGTTACCAATCCACTCATGGTTCATGTCTCCATACGCCAGCGTCTGTGGAGGGAGGGACAGGGGCTAGGTTAGACTGTGTTTGGAGTCTATAGAAGTCAAAAGTTAGTGGGGGATGGCTACCATCGCTATGAAAGGCCATCAGGCCATTACAACAAGAAAAAGGCTAGGTGTTGAGTGCATGTGTCTGTACGTTCATGTTTGTGTGCAAGTTACAGCAGGTTTAAGAGCAGCTACAACCACAGATCAGAACTAGGGCCAATGAGAGAACTAAACTGATTTGTGTTCTGATTGAAGGGAGGTAAGAACTAAGCTGATTTGTGTTCTGATTGGAGGGAGGTAAGAACTAAGCTGATTTGTGTTCTGATTGGAGGGAGGTCAGAGAACTAAGCTGATTGGTGTTCTGATTGGAGGGAGGTCAGAGAACTAAGCTGATTTGTGTTCTGATTGGAGGGAGGTCAGAGAACTAAGCTGATTGGTGTTCTGATTGGAGGGAGGTCAGAACTAGAATGATTGGTGTTCTGATTGGTAGGAGGTCAGAGAACTAAACTGATCTATGCTCTGATAGGTGGGAGGTCAAAGAACTAAACTGATTTGTGTTTTGATAGGAAGTAGCCCAACTGTAAACAACTTCTAAACAGCAGAGACTTCTAATAAATCTCTCCTGTCCTGACTGTGGCTTCTAAACAGTCCATGTCTGTCTGCCACCACAAGAGTTTGATGGAGAAGCCATATCACTATGTGTATAAGTACATTATTTTAGCTGCAACATCCCCCTTCTCCGATACCTCCAGATTTGCATTTAGGTTAAATGTGCATCTGACTAAAGTAACGGAGACCAAGAGCCATACTGTTATCAGAGCATCCGTGCAAGGAAACAAAACAAACATCTGTCCAACTGAAACCATTTAGAAATAGTCCAACTGAAACAACCATCTGTCCAACTGAAACCATTTAGAAATAGTCAAACAACCATCTGTCCAACTGAAACCATTTAGAAATAGTCCAACTGAAACACCATCTGTCCAACTGAAACCATTTAGAAATAGTCAAACTGAAACAACCATCTGTCCAACGTAAGAGCTAAACTGTCCAACTGAAATAAGGTGACGTCCTCGTCGTCTACCACAGCCAGAGAAAAGAGACAGACAGGGGTGTGCAAACCTGGGCCCAGCTGCCCTCGTCATCCTCCTGTTGTTAGCATGGTTAGCATGGTGAGAGAAGAGAAGCAGGTTAGAGTTAGTGACAGTGGGAGTGCTGGGTTCGGCAGCTCAACATCAACATGCTACTTAACCAGTGTTAATGTTAAGACAACTCAACTAGAAACTGGACATGCAACCAACAGCTCATGCTTTAGGCTACATTAGCATCCTGTTCTCAATGAACCTGGGATTGATTTAGAATTCATTTTAATATCTAATACCGCTATTTGACCTGTTGAAGCATCCATTGTACCACATGTATTTGTAAATCCCAGGTTGAAACAGGACTGTAAATATAGCATTGAGCAAAAGTGTTTAAATTAAATACAGTTTTATAACTTGACGTACAGTGGCTTGCGAAAATATTCACCCCTTTGGCATTTTTCCTACTTTGTTGCCTTACAACCTGGAATTAAAATTGATTTTTTGGGGGGTTTATATTATTTGATTTACATAACATGCCCACCACTTTGAAGATGCAAAATAATTTTTCTTGTGAAACAAACAAGAAATAAGACAAAAAAAAAACTGAAAACTTGAGCGTTCATAACTATTCACCACACCAAAGTCAACACTTTGTAGAGCCATCTTTTGCAGCAATTACAGCTGCAAGTCTCATGGGGTATGTCTCTATAAGCTTGGCACATCTAGCCACTGGGATTTTTGCCCATTGTTCAAGGCAAAACTGCTTCAGCTCCTTCAAGTTGGATGGGTTCCGCTGGTGTACAGCAATCTTTAAGTCATACAGATTCTCAATTGGATTGAGGTCTGGGATTTGACTAGGCCATTCCAAGACATTTAAATGTTTCCCCTTAAACCACTTGAGTGTTGCTTTAGCAGTATGCTTAGGGTCATTGTCCTGCTGGAAGGTGAACCTCTGTCCCAGTCTGAAATCTCTGGAAGACAAACAGGTTTCCCTCAAGAATTTCCCTGTATTTAGCGCCATCAATCATTCCTTCAATTCTGACCAGTTTCCCAGTCCCTGCTGATGAAAAACAT